>NC_135232.1:716018020-716366770 GCF_051348905.1 Ranitomeya variabilis | reverse complement strand
CACCGGGAATGGTTTTCACTTCCAGGTGTGCCCTGTCAGGTTTAATAAGTGGGATTTCTTGCCTTATAAATGGGGTTGGGACCATCAGTTGTGTTGAGCAGAAGTCTGGTGGATACGCAGCTGATAGTCCTACTGAATAGACTGTTAGCTACTTTTTTCTTGCCATGATACAAATTCTAAGTAAAGAGAAACGAGTGGCCATCGTTACTTTAAGAAATGAAGGTAGGTCAGTCAGTAAGAAAAATTGGGAAAACTTTGAAAGTGTCCCCAATTGCAGTGGCAAAAACCATCAAGCGCTACAAAGAAACTGGCTCACCTGAGGACCGCCCCAGGAAAGGAAGACCAAGAGTCACCTCTGCTTCTGAGGATAAGTTTATCCGAGTCACCAGCCTCAGAAATCGCAGGTTAACAGCAGCTCAGATTAGAGACCAGGTCAATGCCACACAGAGTTCTAGCAGCAGACACATCTCTGCAACAACTGTTAAGAGGAGACTGTGCAGCACACCTTCATGGTAAAATAGCTGCTAGGAAACCACTGCTAAGGACAGGCAACAAGCAGAAGAGACTTGTTTGGGCTAAGGAACACAAGGAATGGACATTAGACCAGTGGAAATCTGTGCTTTGATCTGATGAGTCCAAATTTGAGATCTTTGATTCCAACAACCGTACCTGTGTGCGATGCAGAAAAGGTGAACGGATGGACTCTACATGCCTGGTTCCCACTGTGAAGCATGGAGGAGGAGGTGTGATGGTGTGGGGGTGCTTTGCTGGTGACACTGTTGGGGATTTATTCAAAACTAGCTGAAGAGCCCGGCGTTGCCTGGGCATAGTAAATATCTGTGGTTAGTTATAGCACCTCACCTCTTATTTTCCCATCACGCCTCTCATTTTCCCCATCACATCTTTCATTTTCCCCCTCACATCTCTCATTTTCTCCCTCACACCTCTTATTTTCCCCCTCACTCCTCTCATTCCCCCTAACACTTGTCATTTCGACCTCACATCTGTCATTTTCCAATCACTCCACTATTTTCCCTCACTCCTCTCATTTTGCACTCACACCTTTTCATTTTCACCTCACACCTCTCATTTTCACCTCAGTATATACATGTTTGTCATCTCCCTTATATATAGTATACACCTGTATGTCATCTCCTGTATATAGTTTATACCTGTATTTCATCTCCCCTGTATATAGTATATACCTGCTGTGTGTCATCTCCCCTGTATATAGTATATACCTGTATGTCATCTCCTATATATAGTATATACCTGTATGTAATCTCCTCCTGTATATAGTATATACCTGTGTGTCATCTCACCTATATATAGTATATATCTGTGTGTCATCTCCTCCTGTATATAGTATATACCTGTATGTCATCTCCTCCTATACATAGCATATACCTGTATGTCATCTCCTCCTGTATATACTATATACCTGTAGGTAATCTGTTCCTGTATATAGTATATACCTGTATGTCATCTCCTCCTGTATGTATTATGTACCTGTATGTCATCTCCTCATCTATATAGTATATACCTGTGTGTTATCTCTCCTGTATATAGTATATATCTGTGTCATCTCCTCCTGTATATAGTATATACCTGTGTCATCTCCCCTGTAAATAGTATATACCTGTGTCATCTCCTCCTGTATATAGTATATATCTGTATGTCATCTCCTCCTGTATTAGACCTCGTTCACACGTTATTTGGTCAGTATTTTTACCTCAGTATTTGTAAGCTAAATTGGCAGCCTGATAAATCCCCAGCCAACAGTAAGCCCACCCCCTGGCAGTATATATTAGCTCACACATACACATAATAGACAGGTCTTGTGACTGACAGCTGCCATATTTCCTATGTGGTATATTTGTTGCTCTTGTAGTTTGTCTGCTTATTAATCAGACTTTTATTTTTGAAGGATAATACCAGACTTGTGTGTGTTTTAGAGCGAGTTTCGTGTGTCAAGTTGTGTGTGTTGAGTTGCGTGTGGCGACATGCATGTACCGACTTTTGTGAGATGAGTTTTGTGTGGCGACATGCGTGTAGCAACTTTTTGTGTGTCGAGTTGCATGTGACAGGTTAGTGTAGCAAGTTGTGTGCAGCAAGTTTTGCGCATGGCGAGTTTTGCACGTGGCGAGTTTTATGTGTGGTGCCTTATGTGTGGTGCCTTTTGAGTATGTGCAAGTTTTGTGTGAGGTAACTTTTGCATGTGTTGCAACTTTTGTGCATGTGGCAATTTTTCCGCGTGTGCAAGTTTTGCGTGTGGCGAGTTTTCCATGAGGTGAGTTTTGCACGTGTGGCGAGTTTTGCATGTGGAGAGTTTTGCGCGTGGCGAGTTTTGAGCGGCGACTTTTGTGTTTCAACTTTTATGTGGCGAGGTTGGTGTATGTGTGGTGAAATGTGCGCTGAGGGTGGTATATGTGTTCGAGCACATGGTAGTGTGTGGCGCATTTTGTGTGTGTGTTCATATCCCCGTGGTGATTATCCCATGTCGGGGCCCCACCTTAGCAACTGTACAGTATATACTCTTTGGCGCCATCGCTCTCATTCTTTAAGTCCCCCTTGTTCACATCTGGCAGCTGTTAATTTGCCTCCAACACTTTTCCTTTCATTTTTTCCCTATTATGTAGATAGGGGCAAAATTGTTTGGTGAATTGGAAAGCGCGGGGTTAAAATTTCACCTCACAACATAGCTTTGACGCTCTCGGGGTCCAGACGTGTGACTGTGCAAAATTTTGTGGCTGTAGCTGCGACGGTTCAGATACCAATCCCGGACATACACACATACACACATTCAGCTTTATATATTAGATTGAAGTCATAATGAACCAGCATGGCTACCACAGCATCTTGCAGCGGCATGCTATTCCATCCGGTTTGCGTTTAGTTGGACCATCATTTATTTTTCAACAGGACAATGACCCCAAACACACCTCCAGGCTGTGTAAGGGCTATGTGACCAAGAAGGAGAGTGATGGGGTGCTACGCCAGATGACCTGGCCTCCACAGTCACCAGACCTGAACCCAATCGAGATGGTTCGGGGTGAGCTGGACTGCAGAGTGAAGGCAAAAGGGCCAACAAGTGCTAAGCCTCTCTGGGAACTCCTTCAAGATTGTTGGAAGACCATTTCCGGTGACTACCTCTTGAAGCTCATCAAGAGAATGCCAAGAGTGTGCAAAGCAGTCATCAAAGCAAAAGGTGGCTACTTTGAAGAACCTAGAATATAAGACATATTTTCAGTTGTTTCACACTTTTTTGTTAAGTATATAATTCCACATGTGTTAATTCATAGTTTTGATGCCTTCAGTGTGAATTTACAATTTTCATAGTCATGAAAATACAGAAAAATCTTTAAATGAGAAGGTGTGTCCAAACTTTTGGTCTGTACAGTACATACATACAAACCTCTGGTCTGTCACTGGAGGGCGGATCAGTGGCGGTGGCGCTTGTGTCACTGTATAACGATGGCGGATCAGTGGAGGTGGTGCTTGTCACTGTACAACGAGGGCAGATCAGTGGCATTGGAGCTTGTTACTGTATAGGGCAGATCAGTGGCAGCATCGTTTGTCACTGTATAAGTAGGGCGGTTCAGTAGTGGTGTCGCCTGTTTCGCTGTATAAAGAGGGTGGATCAGTGTTGACTGCACCTGTGTCGCTGTATAATGAAGGTGGATCAGTGGCGCGCGGTGCCTGTGTCACTGTATAACAAGGGCAGATAAGTGGCGGCGATGCTTGTCGCTGTATAACGAGGGCGGATCAGTGGCAGCGGTGCCTGTGTCACTGTATAACGAGGGCAGATAAGGGGTGGCAGTGCTTGTCGCTGTATAATGAGGCAGATCAGTGGTGGTGGCTCCTGTTTCGCTGTATAACAAGGGCGGATCAGTGTCGGCGGATCAGTGTCGGCGGCGCCTGTGTCACAGTATAACGAGGGTGGATCAGTGGCGGTGTTGCCTGTGTCGCTGTGTAACTGGGGCGGATCAGCTGCAGTGGTGCCTGTGTCGCTGTATATCTTGGGCGGATCAGTGGCGGCGGTGCTTGTTACTGTATGGGGTAGATCAGTGGCAGCGGCGTTTGTGTCACTGTATAACTAAGACGGATCAGTGGCGACGGCGCCCGTGTCATTGCGTAGAAGTGGGCCTCTTAATGTATTTCATGTGTCCTCTGACTGCCGTGGCCAAATGTTTTTTCTGCCAGGGGTTGACGGACCTTCCTGTCCTTGTTTACATGACTTTTTAAGGTGAAAGCTGTGATGTATTTATTGAGAGAATTTGGCCATGTCCCATCCTGGATACTGTTAAAAAAGTTGTGGCACACCCAATTGTTGGGGTATGTGAAGCAGTTTTATGCCAGAGATCGGATGAGTTTCTGCTGCGTGTGATTGTGGGGAGAGAGCTGTGCGAGTGCTGCTATGTGTATGACTATGTGTTTGTGCCCCTCAGGAGCTGGTGATGAGGTTTCTGCAGAGGGCAGCTGCTAATTTACAGCATTCGGTGAGTCTGAAGCTGCCAGGCCGATGTTTGCCCGTCCAGGAAAAACGTCACCTGCTGGCCAAGCAGCTGGGAGACTTCATCCACCTGTACGATCAGGTGAGTGCTGCGCACCCCATGGCCCATCTCATTACACAGACACTGTGGATGTACGCTTGTTCACTTGTCCATTTAGGAGTTCTGCTATACATTGGGCATAAAAATTCTACACGCCCCTAGTAAATTCTTAGCATTTTGCCATGTAAATAATTGTACCACGAAGAATCACTTCAGAACTTTTTCACCTATGTCGCCAATAATCTGTGTAGATTCTGGAAGAAACAAAATGAAATAATTTTTGATGGGTAATTAAAAATAACTAAAATAATATGGCTGCATAAATTTGGACACCCTCCTGTGATTGGGCTCAGAGGTTTTGCACTGCCTAGATCAGGTCCTTCCCCAACCTCAACGGTGTTGTGGCTGCTGCACCTTTGGGATCCAGGGTGTTAGGATTTTGTTTCGTTTGACCTGGTGAAGTGGATCCTCTAAGCCTCAGGGCTGGCTGTGGGGGCTCACGGACCCCAGGTATTGGTGCAGCTTCCTCCAGGACAAGTGAAACTGTGAGGACTTGGTACACTCAGGAATCTCAGGAGCAGTAGGACAGGTGAAGTGGAACCAACAGAGGTCACCCTTCGTCTCTACTGAGTTACGGTTGGCACAGATGGCGGAGTACACCAACTTAGGACTCTGGAGTTTTAATTTCAAGACACAGGTGTGTGTATTAGTGGGCCTCAAATAGGCGAGAGGTGATAATGTCATCGAGATACGACAGTCAGCTTGCAAAACCTGATGTGGAGCACAACAGAGGGCAATGGAGCCAAGGGAGGGAAGCAGAGCCTGGGATACCCAGGACAGATGTGTAAGAGGTGACATTAAGGGGAGGAAAAGTCTTCTATATGACAATAACCTGGAACTGAAACAGGTGTGTAGACTTTTTAAATTCTCTTAAAGGACAGACAATTAGAATTCACAGACCTGTTGGCTAAGTAACAGAGGTGGAGAGGTCCAATGATTATTATGGGGTTGGCAGGTTGTGCTTTTTCTTCCATTATGATCCTGTCAGTTTTAGAACAGAATAAAATCACAACCTGCAAATTTTAGAATAACCATTGGGCCCCCGCCTTTGTTTTGTTTTGTGACACGCAGCCATTGGGTCTGTGCTAAGCATGAATTCTGGTTGTCTGTCCATGTATCAGAACTGCCAAATGGACATGAGAACTTCCCCTATAATGGGTTGTCCAGTGAAAACAGGTAATCAACTTTCCACAGGTGGAGGTCTGACCACTGGGAGCGACATTGATCAGCATAACAGAGAATTTGTATCTGTATTAGAAAAAGCAGCAAAGTCTGACCACTGCCTCATTCATTCGTTATGGAGTTGATGGAAGTCGCCACTCACAGCGCCAAGCTGCCCCATAGAGAATGAATCGTGGAGCTTGTGCACTGCAGCTTCTTTCTCATACGGAGAAAAGGGCCTTGTTCTGCTGATTGGATCTGACTCCTATTATCAGTAAGTTGCCCTCTTTCCTGTGCAAAGGTGATAACTTGTTTTCACCGAACAATCCCTTTTATCACAGCATTCCACTTTCTCCTCCAGTCCCATTGTCCCCAAAGTAAGATGTCTGGACCCTCGCTCCCAGTGTATAACATCCAGCCCCCAGTGTACACCCTACGGCCCCCTCACTCCGTTGTATAACATTCAGCCTCCTCGCCCCCGGTGTATACCATCTGGCCCCCCACATGTTGTCTGCCGCTACTATCATGTGACAGATTGGCCGGTGGTGCAGAGCTCCCCTATACCAGCACAGTCCTGTAATAGGAGCCACCGGAGTAACAAGTCCGTCCATGACATTTGTTCCCCTTGGATTTTCCCCTTCACCTGTGTGAGATATTATTAAGAAATGGAAGGAACCGCAGCAACTCTGCCATGAAGTGGAGACTCCGTAACGGCTCAGAGCAGGGGGCTGAGTGCTGAAAGTCATCAATGCAGATGTATTGTGCTTCTCCGGCCATTTGTCCTGTGTCACAAGTCAGTACCATCAGGTTCCTGTGTCCCGCCGGCACTGTGTATATGGCCCCGTTTTTGTTTCTCTAGTAGAAAGCTTCTAGGTCTGAGGATTACATACTGCAAAAGTTTGGTGCAACATTAGGCTGTGTACGCCAATTTCCAGTTGTGAATGATTCATTGAGAGGCGTGTGCTCCTTAATAAATCCAGAGCGTCTGACTCCAATTTACCCCTCGTTAAGACTGGCGTAAACACATCTGCAGATCAGTGGCAGCTCCTTCATGTAAATCCCATCTTCTGCAGATCAGTGGCTGCTCCCTACTGTGAATCCCGTCATCTGCAGATCGGTGGCGTCTCCTTCCTGTGAATCCTGTCATCCGCAGATCTTTGGCGGCTCCCTCCCATTAACCTGTCATCTGCAGATCATTGGCAGCTCGCTCATGTTAATCCTGTCATCCACAGATCTGTGGCAGCTCCCTCATGTTAATCCCGTCATCTACAGATCATTGGCAGCTCCCTCCCGTTAATCCCGTTCATCTGAGATCATTGGCAGCTCCCTCCCGTTAATCCTGTCATCTGCAGATCTGTGGCAGCTTCCTCCTGTGATCTCCATCCTTTCACCACTTCTTCTTGTGGCTATAATGTCAATGTCTAGGGCTGCACATGATAATCTCTTGTCTGTCACATTGTATAATTATCGCACACTGTTTCCCCAGGAGACGCATGGGCTCAGTGGAGAGGATTTGGGGGTGAATCTGCCGGATTTTCAGGTCTTTCTGGCCGAGGCTAGGTAAAACATCTAATACCAAATCGCCGGCCATTCCCCCTCCACTGTCTGATAGCTCAGCCCCTCGTGTCTGTTTTTAGTGAACTTCAGCTGGAGGAAGTTCTGACATTTTACACCCACAAGAATAAATCTGCTAGCGTTTTCCTGGGGGGATCCCCCTGCGTGGAGACTGACGGTCCACAGGCAGGTGAGTGACCGTATTGGGCCTGTGGCTGAGATGTCCATCCCACCCCCCCGCTGACATCTCATTACGTGTCCTTTTCAGATTCGCGGATAGCCCTTGGGGCCCCAGGAACATGTTCTCCACAGGAAGGTCAGTGCTTCAAGACATCACCTCCCTCTCTGTCCCCCCTTCCTTTTAATTATCTTTTCCTGTCCACAGTGTTGCCGCCATCTTCAGATTCTCGCACAGTCTGCTCATCATCGGAGGCTGGTGGAGCACTTGGAGTCACATCATCAAATCACAGGTCACGTCCTCCATCCGCCTGGAGCCTTTTGCAGCCACCTTCCACCTTTGCACCGTCTGCCTCCGGGGGGCCACGCCCTCAGTCTTGCCGACTGGGATTATTCTCCTCTTTCCAAAGTGCTGCTCAGATCTACAGTCAGCGCCTGAGTCGGGCGGGCTCCACTTGGACAGGTACTACTTCTGAGCCGGCCTTGTTTACACGACATGCCTCCACCCCAAGGTTTCCCTGCTCACTTCCACCATTTTGAATCCTTGTATTTAGCCATTTCGCAGCCACATGTCCTGAGAACTCGAAGCCGCTCTGCAGGGGCACTGAGAGAGCTGGAAGACCCCTATCATGTGGGAGCAGTGACTGCGTCATTGCAGCGCCTGGCAGAGAGGCGAGCTAGACCCTCCAGCTCCAGTCACCGGAAACAGCTGACACAGCAGGTACGGTGAGCAGCCGACTCTCCATGAGGGGCACGGTCTGTCCCCATTGCTACAGGGCTGGGATCTTCTGCAGATTTAACCCTTTCACTGCCATGTTATCATATAGGCCATGACTTCCTATCATAGCGCATTGGAGTAGCTGCGCCAGTATGCACATGTTTCTCCTTGTAGGCCGTGCAATGCTCCTCTTAGCAATGCAATCTGCTAATTTCTTCTTCAAAGAGGAAGAAGATAGGAACTCTAGCACCACCTAATGGATGTAGCGATCCTATCAGTCCATATCTACCCTTTAATGAGCCTTGCCACATGATTTGCGCTAGAAGAGGCTATGTGCACATCATGTGATCCATACGTCTCCTGCCCTTGACAGAGACTCTCTCACTAATCCAGATCACACCTCCTGCTTTGTACTGATGAGGGGCAAATGCACTGAAACACTTGTCTACAAATAGAGGCCAAACCCATCAAAGCTTAGAAAAATGCAGTAATGTGGAAGACTGGATAAATCAGGTCTGGACTTAGGATTGTGACATCCAGTAGGTGGCGCTAAAAGTCCTGCCTCTCTGGGCAGGCTATCTAGCTGTAGAGCAAGTGGCGGGAGGCCAGGCTACAACTCCCCCCGGAGGGCACTTCTGTACAGACAGGGTCTGTGAACACTGCTCCCTCTCCTCCTCAGCTGTCCCGCATGAACATCAGCAGCCCTCCCTCCAGAGCAGGACTCTGCCTGACAAGAGCTGTTCACACAGAGGAAAAGCACAGGTGAGAGATAGCTGCAGATGACGGATGGTGCTGACCCCTGCCATGGTCAGGCAGGCTCGTCTGGGCCCACTCATTACAAACAGCCTGCTCCGAGAGTGGTGCATATGGCATAAACATCTCCCATTGTGTCATGCAGCACGGGGGATGATGGTGACAGTTCAGCGCTCCCCACTACCTGCAGCAGCGCTGCCACCATCTCAACAGAGCAGAGTCACGACCTGGAGGAGGTGAGTCCAGCTCCGGCGCCATTCATTGTGACCTCCTTGTCCATGCCCTATCTGTCTCCTTTCCTTTTCCTCAGCCTCCAGACATCCAGCATGGCCGCCTTGAGCCACCTCCGCCTACTACCCCGATGGGAGGAGCCAGAAAGCTGTGTGCCTCGCGTTCAGTGCGGTACGTATGACCATGTATCTGTGCTGAGGGAGGGGCATACTGACACCCATGTGACCCGTGCACATGCTTCCTGTAGGGTGGTGGTGTCAGACAAACAGAAGAACCCTGGTATTGTCCTTGTTGCGGTCCCCGGAGCTGCGTACCTCCATAGCGGGCGGACTTCAGTCACAAGCATTGCACCTGCAGGCCTTTCCGACGCCACCCAGATTGTGTTTGCCAGATCCAGACCTCCAGTTCCTCCACCCAGGACGCCCAGTGCAGTTCAGAAGAGGAGGGTGATCTGCCCGACATGACGACCACTGCACACCCCCTCCCCCGTTGTGTACAGAATTTAGTTTTATTTTTCTAATTTTAATTTGCATAAGAGAAAAAAAAATCTAATGAATGTGACGTCCTGTGGTAATTACTGCAGGGTGGGGGAGGGGCAGGCCTCTAATATACAGGTGCCTCCAGCAGTGAGGCTCAGGGCAGAGGCCCCATCACTGCCTCGGCGCCAGGGTCCAGTACTGTGCCAGGACGAAATGCCGCCAGTACCGCAATGCTCTGCTGCTCAACAATGAACCCAGAACCTGCAACAGAGCTGAGGGTCGCTGCTGTAAAAGCTGGGTGTGAGCACTGCGATGGGGCAAGTATAGCCGATCTGTTTGTGTATTACAGCAGTGAACGATATGACGGGACAGGCCCGAGAGCGCTGGTGGAAGAAGACTGAGTGAGGGTGTCGGCGGAGGATAGCGGGCAGGGCAAAGAGTGAAGGCGGGGCATTGCTGGTGGAAGAAGACTGAGGGAGGGTGCCGGCTGTCACGGGTTTAACGCAACAGGAGGCAGAAGACCGCAGTGTCTGATTTCATTTACTCCTGCACTGATTAGAAGTACTTCACCTTCATATTAAACGGTGCAGGTTTCTTTTAGCAGTACTGGGGTTAATCTGCTCTGTTGAGAGCTCCTGTAGCTAAAGCTCTGATCTGTGCACTGTTAACCATTCCCATCGCCTATATATTCTGGGCCTGGCTAGCACTCATTGTCAGAGCAAGCTTATGCTGCATGGCTGGTGGTTGTTATTTGAGAAAGTGTTTGGTGGATTTATCTGTGACTGTTGCTAGGTTTTGGGTGTGTGACAATTCCCCTTCTACTTTGGTTTTACCCCATCCTCCATTCCCTGTTATATACCTCTGTTATATGTGTGAATATATTTGTGTGATTGGTATTTTCCTTTATCCTTGTTCGGATTACCTTGTTAGTCTGGTTGGTGTATTATAGTGATGAGCGAATATACTCGTTACTCGAGATTTCTTGAGCATGGTCAGGGGTCCTCCGAGTATTTTTTAGTGCTCAGAGATTTCATTTCTCTTGCCGCAGCTGAATTATTTACATCTGTTAGCCATCATAAGTACATGTGGGGGTTGCCTGGTGTGGTGAAATATATATGTGTGTGTGTGTGTAAAAAAAAAAAAAAAAAATAAAAAAAAATAAAAAAAAAAAAATATATATATATATATATATATATATATATATATATATATATATATATATATATATATATATATACACACACAGTATATATGTGTATATGTGTGCAGTGGACTATGTATAGATTTATTGTGTCAATGGCAATAATGTAACATCTGTCTTGAAAAGCTGCAGGTCGCACCCAGGTGTTAATATGTACTTTCCTGGGTCAAGTAGACTCTGTCCCCAATCTCACCAGGGAATCCAGCGGGAAGCCAAGAAGAAAGGTAACATTTGGCACCTCCTAGGTCTTGGAGGGGAGATGTTAATTGCGGCCTGATGGTATCTATCCGTGAGAACCTTAACACAGGGTGTCTCAAGAGAAAAATAATATATTCATTAGTAGCACGGCCGTGGCCCAATCAAAAAACCAGCAATTATGATATTAACCTGAGGGGGCGGTCTAGCAACCTGACCTCCAGACCACGCTATAAATTAAGGCTGTATACAGAGAATTGTGTTCACATAATGGGAGCAGCCTGAGAAGCTGGTGTGATCCAATCTACATCCGTCCTACCCTCAGGGAGCAAAAAGCAAACTACCAGTTAGATAATTTCTGTAAGTTTCTCTTTATTTTTATACTGTTTTGCATAAGTTGTATGTCTTTTTATTATCATATTTTTATACCTTTTTCTTACTGTAAGCATTGAACTTTTTGTATTAAAGAATAAAACTTTAACAAGTTGAACCTTGAATGTTCTAAAAGAATCTATAGCCTAAGGTGAGTGAGCCTTGTGAGTGATAGACAATATTATTATTCATCGCCCGTGTGTTCGGTGAGTGGTGGCAGCGTGTATGAGCGGGTGTGTGGCCTGGGTCGGTGTGTGATTTATGCTCCCATTACAGCATAGGACAGAGGTTGAATGCTGGACTGAGAGTGGGGAGATAGATTAACCCTTGCAGGCACAACCCCAAGTCATGTGTGAAAGCAGACACGTGACGAATTAGTGACACCACGTGTAAGGGATCCGTGACACCTGGTTGCTAGGGAATCCCCACATGTACTTATGCTGGCTAACAGATGTAAATCATTCAGCTGCGGCAAGAAAAACTAAATCTCCGAACACTAAAAAAATACTCAGAGGACCCCCGAGCATGCTCTAGAAATCTCGAGTAACAAGTATATTCGCTCTTCACTAGTGTATTACAGTACACTGCTACTCCCCTCTTCCCTGGAAGGGGAATGGTAAAGACTGAGGGAGTATTCAAGAGCTAAGTCAAGGTACTTGGCCCCGGCATCTTCACCATCCGAAGTAATCAGGGGAACAGGGCGAGTTTGGTCCCGGGACACTTGACAACAGAGTCATGTCATTAGCTCTGACCGAAACCGTTTTTTGATCCATTATGGATCCTATCACTGACAGGGCATCTGCAGCAGCTTAGCCTGGAGGTTGGCAGATCTACACACTGTTGTTTTGTAGCTCCCTAACACATCAGGTTTGGGGACCGTGACTCCCAGGCAACCCCTAGTGGAGCCCAAGATAGCTTTCATCCTTGTTCCTCAGGAACCGAGGAGCAACGGCTGGGGATAATAATCTCTCTCCTTCAGGGGACCCGCAGGCATGGGCATTATCCCATCTTTCTCCCAGTCGCTCCAGACGGTAGAGGAATTTTTTCTGGTGCTGGGTCATATATATGACTGCCTATACCTTTTTGAGTCCACACTACTTCAACTTCAGCAGGGAGACCAACTGGCGGAGGAGTATTGCTCTGAGTTTCGGAGGTGGTCCACTGACACTAAGTGGAATGACCCTGCGCTCCATAGTCAGTTCTGTGAAGGGCTATCAGCTAAGGTGAAGGATGCCTTAGCTTTGTATGAGACTCCAGTTTCCCTTGAGGCGGCCATTTCTTCGCCAGACACCTAAAGAGACACTCCATTGTGCAGGAGGTCTGGGAGCAAGGGAAACCTGGTCTGAGTCATCTGAGGAACCTATGCAATTGGGTGGGGCGACTCATTCTGGAAATCAGACTGTAGTTTGGCGTAAAGGGTGAGTATGTTTTTACTGTAAGAGAAAGGGAAGGACATGCACATACAAAATGGTCCTATCTCACTGTAAACAGCCGCAGGGAAAAGGGGCCTGGATTGCGGGCAGGTTAGCTATCTCCGTGGGTAGGACACAATTTTTTCTGCCTGCTGAGATCCATCTGGGTAAAAATAAGGTAGTAATTTCTGGACGGTTGGGCGGGGTTTAACTTGATCGATGCTAGGGCTGAAACCACATACACTGTCCAGACCTATACCCATAATCTCCATCAACTCTGCACCTTTGAGACTGGGGTATTTTACTCAAGTCATCCGAGGGTTACATCTACAGGTAGCTGCCATGCAAGCAGAAGGTATTGACTGTTATGTGCTAGAGGGTCTACCCTCTCCTGTGTTTTTTGGACTTTCTTGGCTCACTCTGCACAACCCTGTGGTAGATTGGCAGACTCGGGAGGTGGTAAAGTGGAGTGCGTATTGTCAAGCACACTGCTTGGAAACCTGGCTCGCAAGGGTAGATACCCAGTCTGTGCGTAAAAACCTGTCTGATTTTGGGGATGTGTTCTTGGAGCAGAAGTGCAAAGAACTTCCTCCCCATCATCCTTATGACTGCGCCGTTAACCTTGTTCCTGGGGCCAAACTGCCAAAGAGCAGGCTATATAATATCCCTGGTCCAGAGAGGCAGGCCATGAAGGACTAGATCACCAAAAGTTTGGCAAAGTGTCATATCAGGCGATCCTCATCCCCCATTGCTGTGGGGTTTATCTTTGTAAAGAAGAAAGATGGGGTTATGCCCCTGCCTAGATTTTTGAAAACTCAATCAGATCACCGTCCGAGATCCATATCCACTCCCTTTCATCCCGGACCTCTTTAATCAGATTGTATTAGCAAAATGGTTTTCTATACTGGATCTAAGGGGGCATATAATCTAATTTGTATTAAGGGAATGAGTGGAAAACAGCTTTCAATGCGCCTGAGGGACACTATGATAATCTTGTGATACCATTTGGGTTGACTAATGCTCCCTCCGTCTTTTAGCACTTTGTCAATGATATCTTTAGTCACCTGGCGGGTAGATTTGTTGTTACCTATCTTGATGACATATTAATTTATTCACCTGACCTTGAGTCACATCCGGTTCATGTCAGGCAGGTCTTACAGACACTCTGAAACAATAAATTATTTGTCAAAGCGAGAAATGTATGCTCTTGATTGAGGAGATCCCTTTTCTAGGATATGTTTTATCGTCCACCGGTTTTCGCGTGGATCCTTTGAAAGTCCAGTACGTACTGGATTGGAATCATCATGAGAATTTGAAGGTGTTACAAAGGTTTTTGGGTTTCGCCATCTACTACCGTAAGTTCATCAAAAACTTTTATGTAGTGGCCAAACCTATGATGGATGGGACATACTTTTCTAAAAAAAAAACCTGTCATCTGCCTTGAGAAATTATGACATTGGTATCAGGGGCAAGTGGGCCTTTGAAGAGTGGCGTCATTTTCTGGAGGGGACAGTTCATCCAGTTATGGTAATCGTGGATCATAAGAATTTATACCTAAAGTGTGCAAAACGTCTAATTCCTAGACAGGCAAGATGGGCATTGTTCTTCACCTGGTTTAACTTTCTTGTTACATATAGGCCGGGGAACAAGAACATTAAGGTAGATGCCTTTTCTCACTGTTTTCCTGAGAGTGGAGATGATTGTGAACTGATTCTTATACTACAAAAAGGGGAGGTTATTGTGTCTATATGCTCTGATCTTGAGAAAAGTTGTTGAGGCTCAGGTGCATTCCCGTGCTGGCTGTCCGTTAGGAAAATTGTTTGTACCTCTGAATCTCCATCTCTAAGAGATTTATTGAACATCATAATTCAGTCTTGGCCGGACTCTCCAGTAATAAAGCCACCACAGGGAGTATGTAATTGCTTGTCTGTGTTCTAAGACCTCATACTCGTCAGTCTGGTCTCTGCAACCATTGGCGATTCCAAGTAAACCTTGGACTCATGTAACGGTCGATTTTATCACTTATCTACCCGTGTCGGCAGGTAATACTGTAATTTTGGTTGTGGTCAGGGCCTCCATCAGGGCATTACTGCCCTGACTGGCGTATGGGGTCGATGAGCAGAGGGGGACCGCATGGGCCCCCGTCTCTTCTGCTCACCAGGCCCCAGCACCAGGATTCTGCCGGTGCAGCTCGAGACGCAGGTTCAGTTAAACTATTGCCATGCAGGCCCGCACGGTAATAGTTAAAAGCCTCCAGCCAATTGGAGGCTGGCTGCTAACGTCAGCACGCACGTCGCCAGCATATGACGTCATTGTTATTCGCCGGCGAGTCTGCGCTTAAAATGTCTGGAGGAAACATCGCCACTGGAACGCGGCCAGGTAAGGAGAAAGTGTTTGTTTTTTTATTGACAGCGGCAAGCCGCAATATGTTTGGGTGGCAGGATGGAGCCACATCTCCATCTTGCATGATCCTGCACCATGTCACATGGGTCATGATGTAGATGCATGGGTCAGGATGGAATCACATGGTGCAGGATGGAGAAATGGGTCAGGATGGAAACACATGGGGCAGGATGGAGACACATGGAACAGGCTTGAGACACATGGAGCAGGATTGAGACACATGGAGCAGGATTATGGGGCAGGATGGAGAAATATGGGGCAGGATGGAGACACGGGACAGGATGGAGACAGATGGAGCAGGATGGAGACATGGAACAGGATGGAGACATAGGGCAGGATGGAGACATAGGGCAGGATGGAGACAGATGGGGCAGGGTGGAGACAGATGGGGCAGGGTGGAGACAGATTGGTCAGGAACATGGGGAAGGAAGGATACAGATGGTACAGGATCATGGGGCAGGATGGAGACACGGGACAGGATGGAGACGGCAGGATGGAGACATGGAACTGGATTGAGACAGATGGGGCAGGATAGAGACAAATGGGGCAGGATTGATACAATGGAGACAACTGGGGCAGGAACATGGGGAAGAATGGATACAGATGGTGCGGGATCATGGGGCAGGATGGAGAGAGATGGCGCAGGATGGAGACATGGTGCAGGATCATGGGGTGGGATGGAGACATGGGACAGGATGGAGACATGGTGCAGGATCATGGGGCGGGATGGAGACATGGGACAGGATGGAGACAGATGGGGCAGGATTGAGACCGTGCAGAATCATGGGCCAGGATGGAGACAGATGGGCCAGGATGGAGACAGATGGGCCAGGATGGAGCAGGAGCATGGGGCAGGATGGAGACATGGGACAGGATGGAGCAGGATCATGGGGCAGGATGGAGACAGATGGGGCAGGATGGAGACATATGGGCCAGGATGGGGCAGGATGGATACAATGGAGACAGCTGGGGCAGATGAGATCATATGGGGCAGGATGGGACATCACATGGGGGCAGAATGGATACTCATGAGGGCAAGATGGGAGAACATATGGAGTCAGGATGGGAGAACATGGCTGGAGCCAGGAATGAGACACACGGGGGCCAGGATGGGGGATATTATTATGATAGGGGCTAATTAAGGGATATTATTACTGCAGTGATGTATTTATTTTATTTTTTGAGGATACTGTTTTAAATGGGGGGGGGGGTCCTGTTACTGTGCAGAGCGACACTATGTCGCCTTTTTTTTCTTCATCTGCTGTAGTGTAAAAGTTGAGAAAAAATTAAGTAATGTGCTCTGCTTTATTTCCAGCAAAGACGAGCCCTTCCTGGAAGAAGTGACAGCGGTCTGTGCTGGATGAAGATGAAAAGTGAAGATGAAAATTATTACTTTTTTTAAAAACAATAACTTATTCAAATGTGTGAAAATTGTCTAATTGCCCATTGTGATTGCAGATGTGGTGCCCAGGCCCCGAATAAAGCGACCAGTGTCAAATACGGGACATCCCGGAGACTGCAGCGGTAGACCTCGGCCGTGTGAGAGCAGTTGTTACACAGATCTTGCGGTTGCTATGGGAGGCTGTTGTACAGATCCTGCAGTTGCTAGGGGAGTCAGTTGTACAGATCCTGCAGTTGCCAGGGCAGGCTGTTGCACTGATCCTGCGGTTGCTAGGGGAGGGTGTTGCACTGATCCTGCAGTTGCTAGGGGAGGCAGTTGAACAGATCCTGCGGTTGCTATGGGAGGCTGTTGAACAGGTCCTGCAGTTGCTACAGGAGGCTGTTGTACCGATCCTGCGGTTGCTATGGGAGGCCTCGTAGAGTTACCACAGGTCTGACGGATTGATCATGCAGTTGTCGCTGGGATGTCTGAACTGAAACAGAGGCCTGAATGGCACATTTTTAGTGTTCATTGCTTCCATCTAATAGTCTTCATTCATGGTGTCCAGAATTACTGTGCAGGTATGGCACTGATGTGGGGATGTTCGGGGCCTTGTGCAGGTTCAGCACTGATGTAGGGAAGGCTAGGGCCATGTGCAGTATTGATATGGGGAAGAAGAGGGCTCAAAGCAGGTGCAGTTTTGATGGGGGGAAGGCCAGGGCCCTGTGCTAGTGAAGCACTGAGGTCCAGCTTTGTCGTTTATCATGGCTACTCTTGGCCCTGGCCCATTTTGGCATCCTAACCACATGCTATAACTCTGTGCTCTTTTCGTTATCAGTGGGACACAGAGCAAGAATGTTGCTGAGGATAACGAATTGGGCCAAGGCAAAGGGCTCTCTCTGCCCCGTCTCAAGTAATCTTCCTCCATGGGTGCTTTTGTCCCTGACCAGCTCCATTGTAGGCCTAGGGGCAACCTTGGCCCTGCTCCACTTCAACTTCCTCTGTCGTGTCGTCGCTCTCTGCTTCACTTGACTCCCTCTTCTGGTGCCCTTGGCTCTGCCCCACTCCCTTCCTCCACTGTTGCACTCTGCCCAGCCTCGCTTTGCCGTCCACTGCCGATGCTCTTAGCTGTGCTCCCCCTTCCTCCACAGTAGCTTTTTGCCGCCTGCCCCGCCTTCCCCTGCCATTCTTAGCCACCTGCCCAGCTTTCCTCCAGTGTTGCTCTTTGTCCTGCCCCTCTTTCCTCAGCTGGAACCTTTGGCCCTGCTTTCTTCCGCTGGCACCCTCTGCCCTGCTTTCCTCCACCTGCACCCTAGGCCTTGTTCTCCTTTGGCCTTGCCCCACCACCTTCCTACTCCATCGTTTCTTTGCCCTGTCCTGCCTTCCTCCACTGTCGCTCTTTGCCTTTGCCCTACCCACCCTTCCACCACTGATGCCATCGACCCTGCTCAGTCTTCTTGGAGGTCCCTTCCAACTTTAAAAGTCTATGATTCTTCCACCAATCCTGCTCCATCAGTGTTACCTCTGCTGTGAGGTGTCCCGGGACCAGGGGCTCCTTCCCTGTCCCTAACACTAGGAGCACCCTAGCTCGCCCTGTTCCCCAGATTACTTCTGATGGTAAAGACACCAGTCATGTACCCTTGCCTTATCTGATGAATCCGCCCTCTTTCTGTACCCTTCCTCTACCCAGGAAAGAGGGGAGTAGTAGTAGTAATACCGTGATACACAATCTAGACTAACAAGGTAATACAAACAGGAATAAAGAAAAATACCAATCATTCAAATATAATCACACAAACAACAGAGGTAAACACTGGGGAGTGGAGGATGGGGTAAAAAAAAAAAAGTAGGCGAAGAAAGGGGATTATCACACACCCAAAATCTAGCAACAGTCTCAGATGCCTTCTCAAATAACAACCATAAGCCAAATACCTCAAGCCATGCAGAATAAGCTCGTCTGACATTGAGTGCCAGTCAGGACCCAGTTTATATAGGAGATGTGAGTGGCTAACAGCGAACAGCTGAGCCTTAATACAGGAAAGCTTCCAGGAGCTCTCAACTGAGCAGATTAACCACTGCACTACTAAAAGAAACCTGCACTATTTAATATGAAGGTGAACTACTTCTTATCAGTGCAGGAGTAGGCGAAATCAGACACTGAAATCTTCTGGCTCCTCTCTCTCATGGTAAACTCGTGACAGAAACCCCCCTTCAAGAGGGACCTCAGAATCAGGTTTATCGGGGTGTGCAACATGAAGAGAACAGATCAACCAAGCCGTATAGGCATCAGATGTAGGTACCCACATCCTCTCTTCAGGACCGTATCCCTTCCAGTGTACCAGATACTGAAGCAAACTAAAAGTGAATTAACGATCTTGGCTATTTGAAATTCAAAATTTCCATCCACAATCACCAGAGATAGTGGTAGCGGTGATGGTACAGAGGACGCAACATATTTTTTAAGTAGAGATCAATGAAACACATTGATTCTAAAAGTGGGTGGCAAAGCAAGGAGTAATGCTACGGGATTGACGTGTCATGATCCAGGACGGGGTTTGCTTCCTTCCTTCGATTCAGGGGCGGCTACATAGTGGTGTCACTGCCTAGGACCGTGTCGGTGATCGTTCCGGTCCCTCGGCTAGAGCAGCTGACTTAGGTTACTCTGTGTGATTCCATTATCCCTGCCCTGCGTCTCTGTGTATGCTTGACTTCCACGTGTATGACTCTGCTCGTTTTTGTCTCCATCCTCTGATTTTGTACCGCTCCATCCTCTCTGGCTTCCGACCGATTTGCTCGCCTTGGTTTCGGTCTCCTCCTTGTATCACTACGCTCCCGGCTGGTTCTCGACACCCTGGCTTGTCACTCACCATGCTCTCATCTCTCCCTCTCAGTTGCAGCTCACCCCTGCAGGCCACCGTCCTTTAGACTCGTGTCTGGCACCGCTCTCGTCCTCGGTCCAGGTCACGGGTAACCGGCGGTCTCCTCACCAGCTCGGTCGCGCAGCAGTTTTGCAGCTTCAGCCCTGCTCTCCGGCAGATCCTCGTTCCTGAGGGTCTTGCCTCCAGCGCCGCAGCGTCGCCTGGCGGTTATAACAGTATTGTGTCCTATGCGACATGACGACAGCCAATATCTTATAAGGAGCAATGAACCTGGGACCCAGTTTCCAAGAGGGAACCTTAAACTTAATGTTCCTTGAGGACAACCACATCAAGTCACCAACACACAGGTCCAGACCCACCAAACATCTCCAATCAGCCACACTCTTATATTTGGACCCCATCTTCCTAAAATTATTAAGAACCCCTTGCCATACAGACATAATGGATGATGAAAACCATTCTTCAGGTATTCCAGAAGAACGATTCCTATTAAATGAACAGAACTGAGGATGAAACCCATATGCCCAGAAGAACGGGGATATACCAGTAGAGTCATGACGATTATTTACCGTGAATTCAGCTAGAGGTACCTTATTTTTCGCTTTGTAAGACGCACTTTTTTTTCCCCCAAAGTTGGGAAAATGGGGGGTGCGTATTACAAAGTGGACATGCCTTACCGATACCATGGATGTAGGCCACAGGCTGGGATGAGGGGGTGTCCGGAGGTTGCTGGCCGATGCTGCGGGTGGCTCTGGTGCCCAGCGGTGCTGCGTGGGTGTCCTGCGCTGCCCAGGGCTCTGCTGACATTTTGTGACAGGCCAGAGTCCCGGTAATTCCATGTTCCCGGAGTCCACCACACACGCACAGGGAACCGTGGAATTACCGGGGCTCTGGCCTGTCGCAAAATCTGAGCCCTGGGCAGCGCCGGACACCCACGCAGCACCGCATACACCCGCAGCATCGGCCAGCAACCGCCCGGCACCCGGAGACACACGTACAATAAGTCTCAAGATTCTGGTTAACCCAGTTTGCCCATTAGACTGGGGGTGAAATGCATTAGGGAATGAGAGATGTCTCCCCACACAAGTGCAAAACGCCCTCCAAACTTTGGAAACTGCACCCTCCCCCCCGACATGATATCAATAGGAATCCCATGTAAATTTACAATCTTAGGTAAAGCAGGTAGCGCAACGAAATGTGACAGTCCCACCGCTCTCTCTTAGAAAATCTCCACTTCTCCCCATACATAGCCAGCAGCTTCTGTTATGGCCAAAAGATTTTTAATCTGCCAGCACAACAAGGTAGACTCTTTTGGCCGGGCCCTACTCTACTGTAACTTAAACATTTGTTAAAATATGCAATATAATTTAGGTATATTTTTAGTTATTTTTCAATTTTTAAAATTACCAATAATATCACATACAAGGGACAAGTACCACCGCACCATGACCAGACCACATATTACCACCACATAGTGACCAATAACACCACATACAAGGAACAAGTACTGCTACACCATGGCCAGACCACATATTACCACCACATAGTGACCGAATAGTACAATACTGATCATTAATAAAAAAAACCCACAATACTAATATCACAATAAGTGCCATCATACACAGGAGATCTGTATTTAGCATGCAGTGTACATGTACTGGTAATACAGTGGTCACTTGTGACACTGTACACAGGACCTCTGTATATAGTATACAGTGTTTAGCGTCAGTGTACAAGTGACACACTGACTCACCAGTGACATCTCTAGGTGAAGCCCTTCATTTTTACTTTATAAACTGATAGGACACATGGAAATAAACAACTTTGTGCTAAATGCTATCAGAGTAATTGGCTTCTTTTTCTGCCAGGACTGATCTTTCATTCTCCAAATTCTCAGTCTATGGGTAAAATGTGTATTCAGGGCAGACGGGATTACTACATCACTGAGAAGAGATGGCGGCTACTGCCCATGAAATGCTATGCAGAGGGGCGGAGCAGGAGGCAGGTCTCTCTGATAAGATTTATTACAAAGTGTCTATTGTGTCTAGTATTGATTTATGGAATAAAAAAACTACGGAATCTCTTTAAAGGGTGAAATGACCTTAGGCCGCGGCTCTCACAGTGCCATTACTCCAGAGTGGATGTCCCATGTCACAGCAGATCTCTTCAGACTAGAGAGGGCACCGTTGAGAACAGCTTCAAAGTGGGCAAATGGCAGCGCTGTACTGATGTGAAGAAGTCACTGACCTTGTGCCGCTGATCTGCCCACCCCACACAGAGCGAGGCCCTATATGAAGCCCCGTGTCTGCCAGTGGCCGCTGAGTGTAGAGGAGAACGTCTGATATCTGTCACATCTTCAGCTGATCACATCTGCTACTTTTTGGCTTTTTTCAAGCCAATGTGAACATTTGTATTTTTAAGTGGGCACCATCACACAATACTGGAAAGGTCGAGTGGGATCATTACCATGTATGTAAAAAGTAGCATACCATGAGTTTTAGAGAAGAAAAGTACATGCAAATAAAAGTAGGATCACCACAAAGATTTAGGCAAAAATGCAAAAAGTTTATTTCCACACCAAAGATACTACACATAAGTAAAAACATCTAAAAACCGTTTCGCAAGAGAACATACATATTAGATCCAATATTCAAAATATATTATTCATTTAGGATATATTTCCTGGCTGAAGTCAAATTTGCACCCAAAAAAATTATTATATATACGCTGCAGATGTCGTTTTGTCAAATATATTCAGTATATAGGGCCCATATGGTAGCGATAATGTGAGCAATATATGCAACAAATATGCACACAGTGTACAAACAACAAATGGTTTACATACAGCATATAAAGCCCATATGGTGGCAGCAATGCAAACAATGTATACAATAGATGTACACTCTGTGTGCAAGCAGTAGAAGGTTTGTACTTGGTCTACAAAGATGCATGTGCCAAAGACTGGCACTCTATATCATCAACATGTGTAGCTTGACAAAGTGCACAGATGGATATCCAGCATTGAATGTACTCAATACTTCACCATAACCAGTCCTTCTACTGCTAAGACGCCAATTGGACAATACCCAATACTATCAAAAATTACCAACAGATCCAACATCAACTTTTAAGATGCAACTAGACAAACTTTTTTTGAGGACCTTCTCCTGTGCCATTATAGACAAAAAAAGAACGAGAATTTCTAACAACCCATCCAGATAGTCCAACTTTTTACCTAGTGCCAAAAAATCACAAATCCACCATTATGCCACCAGGTAGACCTATCATTTCTGGGCTGGGGGGGCTATATGAGAAACCATGCTCTTATCTCGATTATTTTTTTGCAGCCAATGGTGAAATCTCTGGACTCCTACGTACGAGATTCATCCCATCTTATAGAACTCCGTGAGACTTTGGAAGTGCCGGACAATGCAATCTTAGTAACCCTTGATGTGGAGGCCCTTTATACGAATATTGAACACAAACTAGGTATGACAACAACTTCCTATTTTCTGAACAAACAGTCTACAGGGGACAGGGGTCATGATACCTTTATTTTGGATCTACTCAAGTTTGTACTTGAGAAAAATTACTCTGTGTTTGACAGGACTTTTTATAAACAAGTCTCGGGCACGGCCATGGGGGCAAAATGTGCACCCTCATACGCCATACTCTTTATGGGATGGTGGGAGGAGACCCATGTACAGAAACTTAACAACTTCTCCACTCACTTGGTAAAATGGTTACGTTATATAGACGACATAATCTTGTCAGGGTCATCTGAAGAACTATGCACCTTCATTGGAGAGCTCGGAAGCGAAGGAGCGCCGTTTGACTTTTCAATGCAAAATTGACTGGAATTGAGATGAGACGCCATGTTGCATTTGGAGAGCCCCTGATGTGCCTAAACATTGAAACCCCCCATAAGTGACACCATTTTGGAAAGTAGACCCCCTAATGAACTTATCTAGATGTGTGGTGAGCACTTTGACCCATTAAGTGATTTACAGAAGTTTATAATGCAGAGCCGTAAAAATAAAAAATCATATTTTTTCACAAAAATGATCTTTTTGCCCCCAATTTTTTATTTTCCCAAGGGTAAGAGAAGAAATTGGACCCCAAAAGTTGTCCAATTTGTCCTGAATACGCTGATACCTCATATGTGGGGGTAAACCACTGTTTGGGTGCATGGCAGAGCTCGGAAGGGAGGAGCGCCATTTGACTTTTCAATGCAAAATTGACTGGAATTGAGATGGGACGCCGTGTTGCGTTTGGAGAGCCTCTGAGGTGCCTAAACATTGAACCCCCCCACAAGTGACACCATTTTGGAAAGTAGACCCCCTAAGGAACTCATCTAGATGTGTTGTGAGCGCTTTGAACCCCCAAGTGTTTCACTACAGTTTATAACGCAGAGCCGTGAAAATAAAAATTTTTTTTTTTTCCACAAAAATTATTTTTTAGCTCCAAGTTTTGTATTTTTCCAAGGGTAACAGTGTAAATTGAACCCAAAAAGTTGTTGCCCAATTTGTTCTGAGTGCGCTGATACCCAATATGTGGGGGGGAACCACCGTTTGGGCGCATGGCAGAGCTCGGAAGGGAAGGAGCGCCATTTGGAATGCAGACTTAGATGGATTGGTCTGCAGGCATCACGTTGCATTTGCAGAGCCCCTGATGTAACTAAACAGTAGAAACCCCCCATAAGTGACCCCATATTGGAAACTAGACCCCCCCAAGGAACTTATCTAGATGTGTTGTGAGAACTTTGAACCCCCAAGTGTTTCACTACAGTTTATAACGCAGAGCCGTGAAAATAAAAAATCCTTTTTTTTCCACAAAAATTATTTTTTTCGCCCCCAGTTTTGTATTTTCCCATGGGTAACAAGAGAAATTGGACTCCAAAAGTTGTTGTCCAATGTGTCCTGAGTATGCTAATACCCCATATGTTGGGGTAAACCCCTGTTTTGGTGCACGGGAGAGCTCGGAAGGGAAGGAGCACTGTTTTACTTTTTCAACGCAGAATTGGCTGGAATTGAGATCGGACGCCATGTCGCGTTTGGAGAGCCCCTAATGTGCCTAAACAGTGGAAACCCCCCAATTATAACTGAAACCCTAATCCAAACACACCCCTAACCCTAATCTCAATGGTAACCCTAACCACACCCCTAACCCTGACACACCCCTAATCCCAACCCTATTCCCAACCGTAAATGTAATCCAAACCCTAACTTTAGCCCCAACCCTAACTTTAGCCCCAACCCTAACTATAGCCCTAACCCTAGCCCCAACCCTAGCCCTAATCCTAACCCTAGCCCAACCCTAACCCTAATGGGAAAATGGAAATAAATACATTTTTTTAATTTTTCCCTAACTAAGGGGGTGATGAAGGGGGGTTTGATTTACTATATATAGCAGGTTTTCTAGCGGATTTTTGATTGGCAACCATCACACTAAAAGACGCTTTTTATTGCAAAAAATGTTTTTTGCGTTACCACATTTTGAGAGCTATAATTTTTCCATATTTTGGTCCACAGAGTCATGTGAGGTCTTGTTTTTTGCGGGACGAGTTGACGTTTTTATTGGTAACATTTTCTGGCACGTGACATTTTTTGATGGCTTTTTATTCCAATTTTTGTGAGGCAGAATGACAAAAACCCAGCTATTCATGAACTTCTTTTGGGGGGGCCGTTTATACCGTTCCGCATTTGGTAAAATGGATAAAGCAGTTTTATTCTTCGGGTCAGTACGATTACAGCGATACCTCATTTATATAATTTTTTTATGTTTTGGTGCTTTTATACGATAAAAACTATTTTATAGAAAAAATAATTATTTTTGCATCGCTTTATTCTATTATTTTTTCGCTGATGATGCTGTATGGCGGCTCGTTTTTTGCGGGACAAGATGACGTTTTCAGCGGTACCATGGTTATTTATTTCTGTCTTTTTGATCGCGTGCTATTCCACTTTTTGTTCGGCGGTATGATAATAAAGCGTTGTTTTTTGCCTCGTTTTCTTTTTTTTTACGGTGTTCACTGAAGGGGTTAACTAGTGGGACAGTTTTATAGGTCGGGTCGTTACGGACGCGGCGATACTAAATATGTGTACTTTTATTGTTTTTTTTTAATTTAGATAAAGGAATGTATTTATTGGAACAATATACAGTATATATATTTTTTATTATTTATTTAGGATTTTTTTTAATTTTTTTTTTTACACATGTAAATTTTTTTTGTTTTTATATTTTTACTTTGCCCCGGGGGGGGGGGGGGGGGGGGTACCCATCACAGTAAAGTGACAGATCGCTGATCTGACACTTTGCTGTGCACTGTGTCAGATCGGCAATCTGAGGTGCACTGTTGGAGGCTTCTCGGCGCCTGCTCTGAGCACCTGCAGCCACCTCCCTGCAGGACCCGGATGCAGCCCCGTGGCCATTTTGGATCCGGGGCCTGCAGGGAGGAGACGCTCGGTACAAGGTGAGCACATTGCCTTGTACCAATCGTCTCAGGGAAGCACGCAGGGAGCCCCCTCCCTGCGCAATGCTTCCCTATACCGCCAGAACACTGCAATCATGTTTGATCGCAGTGTGCCGGGGGTTAATGTGCCGGGGGCGGTCCGTGACCGCTCCTGGCACATAGTGCTGGATGTCAGCTGCGATAGTCAGCTGACACCCGGCCGCGATCGGCCGCGCTCCCCCCGTGAGCGCGGCTGATCGCGCTGGATGTACTATTCTGTCCTTGGGAAGTAGGGCCCACCCCACATGGACGGAATAGTACATCCAATGGCAGAAAGGGGTTAAACTCACATCTTCTTTTTCCACTGTTTCAGTTGAATTCTTGGATCTAAAACTGTCGATCGACCGGAATCGCGTTATTACCACTTTATTTCGGAAACAGACGGCCTCAAATAACCTCTTACACTTTAAGAGTTTCCACCCAGCACATTTGAGAAAAGGTATTCCGAAAGGACAATTCCTTAGACTCAGAAGAAACTGTAGCCGCACAGAAGACTTTATTAGAGAGTCCCGCCAACTGACCAACAGATTCCGTGAACGTGGATACCCTCGGAAAATCATTTTGGGAGCCTTTGAATTCTCAAAAGAAAAGACAACAGAGGAAGCTTTAAAACCCCAGGTAAGACCAGTATCAACAAAATTAATTTGATCACTAAATTCAACAATCAATGGAATGATATATATCGCATTTTGAATGCCAATTTTGGGATCCTGAGGAGTGAGCCAAGATTAAGACCTTTTATTGGGGATCAGCCCAAGATGGTGGCAAGAAGGGCAAAGATTAAGAACCTAAAGGACTATCTATCCAATAGCCACTTTAGACGCCCCACTACAAAACTAAGGACAGGCCACTCCAACAAGGAATCTTTCCCCTGCAGCAATGGCTCAATTTGCCCACGGATGATTGCGAGTAGGGGTGTTTCAGTCCAACATTTGTCCACACAGATACAATCAAGAGCGTACTTCAATTGTTGATCACGCAATGTGGTTTACGCGCTGATCTGTGGCTGTGACAAAATTTACGTAGGAAAAACAACGCAAGAGCTACGACGCAGAACTCAACAGCACCTATCAAATATTGTCACAGCTAGATCTTATAGATCCAAAGGTAAAGCGATTACCTCAGTGGCGACACATTTTTTAGTGGCTCATGCTGGTTCAGGGGACTCTCTAAAAGTAATGGGTTTGGAAGGGGTTAGTATAAACATAAGAGGAGGGGGGACGTAACAGAGGAGCTTCTCCGTCAAGAAGCCAGATGGATATACGAGCTGGGTAGCCTTGCACCAGATGGCCTCAATGAGAAGTTGCTATACTCTGGTTTCTATAAAAAGAAGTAACTCTCTTTTAGTGGCCATTTTACATCTATATACATACAGGGGGGTCTGGATATTGTTTTTATGCATTTTTTCTCCCCATTTTCTTTCAGTTCCATAATTGCAGCGGAGATTGCCCAACAAAAAGGACCAACGGACATGAGAGTCTTGGAGTCTGTCCCCTTAAAACAGAAATTTTAAGAACTTTTTACAACTACCTGTATTTGGATACAGCACATGGACTTTTAGCACACATTTGTCCAGAAAAGGCCGAGTATGGCATAAAACGTCCATGTAACTTATAATTTATTTATTTTTATTTTTTTCATACATGGTTTTTGCCCATTTTGAGGGAATTCGTGCATCTCCTTCTTTTTTGCTTATGTGACAATTCTCTATATCTGTGAGCCAGGTAAACCTATTTTGGGTTGGGACAGGACCCAAGTGTATGGGTTCTTGTCCAAATACTGTATAACATCCTGGCTGCCCAAACAATATTGGTTGTTGTTTTATGATGAGTTTGTTCGCAAATCAGTTTATGGAACTACACCAATGTAAGATATGGGAGTATATAAATTGTGGATAATTAGCTTTGTTATATACACAACTGCATGTGATAAGAATCTAAGAGTCCCAACAATCACTACCGACGAACGTGCCTAACATGTGGACCTTTAATGTGAACATGCGCCAGGGCATATAAATCTTTGCCCGGGTTATCTAGCGCCGCCCCCACATATACAAAATGGGTAGTCGACTTTGAAACACGTAATGCGCAGGCGCAAATTTCTCGTATGACGCATCGCTACTAACTATATACAATGCGTAAGCGCATGTAAACAAAAGCTCGAGCATTTGCTGCGCAAGCGCATATGGATCTGGGGGACGAGAGACGCAAAATACACGCAGGCGCACTGTACCATATGACCCCAGTACTTCAATTCCGGGTCATTTTCAGACACGCTAGCGACGCCGGCCGAAACCGCTTCCTACAGCTGAACAATTGGTAATGTAATTAAGATATCTTTAAATAGACAGGAGTATTCACACCAGGCACACTCACCTTGAGAAAGACACCTTGTGTGTGGGAACGCGTGGGTCCTCCAGTCTTCTGTATCCCGGCTGCACCGCTGCTTATAGGAGCAGGGGGCGGCATTAGTGGACCAGTGGACTGGTTAGGGTGAAGTATTGAGCACATTAAATGCTGGTTATCCATCTGTGCACTTTGTCAAGCTACACATGTTGATGATATAGAGTGCCAGTCTTTGGCACATGCATCTTTGTAGACCAAGTCCAAACCTTCTACTGCTTGCACACAGAGTGTACATCTATTGTATACATTATTATTATTATTTATTGTTATAGCACCATTTATTCCATGGCGCTTTACATGTGAGGAGGGGTATACATAAAAACAAGTACAATAATCTTAAACAATACAAGTCATAACTGGTACAGGAGGAGTGAGGACCCTGCCCGCGAAGGCTCACAATCTACAAGGGATGGGTGAGAATACAGCAGGTGAGGATAGAGCTGAACGTGCAGCGGTTGGTTGATCGGTGGTTACTGCAGGTTGTAGGCTTGTCGGAAGAGGTGGGTCTTCAGATTCTTTTTGAAGATTCTGATGGTAGGCGAGAGTCTGATGTGTTGTGGTAGAAGGTTCCAGAGTAGGGGTGATACGCGAGAGAAATCTTGTATACGATTGTGGGAAGAGGAGATAAGAGGGGAGTAGAGAAGGAGATCTTGTGAGGATCGGAGGTTGCGTGTAGGTAAGTACCGGGAGAAGAGGTCACAGATGTATGGAGGAGACAGGTTGTGGATGGCTTTGTATGTCATCGTTAGGGTTTTGTACTGGAGTCTCTGGGCAATGGGGAGCCAGTGAAGGGATTGACAGAGGGGAGAGGCCGGAGAATAGCGGGGGGACAGATGGATTAGTCGGGCAGCAGAGTTTAGAATAGATTGGAGGGGTGCGAGAGTGTTCGAGGGGAGGCCACAGAGCAGGAGGTTGCAGTAGTCGAGGTGAGAGATGATGAGGGCATGGACTAGGGTTTTTGCAGATTCTTGGTTGAGGAATGAAAGGATTCGTGAAATATTTTTGAGTTGAAGTCGGCAGGAAGTGGAAAGGGCTTGGATATGTGGTTTGAAGAAGAGATCAGCGTCAAGGATTACCCCGAGGCAGCGAGCTTGTGGGACTGGGGAGAGTGGGCAGCCATTTACTGTAATGGATAGGTTCGTTGGTGGGGTCGCGTGAGATGGGGGAAAGATGATGAATTCTGTTTTGTCCATGTTAAGTTTGAAAAATCTAGCGGAGAAGAAGGATGAAATAGTGGACAGACATTGAGGGATTCTGGTTAGTAGGGAGGTGATATCTGGTCCAGAGATGTAGATCTGTGTGTCATCAGCATAGAGGTGATACTGAAAGCCATGAGATTCTATGAGCTGTCCCAGGCCAAAGGTGTAAATGGAGAAGAGCAGGGGCCCAAGGACTGAACCTTGTGGGACTCCGACAGATAGGGGGCGAGGTGAGGAGGTGGTGTGTGAGTGGGAGACGCTGAATGTCGGGTCTGTTAGGTATGAGGAGATCCAGGATAGGGCCAAGTCTGTGATGCCAAGGGATGAGAGCGTCTGTAATAATAGGGAATGGTCCACTGTGTCAAAGGCAGCCGACAGGTCGAGGAGGAGAACGGAATAGTGTCGCTTGCTCTTGGCGGTTAAGAGGTCATTGGTGACCTTAGTTAGGGCAGTTTCAGTGGAATGGTGTGACCGGAAGCCAGATTGTAAGCGGTCAAAGAGGGAGCAAGAATAGAGATGGGAGGACAGTTCAAGGTAGACTTGTTGTTCCAGCAGTTTTGAGGCATAGGGGAGAAGTGATATAGGGCGATAGCTAGATACAGAGGATGTGTCAAGAGAGGGCTTTTTGAGGATAGGTGTGATGGAGGCATGTTTAAAGCTTGAGGGGAAAACACCAGTTGTTAGTGATAGGTTGAAGAGATGGGTTAGGGATGGGATGAAGATTGTGGTGAGGTTTGGGATGAGGTGGGATGGGAGCGGGTCAAGTGCACAGGTGGTGAGATGCGATCTTGAAAGAGAGATCTTGTTTGCAGTGCTGCCACCATATGGACGCCCCCGGAAGAAGCTGGCGGCGAAACGCGCGTCGGGGTGAGGGGACGCCAGGACCATCCACGCTATAGGTAAATATACAGCTTATAATTTAAAGTTTAGATTCTCACATGTTATGCTATAGCCCATCATGCTCCAGGCCTTACTGCACTTTAATACAGAGAGGTAGCGTTTATAGATATTGGCCTGTATGTTAATTATAACACAGGCGTTTCATGCTGCTGATAATATAAGCTTTGCATGGTCTGGGATTTACAATTGTTTGGGATTTTCTTTATATGTAAATACCTTGTGTGTGGGAATTTTTCTTCGTGTATACCTGGCGTCCTCGAGACGGTATTTTGCTTTTTATTGTGTTTTTATATATTGTCACATGTGACCTAATAAAAGTATTGATTTTATACATATATATTTTTTTGTGGGATCTCTTCTTTGTCCCTGGAATGAACTAGATGGGATTTGGTTGTATATGTATATTTATATACTGTATGTAAACCATTTGTTGTTTGTACACTGTGTGCATATTTGTTGCATATATTGCTCACATTGTCGCTACCATATGGGCCCTATATACATAGTTACATAGTTACATAGTTACATAGTTATTAAGGTTGAAAGAAGACTGTAAGTCCATCTAGTTCAACCCATAGCCTAACCTAACATGCCCTAACATGTTGATCCAGGGGAAGGCAAAAAAAACCCATGTGGCAAAGAGTAACTCCACCATGGGGAAAAAAATTCCTTCCCGACTCCACATACGGCAATCAGACTAGTTCCCTGGATCAACGCCTTATCAATACTATATACTGAATATATTTGACAAAACAACATCTGCGGCGTATATTTAATAATTTTTTGGGTGAAAATTTGACTACAGCCAGGAACTATATATATACACTCACCGGCCACTTTATTAGGTACACCATGCTAGTAACGGGTTGGACCCCCTTTTGCCTTCAGAACTGCCTCAATTCTTCGTGGCATAGATTCAACAAGGTGCTGGAAGCATTCCTCAGAGATTTTGGTCCATATTGGCATGATGGCATCACACAGTTGCCGCAGATTTGTCGGCTGCACATCCCAAACATGCTCCATACAAGGCAGGATGGATCCATGCTTTCATGTTGTTTACGCCAAATTCTGACCCTACCATCCGAATGTCGCAGCAGAAATCGAGACTCATCAGACCAAGCAACGTTTTTCCAATCTTCTACTGTCCAATTTCGATGAGCTTGTACAAATTGTAGCCTCAGTTTCCTGTTCTTAGCTGAAAGGAGTGGTACCCGGTGTGGTCTTCTGCTGCTGTAGCCCATCTGCCTCAAAGTTCGACGCACTGTGCGTTCAGAGATGCTCTTAGGCCTACCTTGGTTGTAACGGGTGGCGATTTGAGTCACTGTTGCCTTTCTATCAGCTCGAACCAGTCTGCCCATTCTCCTCTGACCTCTGGCATCAACAAGGCATTTCCGCCCACAGAACTGCCGCTCACTGGATTTTTTTTCTTTTTCGGACCATTCTCTGTAAACCCTAGAGATGGTTGTGCGTGAAAATCCCAGTAGACCAGCAGTTTCTGAAATACTCAGACCAGCCCTTCTGGCACCAACAACCATGCCACGTTCAAAGGCACTCAAATCACCTTTCTTCCCCATACTGATGCTCGGTTTGAACTGCAGGAGATTGTCTTGACCATGTCCACATGCCTAAATGCACTGAGTTGCCGCCATGTGATTGGCTGATTAGAAATTAAGTGTTAACAAGAAGTTGGACAGGTGTACCTAATAAAGTGGCCGGTGAGTGTATGTATGTATATATATATATATATATATATATATATATATATATATATATATATATATATATATATATATATATATATATATATATATATACACACAGGTCCTTCTCAAAAAATTAGCATATAGTGTTAAATTTCATTATTTACCATAATGTAATGATTACAATTAAACTTTCATATATTATAGATTCATTATCCACCAACTGAAATTTGTCAGGTCTTTTATTGTTTTAATACTGATGATTTTGGCATACAACTCCTGATAACCCAAAAAACCTGTCTCAATAAATTAGCATATCAAGAAAAGGTTCTCTAAACGACCTATTACCCTAATCTTCTGAATCAACTAATTAACTCTAAACACATGCAAAAGATACCTGAGGCTTTTAAAAACTCCCTGCCTGGTTCATTACTCAAAACCCCCATCATGGGTAAGACTAGTGACCTGACAGATGTCAAGAAGGCCATCATTGACACCCTCAAGCAAGAGGGTAAGACCCAGAAAGAAATTTCTCAACAAATAGGCTGTTCCCAGAGTGCTGTATCAAGGCACCTCAATGGTAAGTCTGTTGGAAGGCAAAAATGTGGCAGAAAACGCTGTACAACGAGAAGAGGTGACCGGACCCTGAGGACGATTGTGGAGAAGGACCGATTCCAGACCTTGGGGAACCTGAGGAAGCAGTGGACTGAGTCTGGTGTGGAAACATCCAGAGCCACCGTGCACAGGCGTGTGCAGGAAATGGGCTACAGGTGCCGCATTCCCCAGGTAAAGCCACTTTTGAACCATAAACAGCGGCAGAAGCGCCTGACCTGGGCTACAGAGAAGCAGCACTGGACTGTTGCTAAGTGGTCCCAAGTACTTTTTTCTGATGAAAGCAAATTTTGCATGTCATTCGGAAATCAAGGTGCCAGAGTCTGGAGGAAGACTGGGGAGAAGGAAATGCCAAAATGCCTGAAGTCCAGTGTCAAGTACCCACAGTCAGTGATGGTGTGGGGTGCCATGTCAGCTGCTGTTGTTGGTCCACTGTGTTTCATCAAGGGCAGGGTCAATGCAGCTAGCTATCAGGAGATTTTGGAGCACTTCATGCTTCCATCGGCTGAAATGCTTTATGGAGATGAAGATTTAATTTTTCAGCACGACCTGGCACCTGCTCACATTGCCAAAACCACTGGTAAATGGTTTACTGACCATGGTATTACTGTGCTCAATTGGCCTGCCAACTCTCCTGACCTGAACCCCATAGAGAATCTGTGGGATATTGTGAAGAGAAAGTTGAGAGACGCAAGACCCAACACTCTGGATGAGCTTAAGGCCGCTATTGAAGCATCCTGGGCCTCCATAACATCTCAGCAGTGTCACAGGCTGATTGTCTCCATGCCACGCCGCATTGAAGCAGTCATTTCTGCCAAAGGATTCCCGACCAAGTATTGAGTGCATAACTGAACATTATTATTTGATGGTTTTTTTGTTTGTTATTAAAAAACACTTTTATTTGATTGGACGGGTGAAATATGCTAATTTATTGAGACAGGTTTTTTGGGTTATCAGGAGTTGTATGCCAAAATCATCAGTATTAAAACAATAAAAGACCTGACAAATTTCAGTTGGTGGATAATGAATCTATAATATATGAAAGTTTAATTGTAATCATTACATTATGGTAAATAATGAAATTTAACACTATATGCTAATTTTTTGAGAAGGACCTGTATATATATATATATATATATATATATATATATATATATATATGTATATCCTAAGTGAATACTATATTTTGAATATTGGATCTAATATGTATGTTTCATTGCAGAACGGTTTTAAGTTGTTTTTAATTGTGTGTAGTATCTTTGGTGTGGAAATAAACTTTTTGCATTTTTGCCTAAATCTTTATGGTGATCCTACTTTTTTTGCATGTACTTTTCTTCTCTAAAACTCATGGCTTTTTCAAGCCATTGTCGCACAGCTCCAATAAAATGGGCTTGGGAACAATGGGGCCGGGATGGAATGGGGCCAGTGCATCACAGCTTTCCTAATTCACGACGAGATGTGATGCACATTTTGCCAGAAATCTTACTCCAGGGGTTACCGTACTTCATTATTGCTTGGACTCCCACTATTGGTAGCTGAGGTCCCACCATGGGTCGCTGGAGTCCCACCATTGGTCGCTGGGGTCTCCATCGGTCATAGGAGTCCCACCATCGGTCACTGGGGTCCCACCATCGCTCGCTGGGGTCTCATCAGTCGTAGGAATCCCACCATCGGTCACTGGAGTCTCCATTGGTCGTAGGAGTCCCACCATCGGTCACTGGGGTCCCACCATCGCTCGCTGGGGCCTCAAAATCGGTCGTAGGAGTGCCACCATCAGTCGCTGGGGTCTCATCGGTCGTAGGTGTCCCACCATCAGTCACTGGGGTCCCACCATCGCTCGCTGGGGCCTCAAAATCGGTCCTAGGAGTGCCACCATCGGTCGCTGGGGTCTCATCATCGGTCGTACGTGTCCCACCATCGGTCACTGGGGTCCCACCATTGCTCGCTGGGGCCTCAAAATCGGTCGTAGGAGTGCCACCATCGGTCGCTGGGGTCTCATCGGTCACTGGGGTCCCACCATCGATCACGGGTCCCATCATTGCTCGCTGGGGTCTCATCAATCGTAGGAGTCCCACCATTGGTTACTGGGGTCCCACCATTGGTCACTGGAGTCCCACCATGGGTCACTGGGGTCCAGCCATCGGTCGCTGGGGTCTCATCATTGGTCTCTGGGGTCTAATTGGTTGCTTGGGTCTCACCATCGGTCCCTTGGGTTTCACCATTGTTTACTGGGGTCCCACTACGAGGCTGAAGTTGGTTTCTTATTCAGAGCTGAAGTTGGCTTCTTATTCGGCAATTTTTTCTTTTCTGTTTTTTATAGGTTTGACAACAAAAAATAAGCATCACAATAATAACATACAATGCAGCGAGGTGCCCTGATGTAAATACACTTAAAAACAGCTACAAAAATTATAAAATTGGCACAAAAATGGGCATCAAAGTGGGCACTGAAGGGCGTTAATGAAAGGGTTAAATGACTTTGGGCCACTGATCTCACACATTGAATACACAGATAGAGATGTCCTGCATTAAACCCAGGTCCCTTCAGCCTGGCCCAAATGGGTTCTGGGCATCAGAATTGGCATCAAGGTTGGAAAACAGCCCATTTTCGCAGATTGAATAAGTGATGTTTTTAAGGGGTTAAATGACTTTTGGCCACTGATATCACACTTAGGCTACTTTCACACTAGCGTTAACTGCATTACGTCTCAAAACGTCTTTTTTCAGAAAAAACGCATCCAGCAAAAGTTTTTGCTGGATGCGTTTTTTTCCCATAGACTTGTATTGGCGACGTATTGCGACGGATTGGCATACGTCGTGTACGTTTTACGACGTATGCGTCGAAATTTGGCGACACGTCGTCTCAAAAAAACGTTGATTGTAACGTTTTTTGTCTCCGCCTAAAAAACGTGTCGCGACGCATCCTGCGGCATACGTCGTTGGCTGCAATGGAAGCCTATGAGCGACGGATGCGTCGGGACACGTCGTACGACGCAATACAGCGCTGCAATACGTTTTTTTTACACTGAGCATGCTCAGAAGCAGAATTTTGTTGCCAATTGGCCAGACACCCCCAAATCTATATAAACCTGGCCTGGGCCTTCAACCCCACATATGCCAGCAAGAAGACAAAGAGAGGAGAAGCCTGCCAGCAAGAGCCCAGCCAGCAACAGGACCCCAGCCAGCCACAAGACCCCAGCCAGCCACAAGACCCCAGCCAGCCACAAGACCCCAGCCAGCCACAAGACCCCAGCCAGCCACAAGATCCCAGCCAGCCACAAGATCCCAGCCAGCCACAAGATCCCAGCCAGCCACAGGAGCCAGCCACAGGACTCCAGCCACCATAGAGCCAGTGTGAGTATTGCAATTTTTGTGTGCATCTGTGTGCCTGTGCATTTGTGTGTGTATGAGGTACTACTGACTACAGCAAGAGCTTAAAACCTGAAGAGAACCTGAGGCCTGCCATCGTCCTGCACCAGCCAGTGCAATGCTAGAGTCCAGATCCACCATGATGCCAGCCACTGTGAAGACATGCAGCTCCAGCCAAAGGATTGTCAGCCTTTTGTATGTGTGTGTGTGTGTATGCGTCTTCTGATTGGCTTCACCTTTCTGCCTTTGTTGTACATATGTGTATTTGCATAAAGCTATGTGCGTGCATGTGTATGTGTGTATTTTTGTACGGCTGTGTGCTTTTGTATCATGTTCCTGCACCTTATTATGCCTTTGCCAATCTTATGCCTGTTCATGTGGGAGGGTATGTGTCAATGTTCAGGATTGCATCAGGATTTGGTCAGGATTTTCCATCAGTGTTTGTACGCCAAAATCAGGAGTGGGTGATAAAAGCAAAAGTGTGCCTGTTTTCCTATTATACTTTCCCTCTTGTTACACTCCTGGTTTTGGCTTACAAATACTGATGGAAAATCCTGACCAAATTCTGATGCGATCCGGAATGTGGACACATACCATGCATGTTTGTGTGCGTCTTGTTGATTGCATGTGCATTTGTCCATGCTTTAATTGGTTAATTGCCTTTTTCTGATGTATTGACTGTATAGTGGTCTGTGCAGCATGTGGTTTAAATGTGCTTTTTTTTTTTTTTTTAAATCTGATGTATTTTTTTAAAAAGTCTAGCGGTCTGCAGCTTGTGGTTTGAATGTGTGAGTGTGGTTTTTCTTTTCTATTTAAAAGTGTTGGTTTTATTTTACTGTTAAAACCATTTGCAGTTGATGTACTTGTATTTAAAATAAAGAGCATGTCAGCTCCTAATTGTGATTTAAAAAAAAAGTGAAAAAAAAAAAGAAAATAATAAAATTTTTGTTAAAAAAATGTCCGTAGTATCATTTCATAAAGGTAAATTTAAAAATGGTACCAATGGTTACACATGCAATACAGAGTTGGTTGAGGGCATTTTTTTTAATAAAGGTTACACTTAAAGGTTTTTTTGGGGAGGTGATTTTTGAAAATAAAATGTGGTAAATATATGTTTACATGGTGGGTTCACATTTAAAAATATTTTTTTGGGAACATGGAAACGAATGGTATACCGTGCACCTGTTTTGGGGTTTTGGTGTTCACATTTAATGAACTTTTCTCACATCATTTTAGCAGGGTGTTTATTAAAACATTACCTAGTTTAGAGGGTGGTCTAACTATAAATCCATTATACTTATTATAGATACACCAGGGACCAGGTCCATATCACCCACCTGTGTTCCATACCAGGACCAGCCCACCAGGCAAGCCCACCAGGACCACAGCCACACATCTTTAACCCCTTCCCGACCTTTGACGCATACGCTGCGTCATGAAAGTCTGTGCCAATCCGACCTGTGACGCAGCGTATGTGTCATGGAGGGATCGCGCTCCTGCAGATCGGGTGAAAGGGTTAACTCCAATTTCACCCGATCTCCAGGAACAGGGGGAGTGGTGCTTCAGCCCAGGGGGGGTGGCTTCACCCCCTCGTGGCTACGATCGCTCTGATTGGCTGTTGAAAGTGAAACTGCCAATCAGAGCGATTTGTAATATTTCACCCAAAAAAACGGTGAAATATTACAATCCAGCCATGGCCGATGCTGCAATATCATCGGCCATGGCTGGAAAACCTAATCTGTCCCCCCCCCACCCCACCGATCGCCCCCCCAGTGCTCCGTTACGTGGTCCGCCCCCCTAAGTCGTCCTGTCCGCTCCTCCGTCCTCCTGTCCGCTCCCCCCGTGCTCCGGTCCCCCCTCCCTGTGCTCCGGTCCCCCCCCCCCGTGATCCGATCACCCCCCCTTAATACTTACCGGGCCTCCCGGTGTCCATCCGGCTTCTGCAAGGGCGCCGCCATCTTCCAAAATGGCGGGCGCATGCGCACTGCGCCCGCCGAATGTGCCGGCTGGCAGATTCGTTTCAGATGTATTTTGATCACTGTGATATAGCTTATCACAGTGATCAAAATAAAAAAAATAGTAAATGACCCCCCTTTATCACCCCCATAGGGACAATAATAAAAATAAATAAAATATTTTTTATTTTTTTTTCTACTATGGTTAGGGTTAGAACTAGGGTTAGAACTAGGGTTAGAACTAGGGTTAGAATTAGGGTTAGAATTAGGGGTAGGGTTAGGGCATGTGCACACAGTGCGGATTTGGCTGCGAATCCGCAGCGGATTGCCGCGGATCCGAAGCAGATTGGCCGCGGATCCGCAGCGGATTGGCCGCGGATCCGCAGCGGATTGGCCGCTGCGAATTCGTAGCAGTTTTCCATCAGGTTTACAGTACCATGTACACCTATGGAAAACCAAATCCGCTGTGCCCATGGTGCGGAAAATACCGCGCGGAAACGCTGTGTTGTATTTTCCGCAGCATGTCAGTTTTGTGCGGATTCCGCAGCGTTTTACACCTGTTCCTCAATAGGAATCCGCAGGTGAAATCCGCACAAAAAAACACTGGAAATCCGCTGTAAATCCGTAGGTAAAATGCAGTGCCTTTTACCTGCGGATTTTTCAAAAATGGTGCGGAAAAATCTCACACGAATCCGCAAAGTGGGCACATAGCCTTAGGGTTAGGGTTGGAATTAGAGTTAGGGTACCGTCTCACAGTGGCACTTTGATCGCTACGACGGTACGATCCGTGACGTTCCAGCGATATCCATACGATATCGCTGTGTCTGACACGCAGCAGCGATCAGGGACCCTGCTGAGAATCGTACATCGTAACAGATCGTTTGGAACTTTCTTTCGTCGCTGGATCTCCCGCTGTCATCGCTGGATCGTTGTGACAGCGATCCAGCGATGCGTTCGCTTGTAACCAGGGTAAACATCGGGTTACTAAGCGCAGGGCCGCGCTTAGTAACCCGATGTTTACCGTGGTTACCAGCGTAAAAGTAAAAAAAAAAAAAAAACGTACATACTCACATTTCGGTGTCCTTCAGGTCCCTTGCCGTCTGCTTCCCGCTCTGACTGTCTGCCGGCCGGAAAGTGAGAGCACAGCACAGCAGTGACGTCACCGCTGCGCTCTGCTCTCACTGTACGGCGGCACTCAGTCAGAGCGGGAAGCAGACGGCAAGGGACCTGAAGGACACCGAAATGTGAGTATGTACGGTTTTTTTTTTTTTACTTTTACGCTGGTAACCACGGTAAACATCGGGTTACTAAGCGCGGCCCTGCGCTTAGTAACCCGATGTTTACCCTGGTTACCCGGGACCTTGGCATCGTTGGTCGCTGGAGAGCGGTCTGTGTGACAGCTCCCCAGCGACCACACAACGACTTTCCAACGATCACGGCCAGGTCGTATCGCTGGTCGTGATCGTTGGTAAATCGTTATGTGAGACGGTACCCTTAGGGTTGGAATTAGGGCTAGGGTTGGAAATAGGGTTAAGATTAGGCCTGTGGTTAGGGTTAAGGATAGGGTTAGGGTTGTGTTGGGGTTACAGTTGTGGGTAGGGTTGGGATTAGGGTTAGGATTAGGGTTAGGGTTGGATTTAGGGTTACGGGTGTGTTGGGGTTAGGGTTGTGGTTAGGGGTGTGTTGGGGTTAGGGTTGTGATTAGGGTTATGGCTACAGTTGGGAATAGGGTTAGGGGTGTGTTGGGGTTAGTGTTGAAGTTAGAATTGAGGGGTTTCCACTGTTTAGGCACATCAGGGGTCTCCAAATGCAACATGGCGCCACCATTGATTCCAGCCAATCTTGCGTTCAAAAAGTCAAATGGTGCGCCCTCCCTTCCAAGCCCCGACGTGCGCCCAAACAGTGGTTTACCCCCACATATGGGATACCAGCGTACTCAGGACAAACTGGGCAACAACTGTTGGGGTCCAATTTCTCCTGTTACCCTTGCAAAAATAAAAAATTACTTGCTAAAACATAATTTTTGAGGAAAGAACAATTATTTTTTATTTTCACGGCTCTACGTTATTAACTTATGTGAAGCACTTGGGGGTTGAAAGTGCTCACCACACATCCAGTTCTTTGGGGGGTCTAGTTTCCAAAATGGGGTCACTTATGGGGTGTTTCTACTGTTTAGGCACATCAGGGGCTCTGCAAATGCAACGTGACGCCCGCAGACCATTCCATCAAAGTCTGCATTTCAAATGTCACTACTTCCCTTCCGAGCCCTGACGTGCGCCCAAACAGTGGTTTACCCCCACATATGAGGTATCAGCGTACTCACAACAAACTGGGCAACAAATATTGGGGTCCAATTTCTCCTGTTACCCTTGTGAAAATAAACAATTGCTTGCTAAAACATCTTTTTTGAGGAAAGAAAAATAATTTCTTATTTTCACGGCTCTGCGTTGTAAACTTCTGTGAAGCACTTGGGGGTTGAACGTGCTCACCACACATCTAGATAAGTTCCTTGGGGGGGTCTAGTTTCCAAAATGGGGTCACTTGTGGGGGGTTTCTACTGTTTAGGCACATCAGGGGCTCTGCAAACGTAACATGATTCCCGCAGACCATTCCATCAAAGTCTGCATTCCAAATCGTCACTACTTCCCTTCCGAGCCCCGGCATGTGCCCAAACAGTGGTTTACCCCCACATATGGGGTATCAGCGTACTCAGGAGAAACTGGACAACAACTTTTGGGGTCAAATTTTTCCTGTTACCCTTGGGAAAATTAAAAAATTCTGGGCTAAAAAAATATTTTTGAGGAAAGAAAACACATTTATTATTTTCACGGCTGTGCGTTATAAACTTCTGTGAAGCACTTGGGGGTTCAAAGTGCTCACCACACATCTAGATTAGTTCCTTGGGAGGTCTAGTTTCCAAAATGGGGTCACTTGTGCGGGAGCTCCAATGTTTAGGCACACAGGGGCTCTCCAAACACGACATGGTGTCCGCTAATGATTGAAGATAATTTTCCATTCAAAAAGCCAAATGGCGTGCCTTCCCTTCCGAGCCCTGCCGTGTGCCCAAACAGTGGTTTACCCCCACATATGGGGTATCATCGTACTCAGGACAAACTGGACAACAACATTTGGGGTCCAATTTCTCCTATTATCCTTGGGAAAATAAAAAACTCCGGGCTAAAAATCATTTTTGAGGAAAGAAAAATAATTTTTTATTTTCATGGCTCTGCGTTATAAACTTCTGTGAAGCACCTGGGGGTTTTAAGTGCTCACTATGCATCTAGATTAGTTCCTTGGGGGGTCTAGTTTCCAAAATGGGGTCACTTGTAGGGGAGCTCCAATGTTTAGGCACACAGGGGCTCTCCAAACGCGACATGGTGTCCACTAACGATTGGAGCTAATTTTCCATTCAAAAAGTCAAATGGCGCGCCTTCCCTTCCGAGCCTTGCCGTGCACCCAAACAGTGGTTTACCCCCACATATGAGGTATCGGCATACTCAGGAGAAATTGCCCAACAAGTTTTATGATCCTTTTTATCCTGTTGCCCATGTGAAAATGAAAAAATTGAGGCTAAAAGAAATTTTGTGTGAAAAAAAAGTACTTTTTCATTTTTACGGATTAATTTGTGAAGCACCTGGGAGTTTAAAGTGCTCACTATGCTTCTAGATAAGTTCCTTGGGGGGTCTAGTTTCCAAAATGGGGTTACTTGTGGGGGAGCTCCAATGTTTAGGCACACGGGGGCTCTCCAAACGCGACATGGTGTCCGCTAAAGATTGGAGCCAATTTTTCATTCAAAAAGTCAAATGGCGCTCCTTCCCTTCCGAGCCCTGCCGTGCGCCCAAACAGGGGATTACCCCCACATATGAGGTATCAGCGTACTCAGGACAAATTGGACAACAACATTCGTGGTCCAGTTTCTCCTTTTACCCTTGGGAAAATAAAAAAATTGTTGCGAAAAGATCATTTTTGTGACTAAAAAGTTAAAGGTTAATTTTTCCCCTCCATGTTGCTTCTGCTGCTGTGAAACACCTGAAGGGTTAATAAACTTCTTGAATGTGGTTTTGAGCACCTTGAGGGGTGCAGTTTTTAGAATGGTGTCACTTTTGGGTATTTTCAGCCATATAGAACCCTCAAACTGACTTCAAATGTGAGGTGGTCCCTAAAAAAAATGGTTTTGTAAATTTTGTTGTAAAAATGAGAAATCACTGGTCAAATTTTAACCCTTATTACTTCCTAGCAAAAAAAAATTTGTTTCCAAAATTGTGCTGATGTAAAGTAGACATGTGGGAAATGTTATTTATTAACTATTTTGTGTCACATAACTCTCTGGTTTAACAGAATAAAAATTCAAAATGTGAAAATTGCAAAATTTTCAAATTTTTCGCCAAATTTCCGTTTTTTTCACAAATAAACTCAGAAATTATCGACCTAAATTTACCACTAACATGAAGCCCAATATGTCACAAAAAAACAATCTCAGAACCGCAAGGATTCGTTGAAGCGTTCCTGAGTTATTACCTCATAAAGGGACACTGGCCAGAATTGCAAAAAATGGCAAGGTCATTAAGGCCAAAATAGGCTGGGTCATGAAGGGGTTAAAAGTAAGTTTTGAAGACCCCAATCTGCTACTTCAATGTGTAGAGCAGATTGCAAGTGTCTTTTAACTTTTACAGAGACACCAGGACCACAGCCACCGGCCTTGCTTCCACAACAATGTCCTCTTCTGACAGCCCTCCTCCACAGCAACAGCGTGCATCGGTAAGTTAACACAAAATTTATTTTAATTTTTTTTTTTTATTTACTTTTTTTTGATCACTACATGCATAAATTATGTTTCAACAGGAAGCTGAATCAGATGAGGAGCTGTCAGAAGGGGGCGAGACGGGTGGAGAGATGCAAGTGGAGGAGGAACCAAGTGTAAGTAGTGGTGAAACAGTTGCTTCGCACAGCACACTGCACCATACACAAAACAGATTACTAAACACAGAAAATATATGCCTACCTAACTGAGAATTTGTTTCCTTTATTTCAGGCTGCTGCTGCTGCCGCTGAAGGTTCTCCCAGACAGTCCCAGAGTCGGCGGACTCGTCGCTGCGGTCGGCCATCAGTGAGGTTTTTTTTTTTGTTGGGAAGGGGATTCTATTGGTACTTTAGTGTTTCAGTGTACTAATTTGTTTGTTTTTCTTTTTTTTTTTTGGCACAGGCTTCACAGCGTGCTCCCGCAGAAGAGGATGATGATGATGACGACATAGACATCGAGAATCTCATCGAGGAGGTTCGCGAGCGGGAGCCGCTGTGGAACATGGCTGACCGCAGGCATGCCGATACCGGTGTCACCCGTCGGCTCTGGGACGAAGTGTGTCGCAACCGGTTTCCAAGGCGGGAGAGCCTTCATCCTCAGCAGCTGAGCAAACTAGGTAAGTATTCACTTTCCAGTGATGTTTTGAGCTGACTGTAATGTATTGCATTTACCAATTTTTTTTTTTTCTTTTGATTCTTGTCTTCACAGTTGGAAAGGTTAGGAAGCGGTGGCGGTCACTGAGGGATCGCTTTAAGAGGGAATTCAACGCGGAGATGCAGGCCCCGAGTGGCTCTGCAGGAAGGAGGAGGAGCAAATACAAATATGGCCAGGCCCTCTCCTTCCTGAGGCGAACCATGCTGAGCAGAGTGTAAGTATTCTACAGCCCACTAATAACCATGTTAACCTGTCTACTTAGTTTGCTTTCAGTCAGGGCTTTTTCATTCCAATGTATTAATTTCTTTTGTTTTTTCTTTCACAGCACCTTCTCCAGCCACCGGGCGCCTGCATCTTCCTCTGCGCCCTCTGGAGCGATCCCTCCTGAGTCCGCCACTGAGGGCCACGTCGGTAGGCCCCACACCACTGTCCCCTCCTCTGACCCCTCTGACCCCTCTGTCCCCTCCACTTCATCCGCCCCAAGCAGTGGAGCATTATTGCAGGCTTCATTGCTCGCATCTGATGCTGAACAGTTAGCGTTCCCTTTACCCCACCCCTCTGATCCTGCCACCTCGAGACCACCATTAGGTTTGTGGCGTCAGCGACAGAGGGGTCAGGAAAGGAGCTATGCTCCTGAATTCTTACACCTGAATGCATCCTTCCAAGGCTCTTTCAAAATTTTGGGAGAGCAAGTGACTGCTGGTTTCAACATGGTGCAATCCCGCATCAGTGAAACAAGCCAGGAAACCAGCAGTCGCTTGGATAGGCTGCATTCAGCTGTAAGTCCCAATCTGGCCAATATTTTTTTTCAATCCATGCTCAGGAGCATGGAGAAGCTTTCTTTTGAGCAACAGATGCGGGTAATGAATACCTGCCATAATGCTCTACTGCAGGCCGTCAATGACCCCCAATCTACCCACACACCTCCCCACACCTCCACTCCAATTCCACCCCAGGCCCCATTTCCACACCATGCCCAACCCCAGGCCCCATTTCCACACCATACCCCCCATTACCAAACCCAGCCCCAATACCCACACCAGCACCATTACCAAACCCAGACCCAATCCCCACACCAGCACCATTACCAAACCCAGCCACAAACCCCACGCCAGCCCCATTACCCAACCCAGTCCCACTACCCTACCCAGTCACAATACCCAACCCAGTCCCCACAACCATCCCGGCCCCCAGACCAAATTCCTTCCCCAATGTTTTCTTTACCCAGCTTTTCTCTTCCCCCTACCCCAACACCACCCCCCTCTGGTCAGCCTCTTGGTTTTCCCCCCCCTTCCACTGCACCCCAAACAAGTAGGGTTTCCCCACCTATCGACGTGGTCCAACCTTCCTGCCCCTCCTCCCCTCGTATCTCCACCCCACACTTTGAAGACTTGTAAAGTGTTAATGTAAATATTATTTTAAAAAATGTGCAAATTTTCCACAAAAAAAAATTGGAAAATAAATATCTATTTTTTTGGCAAAAAAAAAAATTATTTAAAAAAAAAAAGAGTTCAAATAAAATTTTCTCTGATTTAAATTCTATTCTTTGTGTGTGTGTGGATTTATTAAGGTAATATAATAAAAAAGGTTTAATAAAAACAAACACCAGACATGTGAAAGGTATAACATAATGGTTTTACTAGCAAGAAAACCACGTTTTTGGGCCTTTTTTTTTTTTTTTTGTTTTGGTAGAAACACATTTTTTACATAAACTAAACACATGGGAAACAGGTTACACAATCATGTCTTGCCACGGGATCCGCCCGACAGGTGAGACAAAATAATCTGCAAACTGGTCCCTCATCCTTGTAACAGAACCTGTAGAGTGAACCGAGCTGCTGCGGTAGTCCCACAAGGTTGTCTCCAATTCTTCGTCATCCAAGGAAACGGGCTCCTTTGAAAGAACAAAGTTGTGGAGCACCACACAGGCTTTAACTACCTCGTCTATAGTTGTTTTCAGTTTGATAGCCGTCAGCAGAACTCGCCACTTCGCCGTCAATATGCCAAAGGAACACTCCACTACTCTTCGTGCTCTAGTAAGCCAGTAATTAAAGACCCGCTTGGTACGGTTTAAGTTCCGGCTACTGTACGGTTTCAGTAGGTGCGGCGACAGTTGAAAGGCTTCATCACCTACAAAAACATATTCCATGGCTGGGTCATTTGTTCCTGGCAGTGGTCTGGCTGGCGGGAAATCGTAGGTCTCTCCATAAAGGCAACGACCCATTGGAGAGTTTTTAAGAACTTGCGAATCGTTGGACCGTCCATACGCTCCGATGTCCACGGCAAGGAACCTGCAGTTGGCATCTGCAATAGCCATAAGGACGATGGAGAAATACTTCTTATAATTATAATACTCCGATCCTGTTCCTGCCGGTTTCGCAATCCTTATATGTTTCCCGTCAACTGCACCCACACAATTAGGGAAATTGCAAATTTGCTGAAACTCTTCAGCACTTCGCAACCAGATTTCCATGGATGGTTGGGGGATATACTCTGGTTGCAAAGTGGTCCAAACAGCCTGACATGTGTCCTTCACTATTCCAGAGATAGTGGAAATGCCCAGCCTGAACTGATAATGGAGCGTAGTCATAGATTCACCCGTAGCTAGGAAACTTTAAAAAAAAAAAAAAAAAAAAAAAAAGTTAGAAAAAATTGCACAGACCAACAAGTTTCAATATGGCACTGTTAATTTTTTTTTAAGGACGGGACACACAATAAAACCAGCATGAAACCGGTGTAAAAAAACAGTGGAATGTCTGCCAAGAAAACCAAAATTACATGCTGCAGAAAATAGTGCGCAGTATGCCAGCGCAGTATTGTCTGCAGCGTGTAATATAACATTAAAAATGACCAATGACAGGAAAAAAACAGTTGCATGTCATCAAACCCCCCCAAAAAAACACTGCAGAAAATGCAACGCAATATTTCAGCGCAGTATTTTCTGCATTCTGTTATCTAACATTCAATAGCAGCAATGACATTTAAATAAAGCAGTGGAATGGCCGCCAAGAAAACCAAAATTACATGCTGCAGAAAATAGTGCGCAATATGTCAGCGCAGTATTGTCTGCAGCATGTAATATAACATTAAATATGAGCAATGACATAAAAAAAAGAGGCTTACCGCAGGGTCACCATCAGCCGCTCCGCCGGTGTGATGGCAAGCCTCATCCTTGTGTCCTGTCTTCGGATGACATCCTCCATTTTTGCAAGCAAAAAAATCAAAATGTTCCATCCTCATCCGCACGTAGTTGTGGAATTTGTGTGGATTGTGCCGCAACTCCAGGTACAGAGTGGACTGGACACCCCGGGTCATCCGTAGTTCATTAATCGGATGAATCCACAGTCGCCTTCGTCTCCGTTGCTGCAGAAGCATCCTACGCCTTTCCGCTGCCGCCTCCTTCTCCCGCACTATGATATCCAGGCGATTTGTCTCAAAGATAACGTCGGTAACCAAACTAGCAATCCTCCCAAGAACACCTTCCATCGCTGCCACAAAACTAAAACCCACAAAGATGGGCTGTAAAAACAGTAACTATATAGTTTTCCATATTTTCCAGTAGCCAATCAAATTTGGGAGCCTCCCATTTTAAAAACGGATCCGTCGGAAAAACGGATACAACGGATGGTAAAACGTATGCAACGTATGCAACGCATCCAGTATTTTTGACGGAAACGTTTAGCGGATTTGCGACGGATCTGTCGAAATGCTGGATGCGTGGCATACGTTTGTCACCGTTTTTCAATTTTTTGACGCATCCGTTTTTTCGGCAAAAAAACGGATTTGCGACGTAATGCAGTTAACGCTAGTGTGAAAGTACCCTAAGGCTTCTTTCACACTTCCGTCGGTACGGGGCCGTCGCTAAGTGTCGGCACGACGTACCGACGCACGTTGTGAAAATTCGGCACAACGTGGGCAGCGGTTGCAGTTTTTCAACGCTTCCGCTGCCCATTCTAAAGTCCGGGGAATTGCCGAATAAGAAACTGAACAAATAAGAAACCGAACAAATAAGAAACCAACTTCAGCCTGGTGGTCCCACTCTGGTCTGAGTATGGAAGTGTTTGTGATCCAGCTCTCTGCACCCACTCCGTCACATCTGGGGGCACTGCGGCCATCACACCGGCCCCTCACAGCCCGACAAGCCCCCTGCGGCCATCACACCGGCCCCTCACAGCCCCCTGCGGCCATCACACCGGCCCCTCACAGCCCCCTGCGGCCACCCCTAAGTCTCGGCGGTGTGAGAGCACTGGAACAGCTCACCGCACTCTTCCATGACACCCTTCAGTGCCACTTCTTATGCCTATTTTTGTGCCACTTTTACGCTTTGAAGTAGCTTTTCACGCCCGGCGCTGCTGTGTATTTTGCTATTGTGACTTCTTATGTTTGTTATTAAATCTGGGAAAAACAAAAAACACAATTTTGCAGATAAGAAACTTCAGAATGAACTGCCGGCCCGCCCAGAGGTGACAGAAGCCGGCGGGACACACCGCGACCAATCTAGAGCGAACCTCCAGAGGGCGCTGCGTCTCGCCGCCAGCACAGCCGGAAGTGGGCGTGGTCATCTGATCGCATGTCCGCCAAGTCCAGCTGTTGTTATGGTAACCGATAAACTGCCCCGGAGAGGATGGAGGACGCGCTGGAGCTCGGTGAGGCCCGGAGATCCACGGTAAGAGTCGACCTCCAAACTGCGCCCGTCTTCATCACCCCCGCTAACTGCCGCCTTGTCACTCTCCCAGGGAATAAAGATGGGGCGCCGAGCCCGGGCATCCCAAGATGTCCAGCCCGAGGAGAGCGACAGTGCCCGGGTCTCGTCATCTAGAGAGGTGAGCGGCAGCAGCGGGCATGGACCCCAAAGCGCGTCCTCCCCCCTCCTTTCACCGGGACCCCAGAGAGCGTCCCCCCTCCTTTCATCAGGACCCCAGAGAGCGTCCCCCCTCCTTTCATCAGGACCCCAGAGAGCGTCCCCCCTCCTTTCATCAGGACCCCAGAGAGCGTCCCCCCTCTTTTCACTGGGACCCCAGAGAGCGTTCTCCCCCCTCACCAGGACCCCAGAGCATGTTTCTCCCCCCACTCTCCTTTCGCCGGGACCCCAGAACGTGTCCCCCACCTCAAATGATGGGACCCTGGAGCATGTCTTTTCCCCAGGACCTCAGAGGGTGTCGCCAACCCCCCCTTCCTTGAGACCCCAGAGCGTGTCGCTCCCCCCCTTCCCTGGGACCCCAGAGTGTGTCTCCCCCACCTCTTTTACCAGGACCTCAGAGCAAGTTTACCCCCCTCGCATTTTGCCGGAACCCCAGAGCGTGTGTGTCCCCCCTCCCTCTCTTTTCATGGGACCCCAGAGCTTATCCTTTCTCCTCACTGGAACCCCAGAGTGGGTCTCCTGCTCTTTTCACCGACACCCCAAGGCACGTCCCCCACCGGGACCCCGGAGTGCGTCGTCCCCTTCCCCCCCCCGCCACCGGGACCCTGGAGCGTACCGTCCCTCCACCACCGGGACCCCGGAGCGCGTTGTCGTCCCCCCCCCCCCACGGGACCCCAGAGTGCACTGTCCCCTCCCCCCATGGAACCCTGGATTGCTTTGTCCCCTCCATCAGGACGCCAGAGCGCGCCGTCCCCACCACCACCTTGTACGCCGGAGCACGTTGTCCCCTCCCCCCACCGGGACCCCAAAGTGCGTCATCCCCTTCCCCCACCACTGGGACCCCGAAGCGCGTTATCCCCTCCTACCCCCCACCGGGACATCGAAGTGTGTATTCCCCCTCCCTTTCACTGGGATCCCAGAGCGTGTGTTCCCCCGCCCTCCTCACCGGGACTCTAGTGCGTGTCCCCCTTCCCTAACAGGAGTGCATCCTCCCTCACCTTGTTGGGACCCCAAGACACATGTGCAGCACCCTGTGTGGGTGGACTGTGCCGGACCCCGGAGCGCGTTGTCCCCACCCCAACCGGGACCCCGGAGCGTGTCGTCCCCTTACCCCACCCCCCGGACCTGGAAGCTTGTTTTCCCCATTCCTTTTACTGGGACCCCAGAGCATGTCCTCCCCCGCCCTCCTCACCGGGACTCCATAGCGTGTTCGCCTTCCCTCACAGGAGTGCGTCCTCCCTCACCTTGTTGGGACCCCAGGACACATGTGCAGCACCCTGTGTGGGTGGGGTGTGACGTTATATGGAAGGATAAATTATATCGATGGCGTCTTATAAGCTCAGGCAATATATGATCACATAACCCATTATGCACCGCCCCGTTCTGCTTCTCATTATTTTTATTTTTTTTTTAGCAGGGACCTCCAAAGCCACTGCGACAAGGGGGCTGGGCCGACGAGTCGTCGGGGACGTCAAAGTGAGTGGCTGCTTGTAATCTGCCCTTACAATTGTACTGACATCGGCCGCGTGTTGCTGGCGTGTGCCACCGCTGTGTGGGCGATCTGCCGCCCATGTTGTACAGCCGCTGAGGTTTGATCAGTTTTCTCTGCTCTGTAGATTGGGGAAGCGCGGCGCTGAGGATGTGGAGGAGTAAGTTCTAACATCTGTGTCTGTCCATCATACTTGTGCCGGTTGTGTGTGATTGCACTGCCGGCTGTGTGTGAGTGCACTGCCCACTCTGGTGTGTGTGTGTGTCTGCGCCGGACATTGAAGAATCCGCACTTCTTACAATGTGATTGTTTTTCGTCTGCAGCAGTCGCCTGAGGCAGAGAAGTCTGGATGATTCCGATGAAGGTGGAGGTGAGTGGGTGCATTATTGAGGGTAGGTGGTGGAGGTGAAAGGGCGCAGAGTCGGGAGTGGGTGGTGGAGGTGAAAGGGCGCAGAGTCGGGAGTGGGTGGTGGAGCTGAGAGGGTGCAGAGTTTGGCATGGGTAGTGGAGGTGGGAGAGCGCACAGTCTGGAGTGGGTGGTGGAGGTGAGAGGGCGCAGGACCGAGGTTGGAGGGTGCAGGATCGGTTGGTGGAGATGAAAGGTCGATTGTGGGTGGTGGAGGTGAGAGGGTGCATGATTGGGTGGTGGAGGTGAGAGGTCGAAGGTGGGCGGCAGAAGTGGGAGGGTGCAGAGTTGGGCGTGGGTACTGGAGATGAGGTTGGGATGGTTGCTGGAGAAGGGATGACACAGAGTTGGGGTGGGTGGTGGAGGTGAGAGGGTGCAGGATCGTGTGGTGGAGGTGAGAGGTCTTGGGTGGGTGGCGGAGGTGGGAGGGTGCAGAGTTGAAGGCGAGTGATGGGGATGAGAAGTTGGGGGTGGGTGTGGACATGGCAGGGGGTAGAGTCGGGTGGAGACGAGAGGGCGCAGGATTGGGGGTGTGTGGAAAAGGAGTAATTATTGCCCTTCTCTTCCCAGACATCCCTGTGATCCCAGATTTAGAGGACGTGCAGGAGGAGGATTTAGCCCTTCAGGTGGCATCGCCCCCCAGGTGAGCAGCTGCAGCTCCCATCCCCCAGTGACTTTGGGCTTGCTCATCCATTTTGTTTTGCAGTGTTCAGGTGAATCGAGTGATGACGTATCGAGACCTGGACAATGACCTGATGAGACATGCAGCCTTCCAGATCCTGGTGAGAGCCCTGCTTATATCCACACCACCCCCGATACATCTGGTATTATATCCTTAGCTCAGCCACAGATGGGCCATGAAGTCCTCCATATTAATGTTTGGGTGAAAACCACATTGTCAGCGTAGAATCATAGTGATGAGCTCCGCCGTTTCCAGCGGCTTACCTGCTCTTAATCATGGCATCAAATAGTCACTTAAAAAACAGGCTGAAATACTCACACGAACATGTAAGGTGCGCCCCCTGGGGACGGAGCAAGGTAATCAAGATTCATAAAACGTGAGCTGTTGTGAATTTGGTTTCTGGGCTCCCCCGGTGGTTTCTGGTGGTACTGCACTTGTGTGCTTCATCTCCTCTGTTCACCTGTTTTCCATCTGGATGTGGGAGTTTTCTATTTAGCCTTGCTCCTCAGTCATTTCTATGCCGGCCAACAATGTTACCAGAAGCCTTTCTGTTGCATGTTCCTGCTCCTAGACAACTATCAGCTAAGTTGGACTTGTTGTCCTAAGTTTGTTTTGCATTTTTGTTCCAGTTCTCTGTGATTGTTTATTTCTGAGGCTGGAAGCTCTTGTGAGCTGAAATTGCCACTCTGGTGTCATGAGTTGATATTAGAGTCTTAAAGTAATTTCAGGATGGTATTTTGAAAGGGTTTTCAGCTGACCGTGAAGTTCCCTTTTCTGTCTTCCTGCTATCTAGTAAGCGGACCTCAATTTGCTAAACCTATCTTCATACTTTGTATGTCAATTTCCTCTAAAATCACCGCCAATATATGTGGGGGCTACTGTCTGCCTTTTGGGGAAAATTTCTCTAGAGGTAAGCCAGGTCTGTATTTTCCTCTGCTAGGGTCAGTCAGTTCTCCGGCTGGCGCTGGGCGTCTAGGGATAAAACGTAGGCACGCTACCCGGCCACTGTTAGTTGTGCAGTAGGTTTAGCTCATGGTCAGCTCGAGTTCCCATCTTCCAAGAGCTAGTCCTTTTGTATGCTTTACTACATTCTCTTGCCATTGAGAACCATGACAGTGAGCGCTTGTACGATGTATGGGATATACTGTATCTCATCCGGTTTGGAATGAGTGAGGAGTAAACCCGCCTCCATGATCAATAATGTTGCATCCCGTCTGTGCACCCACTCCTGCCGCTCAGAGGTCTGCTTTCTAAATTGACTATCTGGACTCTTGTCAGTCACTGGCGCTGCCGTTCCCCCTCCTCACCATGTGTGCGTCCTGCACAGAAGTGTTAGTCTGCACCTCTTCTTACCGACTACTGATATGGCGAGATGTTACGGTGCGCAGATTCTCACCGGGTTCCGTTCTAATCACTGTTTGGCTTAGGGTGCCCACTTTTTGCACACGGATGTTTCCCGCAGCGAGGCAGAACCTCTTTTGTAACCATCTTGTTGTGTGACAGGTATGAGTGCTAAAAAATCCTTTAGAAAATTTGCGGTGATTTAGGCGCTCTTTGTGTAACCACTTCAGAATGGAGGAAAGTATTTGATCTTCAAATAAGACTCCCAGAAATGTCGGACTGATCAGTGTTACTTTCGGGGCTGCTTGTTAACTTTTCACCACTTTTGGATTTTGATTATTCGTTTTTTCCGAGTTCTTTTTGTGCCGTTTTTTTGTGAATCTTCTGTGGTGATTGGTCATTATTGAGTCTGCACTGCAGAGCCCGGTTCTGATTCCCTTGGGGGTTTAATCTGCTGTGTATGTGCTCAGATCGCAGTCTCACTTCACAACTGCGAGGTCCTATCCCAATTTATAGTAGGTGTAATAATAATATTAATAATAGCAAATACCTCCAATTAGAAATGTAGTGTAGTTCTTCTGATTCACTGCCACTTAGCCCAATGTGAAGGCATTGCAGTAGCTTAGCTAACCATGGTTACAACCAGTCATATAGTGACAATAAAGCAGATTGTATTTCCTGTGTCTTGGCTAAGGATCCATTTGGGGATTTTCATTGCGTGGTCCGTGCCCAGGATTAGGCCCATCTATACCCAGAGAGCTGGCTCACTTCTGCTTCTTGGCCACTATATACGGTACATAGGATAAAGGCCGCACCATGATTTACCAAGAATGATTACTCCAGAACATACTGATGGGGAATTTAGATTGTGAGCCCCATCGGGGACAGCGATGATAATGTGTGCAAACTGTAAAGCGCTGCTGAATATGTTAGCGCTATATAAAAATAAAGATTATTATTAAAAATAAAGACTACTAACATTGAAACTGCATCACTGCCATAGATAATGGGGGGGGAAGCGCTACATAATGTATAATAATAATAATAATAATCATCTTTATTTTTATATAGCGCTAACATATTCCGCAGCGCTTTACAGTTTGCACACATTATCATCGCTGTCCCCGTTGGGGCTCACAATCTAAATTCCCTATCAGTATGTCTTTGGAATGTGGGAGGAAACCGGAGTACCCGGAGGAAACCCACGCAAATACGGAGAGAACATACAAACTCTTTGCAGATGTTGTCCTGGGTTGGATTACAACCCAGGACCCCAGCGCTGCAAGGCTGCAGTGCTAACCACTGAGCCACCGTGCTGCCCTATATGAATGAATAAATGTATAAATGAAATATTGATCTGCAAAATTGCTATGAAAAATACTGTAAAAAAAAAAGAAGGTACTTGGTTCATAAATTGGCCAATATATGTGAGCCCAACTGCCACGTCAAGGCGTCCTTCAAAAGTTGGGTCCCTGTCCTTATATGTCACCACTCCTGTGCAAAAAAGCCTACAATTTATGGGTCAGGAATGGACCAGCTAACTACCTAAAATCTCCCGTGGCTGATGGGAGGGGGAGTGCACGGTTTTTGGTTGGCACCTGTTCACACTAGTTTGAATGTGCTGGTCTCTATTTCCATTATATACATGCCCCATGATACGTACAAGCAGTAACCCCCTTCCCCATACATGAAGTGACATGGAGTTCTCGTTTCCCTCTGGATAGACTGAGAGGAGCCTATGTGAAGGGCACACGGGGGGCATGCGTGGGTAAGCAGTCGCTGGTGATTTACCCCTAACAACTTCTGTTTTCCTAGGATGAAGACATTGACCTCAAGCTCCTGACCAAAGTTTTGTCTCCGGAAGTGGACGTGCGGGAGGTGAGTGCCCTGAGGGGGCTTCAGTGGACGATGCACACTGTGTGGTAACCTGGTTCTCCTCTGCAGGATGATGCCCGCTGGGATTGGGATTTGCTGTACACTGAGGTGTCTTCAGAACTGCTGACAGAATGGGACCTGGGTAAGGCAGAGAGGGAGGACAGTCTGCCTGCCTGACAATGCTAATAAACTTCTTACCCTCACAATCAGTGCAACATCATTCACTCTAGTGCACCCAGCCACCAGGGGGCGACTTTCTGCGTAACCCTGAGACTAGCAGACCCATATCCAGATGTCCATCCGCGGCTCCATGGCATTTCAATGTCCTGTTTTCTAGACATTGGTGAGAAGAGGTCGGACCCCAGCGGTCAGCAGGTTTTCACCTTTCTTGCGGGATATGTCAGTGTACAATCTCAGGAATAACTATTATATAGTGAGTCGACCTTATTACCGGGAGTCGGGATCTTTTCGTCTACATCTTGCTTTCTTGGTAATTTCATGGTTGTCAATGACGAGCATCGTCCATGTGATCATTAATAATTGTACAGGACATGCACACGTGGACACAATCACCCCAGCGGTGACTGAAACAACCAGACATTGACACCAGGACGACGTAAACTTCCTGAATGTCAATAACGAAGATCAGACTTTCTTGTTTGTTTTTTTTAAATTTTGGTTCAACAGAAAAAAAAACATTGCTGCATCGGCCACTGCTACCTCGGCCACTGTGGCCACTTTATTTCTGCATCTGTGGTTCCCATTCATATTATCTGTCTCCTTGGTTTGTCATCAGTTTTCCTCTTGTGGCCGCACCCATCTACAGTCCCATATACCTTACATTTCTAAATAGTATATGCCGCTGTAGTAACAGGCCCATCCAGCTGCCGGAGACGTGTTATAGCCTTTACTTTTATCATGTTTGTCTATAATGTTCTTTGTAATCTCCTAAGACAGCTCTCTCCTCAACTTTCTATACTCCATGTTCATTGTTGTGCCCAGCATGATACCAAACAGCACAATGACTACTTTTCACCCATAGTCACTGACAAAATTGTTGACTCCTGTGGTGATAATTACAAGTTGCACCTCCGTGTAACATGTCTCTATGGTCATATGATTTTCAATCTTCTCTAGGAATAGCCGCATTTTTGTCTAGGGCATTTTCATTATTTTGTCTTTTTTTCTGTTGAACCACAATTCAAAATCAATTCCTGAGTCTCTTATTATTCAGTAAATTAACTTTGAAAATTAGTTTTGTCTGATTCAAGTTATTTCAGTGGGGTTTTCTTACTTTATCAGAGGGTACCAATGACTTTAACCATGTGTGTAAAGTGTAGGTACATGTATGGGCTACACACCCCTTTTACAATCCAAGGTTTTTGTTATGCTGAAGAATCCTCTCAAAACTTTTTCCACCTGTAATCTCGTCCATAACACGTTTCATAATTCCATCCCCCTTCACTGAAGCCCCAGTTCCTTCCCCTGCAAACAGCCCCAATGTGCAATGCTGCCCGCACCTTGCCTCACTGTGGGGATGGTGATCTGGTGATGCAGCGTTGGCTTCACATTTTTTAAATTATGACCAAAAAGTTCTCCCTTGGTCTCATCAGACAAAACACGTGTCACAGAGATAACGTGACAGGGAAGCCAGAAGATCGCAGCCCCTGGTCACACAAAATCCTTGCTGTTCGCTTTTGGGAGTTGCCAGTGATAGTTCTACTTCCTGGTTTGGCGTTGGAGGAGATATGTTAGTGTTTGGAGTTGGAAGGTTGTTCAGGAGATTTCGGTGTGGAGTTGGTTTGCATGTGTATCCTCATCCTCTCCTATTTGGTGTATCCTACCTATCCCTCCTCTGTGTTCCATTGTGGTTTTTTTCGTGAGTATATTTGTAGTTTTCTTTCATCCCTGTTTGTCTTCCCTTGTCAGTCTGTTTAGTGTAATTCTATACACTTCAGCTTCTTGCCTCCCTTGGTGCGGGAGGGATCATATAAGGGCTAAGATACGAGCATAGCAAAGTTCGTGACCACGGCATCTCCACCTTCTGGGGTAATCCATGGGGCAGGGATAGACTAGCGCGCCCCCTAGTTTGAGGGATCAGGTAGGCGCCCAGCATCCCTAGTCACTAGGTGACATTATTACTAGCCGTGCCTTTTTGGATCCATGATGGATCATGTGGCTGCTCTGGCAGGGCAGCTACAACAACTCGGCCTGTAGGTGGCGGACTTACGATCTACGGCTTTGCAGCTCCTATTAACGCCAGGCTTATTGCCCACGGCTCTAATCTCTGGTGGAGCCCAAGATCGCTCTGCCGGATATGTTCTCTGGGGGTCAGTATAATTTTGTGGCGTCAGGGAGGCCAGCAAACTTTATTTTAGGCTGCGCCCTCACTCCTTGGGTACCAAGGAGCAACGGCTGGGGATCGTAATCCCTCTTCTCCAGGCTGACCCTCAAGCCAGGGCGTTTTCTTTTCCGTCTGACATTCTGTCACTTGAGACGACTGAGAAATTTTTTCAGGCTCTGGGTCTTATCTATGCCGACCCCGACCGTGTCTCTCTGGCTGAGTCTAAACTACATCATCTTCAACAGGGAGACCGGCCAGAAGAGGATTATTTCTCCAGTTCCAACAGGGAGACGGCCAGCAGAGGATTATTTCTCCGAGTTCCATAGGTGATCTACAAATATTAGGAGGAATGACCTTGCGCTTCGTAGTCAGTTCTTTCAAGGGCTTTCTGATAGGGTCAAGGATGCCTTTGCTCTGTATGAGACCCTGGTTTCCCTGGAGGCAGCCATGTCTCTAGCTATTCGTACAGACCGCTGTCTACATCAGAGACCTAGTTTTTGATACCTCTGCAGTTCAAAGCAGAGAGAGTGTTTTTTGTGTGTATTTGTCCATCCATATGTAACCGCAAACGGCCACCACAAAACTTAGGAGCCCACATTGCAGGGAGGTTAGCAACTCGGGTGTACATATTTCCTCTGTGAGTAGGTCACAATTCTTTTCACCAGCGGAGATCCATTTTGGTGAATGTAAGGTCATTTCCTCCTTTCTGGACAGTGGGCAGAGTTTAATTTGATTGACGGACGGTTTGTCCAGGACCAGCGTCTCAATCCAAATAAATTGCCTAGACCTATACCTGTAATCACTGTAGATTCTGCACTCATGAGTCAGGGGTATTTTACTCGGGTCATTCGAGAGATACATCTGCAGGTAGGGGCCATGCACTCAGAATCGATCTATTGTTAATCAAATCATCTGGGCAAAGTGGTTTTCTAAACTGGACCTCTGGGGCATATAATCTCATCCACATAAGGGAGCGTGATGAGTGTAAACAGTGCCTTCAATACACCTGAAGAAGACTACGAAAATCTTATGCTATTTGGGTCACCTAATGCTCCCTCCGTCTTTCAACCCTTTGTAAATGACATATTTAGTCATCTGACAGGTAGGTTGGTTGTAATCTATCTTGATGACATATTGATTTATTAGCCTGACCTCGCGTCACATCTTGTGCATGTCAGTCAGGTCCTACAGATACCCGGAGACAATATATTATTGGTCAAACCAGGAGATCCCTTTTCTGGTTATTTCTTATCATCCACCAGTGTTTGCATGGATCGGGCGAAAGTCTGGGTTGTACTGGATTGGAATCATCCTGAAGACTTAGAAGCTTGAGGCCATGTTCACACATTGCGGTTTTTACCACGGAACCGCAGCGATTTTGCCGCTGCGGGTCCTCTGCAGTTTCCATTGCGTTTACATTAACATGTAAACCTATGGAAACTGCAAACCGCTGTGCACATGCTGTGGGAAAAACCGCGCAGAAACGCAGCGGTTTATATTCCGCAGCATGTCACTTCTTTCTGCGGAACTGCAGCGGTTCTGCACCCATAGACCTGCATTGTGAGGGTCAAACCCGCAGTAAGGCCATGTTCACACTTTGCAGGTTTTACCGCGGATCCGCGGCGATTTTGATGCTGCGGGTCCGCAGCAGTTTCCATAGCGTTTACAGTTACATGTAAACCCTATGGAAACCGCAATCCGCTGTGCACATGCTGCGGGAAAAACCGCGCAGAAACGCAGCGGTTTACATTCCGCAGCATGTCACTTCTTTGTGCAGAATCGCTGCGATTCTGCACACATAGGAATGCATTGATCCGCTAACTTCCCGCATGGGGCTGTGCCCACGTTGCGGGAAGTAAGCGGATCATGTGCAGATGGTACCCGGGGTGGAGGAGAGGAGACTCTCCTCCAGGCCCTGGGAACCATATTGGTGTCAAAAAAAAAAATAAAAAAAAATGATATACTCACCTCTCAGCGCTGCACGCGGCCGTCCGGTATCAGGGTTGGTGTGCGAGCAGGACCTGCGGTGACGTCGCGGTCACATGACCGTGACGTCGCGGTCACATGACCGTGACGTCACGAAGGTCCTTCTCGCACAGCATCTTTGGAACTGGCCCGCCGCGTGCAGCGCCGAGGAGATCGCAACGTCAGAGGGTGAGTATAACCATTTTTTGTTATTTTTAACATTAATATTGATGCTGCATATTGCTGCATATGCAGCATCAATAGTATAGGAGTAATCCCGCAGCGGAAACCGCAAAACAAACCGCAATAAATCTGCAGGGATAACCGCAGCGGTTTTGCCCTGCAGATTTATCAAATCCGCTGCGGGAGAACCCGCAGAGGACCCCGCAAAGTGTTCACATAGCCTTACAAAGGTTTTTAGGTTTCGCCAATTACTAACGTAAGTTAATCAAGAACTTTTCAGTGGTGGCCAAACCTCTGACGGATATGACCAGGAAAGGAACGGAAGTGGGGGTGGAAGCTCTATTGTCACAGGGCGCATCTCCAAGTAAATGACGTTCGTGTGCATACTTTTCCAAGAAACGTGTCCGCCGAGAGAACTATGACATTGATATTAGCAAACTCTTGGCAATAAAATAGGCCTTTGAGGAGTGGCAACAATTTTTGAAGGGAGCAGTTCACTGATCATAATAATCACTTGTATTTGGAATCGGCCATATGTCTGACACCTAGACAGACAAAATGATTATTATTCTTTACCAGATTCAACTCTGTTGTGACTTATAGGACGGCGGATGAGAACATTAAGACGGATGCTTTGTCTCTTTGTTTTCTGTGGGGAGAGGAGGTATTTGCGAGCTAGTTCCTATAATACAGAAAGTTGTAGTTATTGCTTCTATATGTTCTGATCTGGAAAAGGAGGTGGTAGAGGCTCAGGGAGACGCTCCTGCTGCCTCTCCTTTGAGGTAAACTGTTGTTTATTAAATCGTGACATTACATGGGATTCCATTGCATGTTGTTTCCGATCGTGGAGTTCAATTTATTTCCAAATTTTGGAATCCATTTTGCGCTTGTTTGGGGATCTATCTTTCCTGTTCTTCCGCCTTTCATCCTCTATCAAATGGACAAACTGAAAGAGTGAACCAGAAACTTGAGACTTATCTTAGGTGCTTTGTGTCCGGGAATCGGGATTTTCATATTTACCTCCAGCTGAGTTCGCTGTGAATAACCGTTGTCATGAATCTACTGGCAAGTCCCTCATCTTGGTGGCATATGGTTTTCATCCTCAATTCTGCTCCTTCAATAGGAATTATCCTTCAGGAATACCTGAAGAGGAACGGTTTTCTTCATCTAGTACGTTAGTCTGGCAAGGTGTTCTTAATAATTTTAAGGAGGCTGGGGTCCAAATACAAGTGTGTGGCTGATGAGAGATGCTTGGTGGATCCTGACCTGTGTGTTGGTGATTTGGTGTCGTCGTGCTTGAAAAACATTAAGTTGAAGATTCCTTCTTGGAAGGTGGAACTTGGGTTCAGCAGCCCCCTATAAGATAATTGCCTGTAGCCTTTTGCCTTGCTTTACCACCCACTTTTAAGATTCCTAATATGTTTCACCAATCATTTCTCAAAAAATATATTGTTTCCTCTGAACCATATCTACTACCGTCACCTTCCCCAGTCATTGTCGATGGGAATCTGGAGTTCCAGCTAGCGAAGATAATAGATTCTTGCTTTTGTTCAATGATCTCTTCAATCTTTGGTACATTGGAACTGTTACGGTCCCGAAGAGAGAATGTGGATACCATCATCTGAAGTTCATATGATCAGGTTGATCCGAACATTTCGCATGTCACATCCAGATAAACATGGTTCTTGGCTTCAGGAGGACCCTCTTAAAAGGAAGTGTACTATCATGGTGATGCCGCAACAGAGTGGGGCCGGAAAATTGCAAAGTCTGGTTATATGAAATCCAGCACTGATTAGAACTGCTTCACCATCCTATTAAACAGTGCAGGTTTCCTTGTAGTCATGGCAAGGGTTAATCAGTTAAGTTGATCTCCTGGAGCTTTCCAACCTGCATTTTCTCCGCTGTTCAGTGTTGGCAACTCCCCTCTGATACATACATATATATATTGCCTCTGACACTTGGGAATTAATTGCCAGTGATAGTGTCACGACTCTGTTGTCAGATCTTCCGTAACCAAGGCTCCTTCCCTGTCGCTAACACTAGGTGTGCCCTAGTTGCCCTTTTCCCTGGATTACTTCTGATAGTGAAGACGCTGCGGCCACGTACCTTGCCTTAACTCCTGAATCCACCCTGTGTCTGTACCCCTCCCCTATTCAGGAAAGAGTACCTGATGTGACTCAAGGTCAGGTGAATAAATAAATATGTCAAGATGGATTACAACAAATCTACCTACCAAGTGACTAAAGATGTCATTGACAAAGTGCTGAAAGACAGCAGGAGTAGTAGTCAACCCAAATTGCATCACAAAGTTCTCATCATGTCCATCAGGTATATTGAAGGCTGATTTCCACTATCCCCATCTTTAAAACAAATGAGATTTGAGCCCCCCTGAGATCCAGTTTAGAAAGCCATTTTGCTTCTACAATCTGATTAAAGAAGTCGGAGATTCCTAAAGAAGTTGGAGATGCGAGGGAGCAGATACGTATCCCAGACGTTGATCTGATTGAGTTTGCGGAAATCTAGGCAGGGGCGTAGCCCCTTCTTTCTTCTTTACATACAAAGTCTTTGCAGCAATGGGGGATGACGATGGTCTGATATGACACTTTGCCAAGTTTTCCGCGATATAGTGCTTCATGGCCTGCCTCTCTGGACGAGAGATATTATATAGTCTGCCCTTTGTCAGCTTATCCCCAGGAACAAGATTAACGGCGCAGTCATAAGGATGATTGGGAGGAAGTTCTTGGCACCTCTGCTCTGAGAACACATCCCCAAAGTCAGACCGGTATTTAGACACAGACAGGGTAACCACCCTAGCAAGCCAGGTGTCCAAGCAGTGTCCTTGACAATAATCACTCCACTTTAACACCTGCCAGGTCTGCCTATCTACCACAGGGTTATGCAGAGTGAGCCAAGGTAGTCCAAGAACCACAGGAGAGGGCAGACCCTGTAGCACATAAGTCAATGCCTTCGGAAGGTCAGAGACTCTGGTACGAGATACAGTAGGGCGAAACAAAAGTGTAGTCAGATAGATCGAGGCAGACAGCACAGGTTCACAGAACAAAGTCGGAGTCATGGATGGACAAGTTAAACACGGTAAACAGGCCGAGTTAACAGGAAACAAAATCTGGAGATATGCTTAAACAGGATAGAAACCAAATTCAGGCGAGGAATGGAGGGTGGAGTCTCCTGATATATCACCAGCTAGCACAAGATAGGCTGGGGAAGCAAATCTCTGAAGGACAGAGTGGATAGAAGTTCCTGCAGAGTTTGGCTGTGCCTCCGTATGACTCGCGACCAGCATAAGGCAACTCAGAGCGATGGTCAGGTACTGGGTGAAGCAGAGCGAAACACACGGGGAGTAGGGCGGTGTTTAGAAATCGTGCGAGTGGCCCGTGTAAGATCAGATCTTGGTTTCTGAAGGATGTCCAGTTGTAATGTGCCAGATTTCAGCCCCTTCTTGATGATATCTTCACATTATCCATGGTAGATCTAATGCCTTGGAAATGCTTTTGTACCTTCTCCTGACTGATAACTTTACACAATGAGATCCTTTGCTGTGTTGTGAGCTGTTTGCAGACCAAATGTCAGGAAAATCCTTCTAGAACAGCAGAACTTTCTCTAGGTTTAATCAGAATCGCTGTAAATGAGGCTTTCGATCATTGACTGCTGTATAACATGAGGGTAAATGTGATCAACTGATTCTGAACACAACCATACCCCCCAATTATTGGAGGGTGCTTACACTTATTCAACCACATTATTATAGGTTTCTTATCATCCCTCAAAAAATGATTCCAGTCAGTCTTTCTTTGGATCTCTACAGATTATGGGTGACATTAAATGTGAAGTTCAATTGACTGACAAGTTATGGATCAGGCTGCGGCTGCTTCTAATAGTAGATCGGTTATCGAGGAGCTAGCAGTGAGTGTATGGTATATACACCTCCGATTCCAAAACATGGAATATATATATATATATATATATATATATATATATATATATATATATATATATATATATATATATATATATATATATATATATATATATATATATATATATATATATTAGTGTGTGTATGTATATACATACATACAAACATACATACATACATACATACATACATACATACATACATACATACATACACACACTAGATGGTGGCCCGATTCTAACGCATCGGGTATTCTAGAGTGTTTTTTTTTTAGTGTATAGCACAGCCCACGCAGTACAGCCCACGTTGTATATTGCGCAGCCCACGTAGTACATTGCGCAGCCCACGTAGTATATTGCCCAGCCCACGTTGTATATTGCGCAGCTCACGTAGTATATTGTGCAGGCCACGTAGTAGATTGCGCATGCCACGTAGTAGATTGCGCAGCCTGTTATGATCCGGTGACCTTGGAGCCGCATGAAACTTTCTCTGGAGTAGGTGGAAACTATACTGACCGCAGATCCTGAACTAACACCGCAACTATAAGTAGCCGTGGGGTGTGCCTAACAAACCCTAGACACCTCGACACAGCCGGAGGACTAAATACCCCTATAGATGGAAATAGGAATACTACCTTGCCTCAGAGCAGAACCCCAAAGGATAGGCAGCCCCCACGAATATTGACTGTGAGTAGGAGAAGAAAACACACACGCAGGCAGAAAACAAGATTTAGCAAAAGAGGCCACTCTAGCTAAATAGGAAAGGATAGGACAGAATACTAGGCGGTCAGTATTAAAACCCTTCAAAAAATATCCACAGCAGATAATACAAAAAATCCACAATCTAACTAAAGACGTGGAATGAATATCTGCAACCCCAGAGAATCCAACAAGACTGAGAAAATACTGACACAATCTAAGCTGGACAAGAAAACACAAAAGAATAGCACTGAATCATGAAGCACACAGCATGTGTGCAACAGAAAAAAACCCAGACACTTATCTTTGCTGATTTGGCAGAAAGGCAGGAGGAACCAGGCAGAGGACAAACACCTCCCAACAACAATTGACAACTGGCAAGGACTAATGAATCCTGCACACCTAAATACCCCAGTCAGAACTGCAATCAGCAGAAACACCTGACCAGGACTGCAACTCAGGGACAACTGCATTACCACCTACTACCACCGGAGGGAACCCAAAAGCAGAATTCACAACAGCAGCCCACGTAGTAGATTGCGCAGCCCACGTAGTAGATTGCGCAGCCCACGTAGTAGATTGCCCAGCCCACGTTGTATATTGCCCAGCTACGTAGTATATTGCACAGCCCACTTAGTATATTGCGCAGCCCACGTAGTATATTGCCCAGCCTACGTTGTATATTGCGCAGCCCACGTATTATACTGCGCAGCCCACATAGTATATTGCGCAGCCCATGTAGTATTTTGTGCAGGCCACGTTGCATATTGTGCAGCCCACGTATATAGCAATGTGGGAATGATATCACTGTTAAAAAAAAGAATTAAAATAAAAAATTGTTATATACTCACCTTCCGTTGGCGCCTGGATCCAGGAAGCGGTTACCGACGTTTGGGATCCACCGAAGCTCCTGCCGAGCCGCTGGCGCCGCCGCCATCTTCCTTTCCCAGGATGTATTGCGAAATTACCCAGAACATTTAGCGGTCTCGCGAGACCGCTAAGTCTTCTGGGTAATTTCGCAATACATCGCCGGGAACGGAAGATTGCGGCCGGCGCCAGCGGCTCGGCGATCTACGGAGGGTGAGTATAGCAGTTTTTTTTTTGTTTTTTTTTTATTATTATTTTTAACATTACATTTTTTTACTATTGATGCCGCATAGGCTGCCTCAATAGTAAAAAATTGGGGACACACAGGGTTAATAGCGGCGGTTACGGCGTGCGTTACCCGCGGCATAACGCGTTCCGTTACCGCCGGCATTAACCCTGTGTGAGCAGTGACCGGACAGCGTAAGCGGGCGCCGGGCAGTGAGTGCGGGGAGTAAGGAACGGCCATTTTCTTCCGGACTGTGCGAGTCGCTGATTGGTCGTGGGCGTTTTGCCACGACCAATCAGCGACTTGGATTCCATGACAGACAGAGGCTGCGACCAATGAATATCCGTGACAGACAGAAGGACAGAGATTGAAGAAAACAACCGCACTCAATTTGTATATTTGCATCATGAATGTGAAGAGTCTTTTAATAGGAACACCACAGTGATACAGACAGTAGCTGAGGTAACGTTTCGACCTTATAGGCCTTTGTCAAACATGACGTGTGTCCCCCCTCCGGAGATGTCTCTATGGATTTAAATTTTTCTCTACAACAATGAGGATGTATTGAGCACGCACCTATCATATTGTTCAGTAAGAAGACACGTCCTTTATCTAGAGGTGGATATATATTTAATTTTGGACTGCAAATATTGTGCTATTATTATTCATTTATATAGCACCATTAATTCCATGGTGCTGTACATGAGAAGATATCTGATCATACCACCACACCTGAGCTCTGTGAGAGAAGGAAGTCAATGGTGGAGTCAAATTAGTGCTATAAGAGAGAACCTGCATATATATCGCCGCTCACAGGCGGCTTCATCAGGAGAATTAAAAGAAGCGAGAAAAAAGCAAGATCCAGCATCCAAAAGATTTCCTAGAAGTCCATTTTATTCAGTAAAATGTAAAAACAAGTATAATCCATAACATATCCCCCAAGTACCCTCACTTGTATTCCCTTCCTTTGAGGTCCATGCTGTCAGACTCTACGTCCCCTTCTCCATGCGAGTGGCGGTGGTGTATCGTCCTCCTGGCCCCTCTCATCAGTTCCTGGATCACTTTGCCACCTGGCTTCCACACTTTCTCTCCTGTGACACCCCCACCCTTATCATGGGTGATTTCAACATCCCCATTGCTTCTCCCCTTTCCCCGTCTGCTTCTCACCTTTTATCTCTAACCTCCTCTTTCGGCCTCTCGCAGCATACTAACTCTCCAACGCATGAAGATGGAAACTCCCTTGACTTGGTCTTCTCCCGACTTTGCTCAGTGGATGATTTCACAAACACCCCTCTCCCGCTCTCTGACCACAACCTTCTTTCATTCTCTATCAAGAACTGCCATCCCGCTCAGGTCACCCCCACTTTCCACACTTATAGAAACATACAGGCCATTAACACCCAGAAACTTATGAAGAACTTGCAGTCCTCATTGGCCCCAATCTCCTCCATCTCATGTCCTGATTCTGCTCTGAACCATTACAATGAAACCCTGCAAAGTGCCCTGGATGAAGCTGCTCCTCCTATACATAGAGCAACTCGACACAGACGGCGACAACCGTGGCACACGCTGCAAACACGCTTCCTGCAGCGATGCTCCAGGTGCGCCGAACGTCTGTGGAGAAAATCTAATCTACCCGAAGATTTCATCCATTATAAGTTCATGCTAAAAACATACAACTCTGCCCTTCACCTCTCCAAACAAACCTATTTCAACACCCTCATCACCTCACTGTCCAATAACCCTAAACGTCTCTTCGACACTTTCCAGTCCCTACTCAACCCAAGAGAGCAGGCCCCAACCACAGATCTCCGCGCTGACGATCTGGCCAATTACTTCAAAGAAAAAATTGACCACATTCGACAGGAAATCATCTCCCAATCTCTTCATACCAGGCACTGTCCTCCCTCCCCCACTGCATCTAGTTCACTCTCTGACTTTGAACCAGTTACTGAAGAAGAAGTAAGCAGGCTCCTTGCATCTTCTAGCCCGACCACTTGCACCAGTGACCCCATTCCGTCACATCTCCTCCAGTCCCTTTCCCCGGCTGTCACCTCTCACATAACAAAAATATTCAACCTTTCCCTCACTTCTGGTATTTTTCCCTCCTCATTTAAGCATGCCATCATACATCCATTACTTAAAAAACCCTCCCTCGACCAAAACTGTGCCGCTAATTATAGACCTGTCTCTAATCTTCCCTTCATCTCTAAACTCCTGGAACGCCTGGTCCACTCCCGTCTTACCCGCTATCTCAGATAACTCTCTTCTCGACCCTCTTCAATCTGGCTTCCGCTCTTTACACTCTACTGAAACTGCCCTCACTAAAGTCTCTAATGACCTACTAACAGCTAAATCTAATGGTCACTACTCCATGCTAATTCTATTGGATCTTTCCGCAGCATTCGACACTGTGGATCATCAGCTCCTCCTCACTATGCTCCGCTCCATCGGCATCAAGGACACCGTTCTCTCTTGGTTCTCCTCCTATCTCTCTGACCGATCCTTCACTGTATGTTTTGCTGGTTCCTCCTCCTCTCACCTTCCCCTTACTGTTGGGGTTCCTCAAGGATCAGTCCTAGGCCCCCTCCTCTTCTCTTTGTATACTGCCCCTATTGGACAAACAATCAGTAGATTTGGGTTCCAGTACCATCTCTATGCTGATGACACCCAACTATACACCTCTTCTCCTGCTTTCACTCCGACCTTCTTAGAAAACACCAGTGATTGTCTTACCGCTGTCTCTAACATCATGTCCTCCCTCTATCTGAAACTGAACCTGTCAAAAACTGAACTCCTCGTGTTCTCTCCCTCTACTAACCTACCTTTGCCTGACATTGCCATCTCCGTGTGCGGTTCAATCATTACTCCAAAGCAACATGCCCGCTGCCTTGGGGTCATCCTTGATTCCGAGCTTTCATTCACCCCCCACATCCGATCACTGGCTCGCTCTTCTTATCTGCATCTCAAAAACATTTCTAGAATTCGCCCTTTTCTTACTTTCGACTCTGCAAAAACTCTTACTGTTTCTCTTATTCATTCCCGTCTGGACTATTGTAACTCTCTACTAATCGGCCTCCCTCTTACCAAACTCTCCCCGCTCCAATCTGTCCTGAATGCTGCTGCCAGGATCATATTCCTCACCAACCGTTACACCGATGCCTCTACCTTGTGCCAGTCATTACACTGGCTACCCATCCACTCCAGAATCCAGTACAAAACTACTACCCTCATCCACAAAGCACTCCATGGCTCAGCACCACCCTACATCTCCTCTCTGGTCTCAGTCTACCACCCTACCCGTGCCCTCCGCTCCGCTAATGACTTCAGGTTAGCATCCTCAATAATCAGAACCTCCCACTCCCGTCTCCAAGACTTTACACGTGCTGCGCCGATTCTTTGGAATGCACTACCTAGGTTAATACGATTAATCCCTAATCCCCACAGTTTTAAGCGTGCCCTAAAAACGCATTTGTTCAGACTGGCCTACAGCCTCAACTCATCAACCTAACTATCCCTGTGTGGCCTATTAAAAATAGAAAAAAAAACCAAAACACATAATCAGGTTCCTTGCATCGTGTTCTCATACACTTTATGCAGTTAATAGCACTCTGTGTCTGTACTGCTACATACTTAGGCTGTTAACTGGTTCATGCAGCTTTACATGAACACCCGAGCCTTACACTATGGCTGGTCCAAATAACTAAAGCAATTGTTACCATCCACCTCTCGTGTCTCCCCTTTTCCTCATAGTTTGTAAGCTTGCGAGCAGGGCCCTCATTCCTCCTGGTATCTATTTTGAACTGTGATTTCTGTTATGCTGTAATGTCTATTGTCTGTACAAGTTTCCTCTATAAGTTGTAAAGTGCTGCGGAATATGTTGGTGCTATATAAATAAAAATTATTATTATTAAAACTTAGGCTACTTTCACACTAGTGTCGTGCACTGCACGTCGCTATGCGTCATTTTGCAGAAAAAACGCATCCTGCAAAAGTGCTTGTAGGATGCTTTTTTTTCTCCATAGACTTTTATTAGCGACGCAGTGCCACACGTCGCAACCGTCGTGCGACTGTTGCGTCGGACCGTCGCCACCAAAAAACGTTGCTTGTAACGGTTTTTGGTGCGTCGTCTGCAACATTTCTGACCGCGCATGCGCGGCCGAAACTCCGCCCCCCGCCTCCCCGCACCTCACAATGGGGCAGCGGATGCGTTGGAAAACTGCATCCGCTGCCCCCGTTGTGCGCGCATTCACAGCTAGCGTCGGTGCGCCGCAACGTCACATAGCGACGTGCAGTGCACGACGCTAGTGTGAAAGTAGCCTTAAATAAGAAATGTAGACAGAGCAGTCATAATGACGCGTTTCGATCCATTCTGCAACGCACTGCTATGATCGAAGAAAGAAAACTTTGTTATGGATTGTACATCCTTTTTTCATTTCTGTATAAAATAGACTTTTAGGAGATCTTTTTCGATGCTGGACGTTGCTTTTTCTTGTTCAAATTTCCCTGCTGAACCGCGGGAGTCCGAGCAAATGAATCAATCTCCAAGGAGAGTGAGCTTATTTTCTAATTAAAAGAAGCTGCTTATGATATACGTGTGGTTTCTCTTATGAAACCCTCCTGACAATGGAGTAGCTATGGAAAAAAATCAGGAAAGATTTTTATGACTTCCTCACAATAAGGCTGCTATAATAATCTCTAAAGTGTTTGGAGTACAGATGGAAATTCTGTCCCTATACCACAGACGTACTGGAAGTCCTTGTACCTGGTTGTGAGGAGCTGTGGTTATGGTGGCTCCTTGGATTTCCACCTTTCATGTCCCCCAGCAGAGCAGACATAGGGTCTCCCTCCCACATCAGGGAGTTGTGTCCTTTGCATGGGGGAGATTTTCCAACGAGATTACACCCTGTGATCTTATCTCTGCAGGTCGGGCTCTTGTGCTGTTATTAGCAAATAATAATTAGTATGCGATGAAAGCAATAAGTGCAGCTAATAATTCTGAGGAATGCAGCAGAGACTGCGCGATCTTTTGCTCTGCTGCTTCACATGTTCTGCAGGGGGGGAGTGGAATGGGGATGTTTAAGAACAGGCCATGTACTTTCCACATACCGGTAAGTCAGCCACTAAACACTAGTCTGCAGGGGTGGCGAAGTGTCGCACACTGGTCTGGGGGGAGGCGAGGCACTGCACCGCATGCATGTCTGCGGGGGTGGCGAGGTGCTGCACACTGGTCTGTAGGGGAGGCGCTGCACCACACGCTGGTCTTGGGGAGGCAAGGTACTGCATGCTGGTCTGTGGGGGGAGGCGAGGTGCCGCACGCTGGTCTGCAGGGTAGGCGAGATGCCGTATGCGGATCTGGAGGGAGATGGTACACGCCGGTCTGTGGGGAGGCAAAGGAGCCACTTGCTGGACTGCGGGGGAGACGAGGTGTCGCAGGCTGGTCTGCGGGGGAGACGAGGTGTCGCAGGCTGGTCTGCGGGGGAGACGAGGTGTCGCAGGCTGGTCTGTGGGGGAGACGAGATGTCGCACGCTGGTCTGGGGCGAGGCGAGTTGCTGCATGGTGGTCTGCAGGGGAGGCGAGGTGCCACATACTGGTCTGTGGGGGAGGAGAGGCGGCACACACTGGTCTGTGGGGGAGGCAAGGTGTTGGGATGCTGGTCTGCGGTGAAGGCAAGATGCCGTATTCTGGTCTGCGGGGAGATGCGAGGTGCTGCATGCTAGCCTGGAGGGAGGCAATGCGGCACATGCTGGTCTGCAGGGTGTGGCAAGGTACCGCACGCTGGTCTGCGGGGGAGATGAGGTGTCACAGGCTAGTCTGCGGGGAGATGAGGTGTCGCATGCTGGTATGGGGTGGGGTAGGCGAGATGCAGCATGCTGGTCTGGGGCAGAGGAGCCGAGGTTTTGCATGCTGGTCTGCGGGGGAGGCGAGGCGGCACATGCTGGTCTGCGGGGGAGGCGAGGTGCCGCATGCTGGTCTGTGGGGGAGGCGAGGTGCCACATGCTGGTCTGGAGGGAGGCGAGGCGGCACATGCTGGTCTGCAGGGGAGGCGAGGTGCTGCATGCTGGTCTTTGGGAGAGGCGAAGTGCCGCATGCTAGTCTGCGGGGGAGGCGAGGTGCTGCATGTTGGTCTGGAGGGAGGTGAGGTGGCACACACTGTTCTGCAGGGAAGGCGAGGTGATGCATGCTCGTCTGCAGTGGAGGCAAGATGCCATATGCAGATCTGGGGAGGAGGCGAGGTGGCACACGCTGGTCTACGTGTTAGGCGAGTTGCCGCATGTTGGTCTGTAGGGGAGGCGAGGTGCCGCATGCCAGTCTGCGGGGGAGGCGAGGTGCCACATGCTGGTCTGCAGAGGCAAGGTGACACATGCTGGTCTGCGGGGGAGGCAAGATGCTGTATGCTGGTCTGCGGGGGAGGCGAGGTGCTGCATGCTGGTCCGCGGGAGTGGGGGGCCATGTGCGCACACTTTCCTGTACAGTTTACAGAACTGATCTGTTGTGCCATAACCCATATTGGTGGGTGAGGGGAGGGGGGGCAGTTCATGGCGGAGTATCTAAAAACCAGACCTGAGTCGGAAGCTGAGCTTGAGAAGTTTGTCTACCAGAACGTTAGATTTATGGGGGGGGGGGTACCTCTCCAGATTGTGGTTTGGCAGCAGCCACCTGGTATGGCTGTCATTTTTTCAGAGGAGTAGTCAGGAAGGACAGTTGTTATGAAACCGCACAGATAAAGAAGAATTCTGGGATTTTGGGCAGAAGTTTTGACCTCATCATCTAGTGAGGAGACACCATTTCATGAGGAGCAGTACCATGCTTCATCCTGCTGACCCTCGCATCTGTCAGTGGCTCCCCCCGAGGCGCGCTCTGCGCTGACAGGCGGCTGCTCTGTGCTCTGTGGCTGCAGGATGTGTTTCACTCTCCACCTGCAGGAAATGGCGGCTTCAGTTACCAGTTGTCAGTTTCACCTGTCTGCACCCCACAGTCTACCGGTGTGATGGGGGGGAGGGAGGACCATGGCATCTCTGCAAAGTCTTCTAATATACTTTGACCATAATGTGTACAATACAGTACAGCTGGGGTCACCCCCATATGTCTCCTGCATCTACAGTACCGCCGGGGTCACCCCCATACGCATCCTGCAGTGCAGTACAGCCGGGGTCACCCCCATACAAACCCTACAGCACAGTACAGCCAGGGTCACCCCCCATACATACCCTGCAATACAGTATAGCTGGGGTCACCCCCCATACGCACCCTGCAATACAGTACAGCCGGGGTCACACCCATACGCATCCTGCAATACAGTACAGCCGGGGTCACCCCCATACAAACCCTACAACACAGTACAGCCGGGGTCACCCCCATACACACCCTGCAATACAGTACAGCCGGGGTCACCCCATACAAACCCTACAGCACAATACAGCCGGGGTCACCTCCATATGCGCCTTGCAGTACAGCCAGGGTCACCCCGATACACAACTTGCAGTACAATATAGCCGGCGTCACCCCATACGCATCCTGCAGTACAGTACAGCCAGGCTCACCCCCATACGCATCCTGCAACTAAAATACAGCCCGGTCACCCCCATATGCCCCCTGCAGTACAGCCGGGGTTGCCCCCATACACACCCTACAATACAGTACAGCCGGGGGCACCCCATACGCATACTGCAGTAGATTACAGCCGGAGTCACCCCCATACACATTCTGCAGTACAGTGCAGCTGGTGCCACCCCATACGCATCCTGCAACTACAGTACAGCCGGTGTTACCCCCATACACACCCTACAGTACAGTACAGCTGAGGTACACCCATATATATCCTGCAGTACAATGCAGCCGGTGGCACCTTATACGCATCCTTCAGTACAGTACAGCTGAGGTCACTCCATACGCATCGTGCAGTACAGTACAGCCGGGGTCACCCCATACGGATATCCTGCAGTACAGTACAGCCAGGGTCACCCCATACGGATATCCTGCAGTACAGTACAGCCGGGGTCACCCCATACGCATCCTGCAATACAGTACAGCCGGGGTCTCCCCCATACGCATCCTGCAGTACAGCCGGGGTCACCCCCATACGCATCCTGCAGTATAGCCAAGGTTACCCCCATACACACCATACAGTCCAGTACAGCTGGGGTCACCCCATACGCATCCTGCAGTCCAGTACAGCTGGGGTCACCCCATACGCATTCTGCAGTACAGTACAGCCGGTGTCACCCCCATACGCATTCTGCAGTACAGCCAGTGTCACCCTCATAAGCACCCTGCAGTACAGTACAGCTGGGGTCACCACTGTACACACCCTGCAGTACAGTAGAGCCAGGGTCACCCCCGTACACAGTACAGTATAGACGTGATCACCCCCATACGTTCCCTGCAGCTGGGATCAGCCCATATGCACCCTACAGTACAGCCAGGGTCATCCCCATACACACCCTACAGTACAGCTGGAGTCACCTCATACGCGCCCTGCCGTACAGTACAACGGGGGTCACCCCATAAGCCTCTTGAGGTACAGTACAGCCGGGTCACCCCCATACGTGCCCTGCAGTACAGTACAGCTGTGGTCACCCTCATACGTGTCCTGCAGTGCAGTACAGCCAGGATCACCCCATACGCAGCCTACAGTACAACAGGGGTCACAGCCTACAGTACTGGCAGGCACGGTACCGCATAGGGAATGTGCCTCGGATTGCGGAGCCCCTATGGGAAAGATAGCAGGAAACACCGTGCAGTGCCAATTCCCCCCTCCCACTACTCCCCCAGGTGATGCCATAATTGGGACGCCCAGCTGACCAATGGGAAGAAAGAGGAAGGGGCGTCCGGCCACACCCACAAGGGTTAAATCCAGGTGCCGGGGTCGGTGCCTTCCTCTTTCTCCCTGGCTGACCCCCTGGAAGCGTTTGTCCTCTGGAAGCATAGCTATTAGTGATGAGCGAATATACTCGTTACTTGAGATTTCTCGAGCATGCTCGGGGGTCCTCCGAGTATTTTTTAGTGCTCGGAGATTTAGTTTTTCTTGCCGCAGCTGAATGATTTACATCTGTTAGCCTGCTTGATTACATGTGGGTATTCCCTAGCAACCAGGCAACCCCCACATGTACGTATGCTGGCTAACAGATGTAAATCATTCAGCTGTGGCAAGAAAAACTAAATCTCCAGGAAATACTCGGAGGACCCTCGAGCATGCTCGAGAAATCTCGAGTAACGAGTATATTCGCTCATCACTAATAGCTATGTCTGAAGCCATGATTGAGGCCCTGCGGCAGAGAGCTGCACAGGAAGGTGAGCAATGGTTACGGTCTTTTATTTCTGGCTTGGGTGCTCACCCTCCTGTGCCCTCTCATGGCTCCCTAGCCTCCCCTCAGGCCCCCTCACCATCCCCCAGGGCTCTGTCCTCCCCTAACCTGTCCCCGGGTCTCACGGGCCACGTCCCCAGGCCTCTCACCGTCCCCTCTCCAGGGTCGCCAGCCCCCCTTCCCCGTCTGCGGACTCACCACTGTCGACAACCGCGCTGGCAGGCAACCCGTCCTCCCCTGGTCGGCATGCGGCACCATCTTCATCCATCGGTGCTCCTACCACCGCCGTTGTGCTGTTGCCCCCGGGTAGACGCTCCGCGCATAGCTCCCGACTCCCCGAGCGTCTGCATGTCGGTGTGGGGCCGGCGCTTCAAAGCTGCCGTGTCCGTGCTGCTGTTCAGTCTGTCGCTCTGGCGGGCGCAGCAGGCGTCGCGGGGTCGTCGCCAGGCGTCACCGTTGGCGGAAAGGGGCCTGATCAGCGTGCTCATCCGTGATGGGCGCCCTCTTCAGTGGATACAGCCTTCACCTCCCTCATGTCCGGGCAGGCACCGTCCACTTCCGGCCCGCAGGTCACAACCCCAACCCAGAGGGCTGTGCGAACTGCAGATACCCCTCCCACTTCCTCCCTGCAGGCCTGGGGCGCTGCGCAAGCCAGCAAAGAACCCCCCCATCACCCCAGTTATCCTCGCAGCGCGCCAGCCATGCTACCAACCTCACCCGGCCGGTGCCCACGCCAGAATCGCGGTACAGCCAGCCAACTCAGGCATGCCGCGGGTACCCTTCTGCGGTGGGGAGCCCTCCCCTCCCTTATGTCGGTCCGGCCCCGTCACCCCCCGCCCACTTCCTTCCTGCTCCCCCAGGCCCCTGCACTCACTCTGAGCGCAGTGTGAGCCTGTGGGGCCCCAGTCCACCAAATCAGTCGGCGGGGCGCTTCACAGGCCGTGCTCCCTAGCCCCCGCAGCCAGGTGCCGCTCATCTGCTCACCACCCCAGCACAGACCATCGGCCAGCTGCGGCCTGGCCCACAACGTCCCTCCGGCAGACATAGCTGCAATGCCTGCACGGGAGCCGCGGGGTCAAGCCGTTCACCCAGCAATGCGGTGGCAGAGCGCACTGACGGGCCTGACCCAACCAACCAGCGCGCTCCGCAACCATTACAGTATGACATAAGCATGGTCGCACGCAACATGTACACACCACTAATAAACGGTGCACCGCCAACACCCACATACACCCAGACACAAATTGACCTTTTTAATACACCCTCCCCGGTCCCTTCCAGCACACCCCATGCAGCTAATGTTACCGCTTTAGCGCCAACGCTGTCACCACAACCCCCCCTTTAGTCCGGAAATAACCGCCCCAGACACATTCCCTATCCACAACAGTCGTAGGCATATATGCCGCAGACCGTCCCCATCCTCCTCCGAAGACTTCCGACATTACATTCGCCGTCCCTCTAATTCCCGCTATTCCCCCTTAAGACGTAGACGCAGCACATATAGGTACCACCACAGGTCCCGGTCCGCTAGATGGCGCTCACCATCCACATCAGGACGGTCCGACAGTTCAGAGGGCCGCGATAGGCGGCACCGTAGAAGACGGCGGTCACCCGGAGGACCCATCGACAGTGCCGGAGCGACACCATCAGCGGTAACCGCTCAGGCACGCGACGAGCTTCCGCTGTCACGTGCCTCATCCTCGGCTGCCGGCAGGGGATACCCAGCTCCATCTCCTCGGGCTACCGGCCAACAACAGCAAAGCATCGATGCAACGGGAGTCGGAGGAGTCACACATGTCCCGTCACACGGCTGCCTACAACCATGTGCCGCATCATTGGCTACCAGCCAGGGAGCCCCATCTCCACCTCCCTGGCCTTCCTGCCAACAAGTCGTCGCTACAACGGGAGTTGGAGTCCCTCTGCCACCGGGAGACACTCGGCCTGCGTCAGACAGTGGTAAAGTGTTCCGAACTCAGCGAGCACCACGCCATGCACATCGCAGGAGAAGGAGAATTAGCATCCACTATCAGGGCGCTAGTCCACCAGCTGACTCGCCCTGCCGGATCAACTGACGCAAGCACAAACCAATCAGCTAGCCTTCACAAAGACACATTTTTCTGTGGAATTAACCCCCTAGGTACTCATGTAGACTTAGAGATTAAACAGAAAATATGGGATAATGATTATGTGGATATATGGTCACTATTATCAGCAGACCAACAGTCCGTAGATAAGGAGCGGAGGACAGGATACAAAAGAAACAGACCAAAGATAGCCCAAACCATGAACAACTGGCTTCAGGCCTTCACAGTCCAAGGCTGCATTATGGGTCAAAAACACCCGGAACGCTGTTCCGAGGTATTTATCTACCAGGACCTGTATATAATTTATATAAGTCTCACGGCGGGTCAGCATGGAGGCGGTATGACGAAGAATTCCGCAGGCGGCTGGCCATGCAACCCGACCTAGGCTGGGGCCTTAAAGCGACAGATGTTTGGTTGCGACTTATGCTATCCCAAAAAAAGCCCCCCTTTTCGTCATCGGACACTAATTACCCAGCCACCGCAGGCCAAAATTGAGTGGTCGTACGGAGACCAGGAGCCTGCTTGCTATATAACGAGGGGTACTGCCGCTTCCATGGAGCCTGTAAATATAAGAACGACTGCTCCGCCTGCGGAGGCGGACACCCTGCAGCAAGATGTACACGCCAAGCACCTACAAGGCATAACTCCGGTGAATGTAACCACAATGGGCCCCTGGCTAAGCCTCTACCCCAATAAAGAGGCGGCACAGCACCTTGACAAAGGTTTCAAATTCGGTTTCTATATCCCCTTTAATTTTAGTCGCGCTCCAACATCGGCGAATAATCTGAAATCCGCTTGGAATTCCCCGAGATCTTATGGCAAAAAATCGGAAAAGAGATAGAACTAGGCAGGATGGCGAGCCCATTTACATCGCTGCCATCCAGGAATTTTAGAATCTCACCTTTAGGCATCGTCCCAAAAAAAGAACCGGGAAAATATCGGTTAATACATCACCTCTCATACCCTAAAAGCAATTCGGTCAATGACACAATACTCCCAGAAGAAGCGTCCGTAACTTACGCTTCTTTTGACAGGGCAGTTGAACTCATACGCACAGCTGGGCCCGGTGCCCTGCTGGCAAAATTGGACATAGTCAGCTTTCCGCCTATTACCCATTCACCCCGAGTGCTTCCACCTGTTAGGTTGCAAGGTGGACCAGCTCTATTACTTTGACATGTGCCTACCGATGGGCTGCTCCATCTCCTGTCACTATTTTGAACTTTTCAGTACTTTCCTGGACTGGTTAGTACGTTATGAAACCGGCAGCAATTCGACGGTTCATTACCTCGACGATTTCTTGTTCGTCGGACCAAGAGCTTTGCTCCTTCCTCTTCCAAAAATTTAAATTTCTAACCAGTCCCTTCGGGGTACCGCTCTCAACAGAAAAAACGGTCAGCCCGTGTAATGTGCTGCCTTTCCTTGGCATCGAAATAGATACCAACGCAATGGTCTTTAGACTGCCAGCGGATAAATTGCAAAAAACTCTGCAAATGGTAGAAGACTTCTACAGAGTTAAAAAAAAGTCACCCTCCAATAGATGCAGTCCCTGCTAGGTTTGCTAATCTTCGCTTGCTGTGTAATGCCGGCGGGCAGAGCCTTTTCACGCTGATTATCGCTGGCAACGAAGGGCATCTCCCAGCCAGGCCATAGAATCAGACTTACTCGCACACTGAAGGAAGACTTGCTAGTCTGGAAAACATTCCTAAATTCCTACAACGGTCATACTTGCGTCATGTCTCGAGAAGCGCTAAGCAAAGATTTAGGGCTAGCAGCGGGAGGAAATCTCAGAGACGGTTTTGTGGCAATCTACCAAGACCAATGGTGCAAAGGCAGCTGGCCAGTGTTATGGACCACAGCCGGCTGGGGCCGCGACCCAGCCCTGCTAGAAGTCATTGCGATCGTAGCTGCAGTCGAGCTCTGGGGCACACAACTAGAGAACAGAAACATCAGATTCTTAACTAAATACCCGGGAACAGCAAAGAGCTTAAACAGCATGTTTTCTGCTTCCCCACCTATACTTGCTCTCCTGTGCCACCTAGCATTACCATGCTTAAAACACAACATCTGGTGTCGTGCCACAGTAACGTCGGTCAATCAAAACCTTGTTAACTCTGTTATTTTCCGATTGGCAGGCCTTCAAAGCTCTCCTCCCGAACGCGCAACCATTGGGGGTTCAGTGTCCAACACTTATTTTGGACACGGTAGCCAATCATTGATGCCATTGATCTGTGCATCGGTTACACCGGCTACCTGGCAGGTTTACAGTAAGGCGTGGGACGAGTGGTGCTCATTAATTCACAGAAGACCGGTCGATAGGTGCGATCGGGCGAGGTGCTGGTTGATCTCCTGAATCTGCTCAGGCAAAGAGGCGCGTCAGGAACAGCGGCGCAGCGTTGTCTTTCGGGAATAGCTTTTTTCTTCCAGCTAATGGGGTGGACAGATGTGACGAAGTATTTTTTCATCAGACAAGCCGTAAAAGGCTGGAAAAGGCTCCAACCTAGTCAGGAGTGTCGTCGTCCCATCTCTTTGAGGCTATTGTGCGATATTTTTGCAATTTCCCCATCGGTATGCAAGTTCCAATACGAGTCAATCCTAGTATTGGCTGCGTTTGCCATTGTCTTTTTCGGAGCACTATGCATTAGCGAGCTAGTACCGCGTTCAAAAACCTCATCGGAAGGCGGCCTAATCAACGAAGACCTCGTCATATGCAGCGACGCATTGCGCATTAGGGTGCACAAATCTAAATGCGACCCTGCCGGTAGAGGGACGTGGGTCCTCTTTAAGTCGTCGGACGGGTCCGTATGCCCAGTTAACGTAGTCAGGCGATACACAGCAATAAAACACACGAGTAGATTTTTTCTGTCTCATACAGACGGCTCCTCCCTTACTAAATACCAGTTCCAAGCAATTTTTAATCGGTGTCTCGAAGCTGTCGGCGTCGATCCGACTGAATACGGGACACATTCTTTCCGTATAGGGCCGCTACCGAAGCAGCTAAGGCCGGGATTCCAGAGGTCGAAGTGCAGTGTTTGGGTCGATGGAAGTCCACATGCTTTGCCAGATACATAAGACCCGACTTGCTTTGATACATAAGACCTGCAGTTTGGGTGGTTGGACACTCGTACGTCCACTGGGCCAAGAAAAGGGCCGAACATTGGCCGGGCAGTGCGAATTTAGGCTTCAGGAACGTAGAGGTCAACTGGAGAGGTATAAGAGGGCTGCAATGGCAAAACATCTTCACAGAAGTAGTTGACATCGCTAAGAGGGCCAAAGGGCCCGTGATTCTAGTCTTGCATGCCGGCGGCAATGACCTAGGTAAACGGAGAGGTATCGAGCTCAGTTCAACGATGAAAGCTGATATCGAGCGTTTTTTCTATCTGTTACCGGAGATGATATTGGTATGGTCGGAAATAGTGCCACAAGCTGTCTGGCACGGAGCTAAGGACCCAAAAGTCATAGAACGTTCAAGGAAGAATGTCAACCTGAGAGTGGCAAGATTCGTAAATGGAAAATTTGGCATCGTAGTTCGCCACTACCAACTGGAAGGTGACAAATCAGGGTTGCTGAGGTCTGACGGTATTCATCTCACGGGCTTGATATATTTTTGTCAGGTCTGCAGGACGGAATCGAACAGGCCCTAATGCTTGTGGGTGGGGGTCGGAGTCATGTGTAGGTAGTACACATGATCCTCCGTGGTGGAAGTGGAGGGAGGGGCGAAGGTTCGTTGTCACGATATGGTATGAAATATCATATAAGTTTAGTTTCTCTTTTCAGCCCAGGATGTGGGCTAAGAAACCCCCCTTCTCTTTTACTTCAGAGTTGAGCTTGCCTTGCCAATGTACATGGGGGAAGAGCGTTTTATTTCCTAAAGGAATGTTTACGACCAGGTAAAGCTTCCTCCAGCAAGAACTGGATTCTAAGTCTCTAGAACCATGCGGTCCCTTGTTCCATTTTTGTAAGATATTAGGCAAACGATTTAAAATACGAACACAAAAATATATCGTCATAATCACGCTCGGAGGATCTACCCATCACTCTAAGCATCAGCGTCTAACTCCATCGGGTGAAGAAGTAGGGATTGCTCTGTATATAATAGGACATATTTGATCTCCTTAGAAAGCCCACGGTAATCTGAGATGAATGCTGGGTTTGTCAGGACTATGATATGTTCAGCAGCGGAATTACAAGTCTTAGAAAGATTTAGCTTATACTTAGTCAGAATGCAGAGAGAGGAGGGACTGGGATAGCCAGCCTTTTTGGTGATGTCACCAAGCTAAGCTATAACTGTTTTGGCCGGACTCCAGCAGTCAGTCTGTTGCTGGAAGAACATGTGGGTCTGACCTGAAGAGCTGTACCTCATGCATTGGGATTTTTGGGAGCCCCTCCCACTAGCATGGTGTTTGCCTGAACTGATATGAACTAAGAACATGTGAGTTATCTTTTCTTCCTTTAATCCTTTTATTTTCATAATTACCTTGTACATATTTGCAATTGTCTCATTTGTAACATCTTTGTATAATTTTGATAAAGCACTGCCTAACCTTTCTGGAGTATAATATTTAATGCTAGTTCTTCCTTCCTGCTCTAAAAACGTACCCTGTCTCTTTAAGGGAAATTACGCTACTGTTTTGGGTTAGCTCCGGACCAGTTTAATCGGAGCTGGTGGCAGCTTACCGTGTGCAGGCTTTTGGGGGGGTCACTGTAGCGACTGCGGCTTGATAATTATTGTTCCTGCCTGAGTGGGAGTAGTTATCGCGTCGCTGCAGCGCGCCCAATAGCCAGTACATAGCAGGCAGCCTTTCTGGCGACTAATTACCCTAGGTGCAGTACCTAATCTGACCTGAGAGTAAAGGGGGCGCCAGAGAGCTGCAAGTGTTGAGTGAAACTGTAAGCGGGATACACAAATCCCTGCAGTTCATGGTATATTGAAGAGCAGTGGGATACCTAAAATAAGCCCCTGCTGTAAACTAAGAGGTCAATAGCATTGTGGCAGTAGAGGGATAACGAGGATAAGCCCCCTGCACATGTGATAGCCGTCTGCTGGTCTAAAGTCACCCCAATCCGTGACCTAATGGTGGCAGTGGTCAGGAATCCCTGTGGCTTTTCGTGACAAACTGCGGGCCACGGCTAAGGGATCGTGACAATTGGTGACAGTCACGGTGTGAATCGTGACATTCGTAGCTGCTCATTGGCTGCCCGCCTGTTATCCAAAAAAAGAGAAAAAAATCCAGCTTCCAAAAACTTACAAATTTATTAAGGATAAAAGGCAAAGTCCAGTTCAATCCAATAAATTACATAGTGAAGAGTAGCAAGAATGGGTGCACGGCTGTTGCGAAATGTAATTGCCCCTCCCTGCTTATCAAATTAATAAACTGTGACCGACTTGTTCAACCCATCTAGGCCTGTTTGCGTTGTGTTTTCGGGATTGGTGTTTTCTGCAGTCAGTACAGCCGTGGTCACCATCATATGTGCCTTGCAGTACAGTAGAGCCGTGGTCACCCTCATATGCACCCTGAAGTACAGTAGAGCCAGGGTCACCCCATAGGCACCCTGCAGTACAGTACAGTCGGGTCACCCCCATACACGCCCTGCAGTACAGTACAGCGGGAGTCACCCTCATACGCACCGTGCAGTACAGTACAGCCGAGGTCACCCGTGTACACACCTTACAGTATAGTACAGCCAGGGTCACCCCATACACATCCTATAGTAAAGTGCAGCCAATCACTCCATACGCATCCTGCAGTACAGTACATCTGGGGTCACTCCATATGCATCCTGCAGTACAGTACAGCCTGGGTCACCCCATACACATCCTGCAGTACAGTACATCTGGGGTCACCCCATACGCATCCTGCAGTGCAGTACAGCCAGGGTCACCCCACCATACATGCCCTGCAGTACAGTACGGCCGGGGTCACTCCACATGCCTCCTGCAGTACAGTACAGTTGGGGTCACCCCATACGCGCCCTGCAGTACAGTAGTGCTGGGGTCACTCTCATTCGCGCCCTGCGTACATTTGAGCCGCGGTCACCCCATAGGCGTCCTTCAGTACAGTACAGCCGGGTCGTCCCAATACGCGCCCTGCAGTGCAGTACAGAGAGTCACCCTCATACGCACCCTGCAGTGCAGTACAGCCGGGGTCACCCCTGTACACAACCTACAGTACAGTACAGCAGTGGTCACCCCCATACGTGCCCTGCAGTGCAGTACAGCCGGGATCACCACATACGCACCCTACAGTATGTTACAGTCGGGGTCACCCCATACGCATCCTGCAGGAAAGCACAGCCGGGGTCACAGCTGAACACACAGTACAGTACAGTCACCCCCGTACACAACCTACAGTACGGGGGTCACCCCCATTAGTTCCCTGCAGTGCAGTACAGCTGGGATCACCACACGCACCCTACAGTACAGCCAGAGTCACCCCCATACACACCCTGCAGTACAGCCGGGGTCACCCCATACGTATCCTGCAGGAAAATACAGCCGGGGTCACCCCATACGCATCCTGCAGGAAAGTACAGCCGGGGTCACCCCTGTAACACTCTACAGTACAGCCGTGGTCACCCCATACGCGCACCGCAGTGCAGTACAGCTGGGGTCACCCCATACACATCCTGCGGTACAGTACAGCTGGAGTCACCCTCATACTCACCCTGCAATACAGTACAGCCGGGGTCACTACTGTACGCACCCTACAGTACAGTACAGCCGGGGGCACCCCATACGCATCCTGCTGTACAGTTGAGCCAGGGTCAACCCATAGGCACCCTGCAGTACAATACAGCGGGAGTCACCCTCATATGCACCCTGCAGTACAGTACAGCCGGGGTCACCCCTGTACACACAGTACAGTACAGTACAGCCGGGGTCACCCCCATACACAACCTACTGTACAGTACAGCCGTGGTCACCCCCATATGTTCCCTGCAGTGCAGTACAGCCGGAAACACCCCATACGCATCCTGCAGTAAAGTACTGTTGGGGTCACCCTCGTACACACCCTACATTACAGCCGTGGTCACCCCATATCCGCCCTGCAGTGCAGTACAGCCAGGATCACCTCATACTCATCCTGCAGTACCTACAGTACAGCGGGAGTCACCCTCATACGCACCTTGCAATACAGTACAGCCTGGGGCACAATTGTACACACCCTACAGTACAGTACAGCCGGGGTCACCCCATATGCGTCTTGCAGTGCAGTACAGCCAGGATCACCCCCATACGCATCCTGCAGTACTGTACAGCTGGGGTCACCCCCATACGCCTCCTGCAGTACGGTACAGCCGGGGTCACCTCCATTTGTGCCCTGCAGTACGGTACAGCTGGGATCACCCCCATACCCGCCCTGCAATACAGTAGAGCCGTGGTCCCCCCATATGCGCCCTGCAGTACAGTAGAAGCAGGGCAACCCCCATAGGCGCCCTGCAGTACAGTAGAGCTGGAGTCACCCCCATATGCGCCCTGCAGTACAATACAGCCGGGATCACCCCCATAAGTGCCCTGCAGTACAGTACAGCCGGAGTCTCCTCCATACGCGCCCTGAAGTACAGTATAGCGGGAGTCACCCCCATATGCATCCTGCAGTACAGTAGAGCCAGAGTCACCCCATATGCGCCCTGCAGTACTTTACAGCCGGGGTCACCCCTGTAAACGCCCTACAGTACAGCCGTGGTCACCCCCATACGTGCCCTGCAGTAAAGTAAAGCTGGGGTCACCCCATACGCATCCTGCAATACAGTACAGCCGGGGTCACCCCCATACGCGCCCTGCAGTGCAGTACAGCCAGGATCACCCCTATATGTGCCCCACAGTACAGTACAGCCGTGGTCTCCCCCAAACGTGCCCCGCAGTACAGTACAGCCGGGGTCACCCCATACGTGCCCACCAGTACAGTACAGCTGGGGTCACCCCCATACGTGCCCCGCAGTACAGCCGGGGTCACCCCCATACATGCCCCGCAGTACAGTACAGCCAGGGTGACCTCCATAAGCGCCCCACGGTTTAGTACAGCCGAGGTCACCCTCATACGCACCCTGCGGTGCAGTACAGTCGGGGTCACCCCCATTAGCTCCCTGGAGTACAGTACAGCCTGTGTCACCCCCATGTGCCTCCTGGAATACAGTACAGCCTAGGTCACCCCATACGCATCCTGGAGTACAGTACAGCTTTGGTCACCCCCATAAGTGCCCTGCAGTACAGTACAGCCTGGGTCACCGCATACGCATCCTGCAGTACAGTACAGCAGAGGTCACTGTGGGGATTAAGGGATTTTGGCATCTGAAGGGTCAGTGTGATGGCTGAGCGCTTCTCCTCCAGTAATGTCCATTACCCTGCACTGGAGAGAGTGAAGGTCCCTCTGCTCCCGCAGTCCCTTGTCTTCTGACTAAAAGCTGCTCATTACCAATGTTCACTCAACTCTCAGCAGCAAATTCATTCTCCTCCCACGAGTCCAGTGGTCGCCCAGCTCTGTCCCTTGTGGCCCCTCACAGCACAAACATAACTTGACCATTAAGCAGCTGATTTCTGCTTGACAGCTGCACGCTCAGGGGTCCGAGACTGTAAAGTTCATTCACCATATATCTAGCATTTCAAAACATCTGCTCTAAAAAATGCTTGACCAACACATTGTTAATGCCCTGTAGTGGGCAGATGGGGTCACCACGGAGGGTCAGTGCCCTTTAGTGGGCAGATGGGGCAACCTCGTAAGGTCAGTGTCTTGTACAGGGCAGATGGGGTCACCCCAGAGGGTCGGTACCCTGTACTGAATGGATGGGGTCACCATGGAGAGTCACTGAGTCAGTGCCCTGTATTGGGCATATGGGGTCACCTCCCAGAGTCAGTGCCCTGTACAGTGTGGATGGGGTCACCATGCAGAGTCAGTGCCCTGTACAGTGTGCATGGGGTCATCTCGGAGGATTGGTGCCCTGTACTGGGTGGATGGGGTCAAATCAGAGGGTTGGTGCCCTGTACTGGGTGCATGAGGCCACCTCAGAGGTCAAGTGCCTTTTACTAGGCGTATGGGGACATTGTGGAGGGTTTTTGCCCTGTAATGGGTGCATGGGGTCACTTTAGGCTGTCAATCATGTCTCTGCTGCCTATCTCCCGTCTATGATATTGTGATCCCATAATGGCTTTCTCAGCAGTGCCCCTCCCTTGCCAAGTTGTGCCTTCCTCCTCCTATTTATCCCCTGGCAGTTGAGCCGTGTCCCGCACTTCACATCTTTCATCTCCAGGTCTCTTCAGTATTCCTAGACTCTCTCCCGGTGGACTCCACAGTGCTGGAATGTGACTGTGAGGTGAGGTCTCTATCTGCAAGTATCTGAGTCACCGCTGCTCTCCCCTGCCTCTGTCCCTTATGTTTCTTGTGTCTCTGCTAACTCTGTTCCCGATGCCTCTGTCCCCACTGCTCCCCGTGCCTCTGTCCCCACTGCTCCCCATGCCTCTGTCCCCACTGCTCCCAGAGCCTCTGTCCCCGATGTTCCCCATGCCTTTGTCCCCACTGCTCCCAGAGCCTCTGTCCCCGATGTTCTCCGTGCCTTTATCCCCATTTTTCCTCATGCCTCTGCTACCTGTATCTCTCTATCCCAGATGTTCCTCTTTCCCCGTGCCTCTGTCTGCGATGTTCCCCGTGCCTCTGCTCCCGCTGTTCCTCATGCCTCTGTCCCCACTGCTCGCCGTGCCTCTGTCCCCACTGCTCCCCATGCTTCTGTCCCAGCTGCTCCCCATGCCTCTGTCCCAGCTGTTCCCCATGCCTCTGTCCTAGCTGCTCACAGTGCCTCTGTCCCTGATGTCCTCATGCCTCTGTCCCCACTGCTCCCAGCGCCTCTGTCCCCGATGTTCCTCGTGCCTTTATCCCCATTTTTCCTTATACCTCTGCTACCTGTATCTCTAGCCCAGATGTTCCTCTGTCCCCAATATTCCCAGTGTCTCTGTACCTTATATTCTCCGTTCCGATGTTCCTTGTGCCCCTGTCCCCGATGTTCCCTGTGCCCTTGTCCCCGATGTTTACCTTGCCTCTGTCCCCGTGCCTCTGTCCCTGATGTTCCCCGTGTCTCTATCCCTGATATTGCCCATGCCTCTGTCCCTGGTGTTCCCCGTTTCCTCGTGTCTCTGTTCCTGTTTTTCCCTGTGTCTCTGTCCCCGATGTTCCCTGTGCCCCTGTCACTGATGTTCCTCTTACCTCTGTCCCCATGACTCTGTTCCTTATGTTCCTCATGCCTCTGCTGCTGTTTCTCATGCCTCTGTCCCAGCTGCTCCCCATGCCTCTATCCTGGCTGCTCCCAGTGCCTCTGTCCCCAATGTCCCCTGTGCCTCTGTCCCCACTGCTCCCAGAGCCTCTGTCCCCGATGTTCCTCATGCCTTTATCCCCTTTTTTTCCTTGTGCCTCTGCTACCTTTATATCTATCCCAGATGTTCCTCTGTCCCTAATATTCCCTGTGTCTCTGTCCCCAATGTTCTCTGTTCCGATGCTCCCTGTGCCTCTGTCCCCGATGTTCCCTGTGCCTGTCCCTGATGTTCCCTGTGCCCGTCCCCGATGTTCCTCTTGCCTCTGTCCCCGTGCCTCTGTCCGATGTTCCCTGTCGCTGATGTTCCCCTTACCTCTGTCCCCATGCCTCTGTCCCCGATGTTCCCCATGCCTATGTCCACCGTGCTTCTGCCCTTGATGTTCCCCGTGCGTGCCTCTGTTCATGATGTTCCCCGTGCTGCTGTCAATGATGTTCCACGTGCCTCTGTCCATGATGTTCCCTGTGCCTCTGTCCCTGATGTTTCTCATGCTTCTGTTCTCCGTTCCCCTTGCCTCTGTCCTCCGTACCTCTGTCCCCGATGTTCCTCGTGCCTCTGTTCCCGATGATCCTCATGCCTCTGTTCCCGATGTTCCTCGTGCCTCTGTTCCCCGTGCCTCTGTCCCCGATGTTCCTCGTGCCTCTGCTCCCGATGATCCTCATGCCTCTGTTCCCAATGTTCCTCGTGCCTCTGTTCCCCGTGCCTCTGTCCCCAATGTTCCTCGTGCCTATGTCCCCGATGTTCCCCTTGGCATTGTTCCCTTTGCCTCTGTCCTTGATGTTTCCCGTGCCTCTGTCCCCGATGATCCCTGTGTCCCTGTCGCTGATGTTCCCTGTGCCTCTGTCCCCGATGATCCATGTACCCGTCGCTGATGTTCCCCTTACCACTGCTCCCCATGCCTCTGTCCCATCTGCTCCCCATGAATCTGTCCCAGCTGCTCCACATGCCTCTGTTCTGGCTGTTCCCAGTGCCTCTGTCCCCGTGCCTCTGCCCCACTGCTCCCAGTGCCTCTGTTCCCGATGTTCCTCATGCTGTTATCCCAATTTTGCCTTATGCCTTTGCTACTTGTATTATTATTATTATTTATAGCGCTGTTCATTCCATGGCGCTTTACATGTGAAAAAAGGGGCATACATAGACAAGTACAGTAAACATGAGCAATACAAGGCACACACAAGTACAAAAGGAGAGAGGACCCTGCCCGTGAGGGCTCACAGTCTACAGGGGATGGGTGAGGATACACTAGGAGAGGGTAGAGCTGGTCATGCCGTAGTTCAGTAGACTGAGGATTACTGCAGATTGTAGGCTTGTCGGAAGAGGTGGGTCTTCAGGTTCCTTTTGAAGGTTTCCGTGGTAGGTGAAAGTCTGATGTGTTGGAGTAGAGAGTTCCAGAGTATGGGGGAAGCACAGGAGAAGTCTTGTATGTGGTTGTGGGAAGAAGAGATAAGAGGGGAGTAGAGAAGGAGATCTTGAGAGGATCGAAGGTTGCGTGTAGGTAAGTACCGGGAGACCATGTCACAGATGTATGGAGGAGACAGGTTGTGGATGGCTTTGTATGTCATAGTAAGGGTTTTGAACTGGAGCCTCTGGACAATAGGAAGCCAGTGAAGGGCTTGGCAGAGAGGAGATGCTGGGGAATAATGGGGAGAAAGGTGGATTAGTCGGGCAGCAGAGTTTAGGATAGATTAGAGTGGTGCTAGAGGGGAGTCCAGAGAGTAGTAGGTTGCAATAGTCAAGGCGGGAGATGATGAGTACGTGCACGAGCGTTTTTGCAGTTTCTTGGTCTAGGAATGTACGGATCTGGGAAATGTTTTTGAGTTGGAGTCGGCAAGAGGAGGCAAGGGCTTGGATATGTGGCTTGAAAGAGAGGGCAGAGTCGAGTATCAGCCCGAGGCACCGAGAATGCGGGACTGGAGAAAGTGAGCAGCCATTGACATTGATGGATAGGTCTGGTAGAGGGGTAGAGTGAGATGGGGGAAAGATGATGAATTCTGTTTTGCCCATGTTCAGTTTTAGAAAGCGAGCAGAAAAGAAAGATGAAATAGCGGACAGACATTGTGGGATTTTGGTCAGTAAGGATGTGATGTCAGGTCCAGATAGGTGGATCTGCGTGTCATCGGCGTAGAGCTGATACTGAAAACCGTGGGATTCTATCCTGTATCTCTATTCCTGTTGTTCCTCTGTCCCCATATTCCCCATGTCTCTGTCCCTTGTATTCTCTGTCCCCGATGTTCCCTGTGCCTCTGTCCCCGATGTTCCCTGTGCCACTGTCCAAGTTGTTCCCTGTGCCCCTGTCGCCAATGTTCTTTGTGCCCCTGTCACCAATGTTCCCTGTGCCCCTATCGCCAATGTTCCCCTTGAATTTGTCCCCGTGCCTCTGTCCCTGATGTTCCCCGTGTCTCTGTCCCGATGTTCCCTGTGCCTGTCCCCGATGTTCCCTGTGCCCGTCTCCGATGTTCCCCTTACCTCTGTCCCCATGCCTCTGTCCCCAATGTTCCCCGTGCCTGTGTCCACCGTGCTTCTGCCCCTGATATTCCACCATGCCTCTGTCCCTGATGTTCCCCATGCCTCTATCCATGATGTTCCCGTGCTCCTGTCCATGATGTTCCAAGTGCCTCTGACCATGATGTTCCAAGTGCCTCTGTCTATGATGTCCCAAGTGCCTCTGTCCATGATGTTCCCCATGCCTCTGTCCATGATGTTTCTCGTGCTTCTGTCCTCTGTTCCCCTTGCCTGTCCTCGTACCTCTGTCCCCGATGTTCTTTGTGCCTCTGTTCCCGATGTTCCTCGTGTCTCTGTCCCCAATGTTCCTCGTGCCTCTGTCCCCAATGTTCCTCATGCCTCTGTCCCCAATGTTCCTTGTTCCTGTCCCCGATGTTCCCCTTGGCATTGTTCCCTTTGCCTCTGTCCCTGTTGTTTCCCATGCCTCGATCCCTGATGTTCCTTGTGCCTCTGTCCCTCATGTTCCCGATGCCTCTGTCCTCGATGTTTTCGTGCCTCTGTCTATGCTGTTCCCCTTGGCTTTATTCCCCGTGCCTCTGTCCTTGATGTGCCCCGTACCTCTGTCCCCGATGTTCCCTGAGCCCATGTCGCTGATGTTCCCCTTACCTCTGTCCCTGATGATTCCCGTGCCTGTGTCCCCCGTGCTTGCTTCTGTCCAGATGTTCCCCATGTTCCTGTCCTTGATGTTCCCATGCTGTTATCCATGATGTTCCTTGTGCCTCTGTCACTGATGTTCCCTGAGCCCCTGTTCCCAATGTTCCTTGTGCCGCTGTCTCTAGTGTTCCCTGAACCTCTGTCCCCGATGTTCTGTGCCTGTGTCCCCTGTGCTTCTGCCCATGATGTTGCCCCATGCCTCTGTCCCTGATGTTCCCTGTTCCACTGTCGCTGATGTTCCCCTTACCTCCATCCCCATGCCTCTGTCCCTGATGTTCTCCGTGTCTGTGTCCTTTATGTTCCTTGTGCCTCTCTCCCCGATGTTCCTCGTGCCTCTGTCCCAGATGTTCCTTGTGCCTCTGTCCACTATGTTTCTCGTGCTTCTGTCCCCGATGTTCCCTGTGTCTCTATCCCTCATGTTCCCTGATGTTCCTCTTGCCTCTGTCCCTGATGTTCCTGATGTTCCTCGTGCCCCTGTTCCCGATGTTCCTCGTGCACATGTTCCCGATGTTCCTTGTGCCCCTGTTCTCGATGTTCCTCATGCCACTGTTCTCGATGTTCTTCGTGCCCCTGTTGTCGATGTTCCTCATGTCCCTGTTCTCGATGTTCCTCGTGCTCCTGTCCCTGATGTTCCTTGTGCCTCTGTCCTCGATGCTTCACGCCTTTCTGTATTCTCTTAGGGCCACGGACAATGAATGTGACCAAACTTGCGCCTCTGATTCTATGAAGTTCTGCAAGTGCTGGTAAGATGGGGACATTGTACTGATAAGAGGCATTCAGCTGGTGGGGGACAGAGAAGGAATAGCGCAGGCAGTGTGAGAAGTATTAGTGCCAGATTATGTACGTGAAAAAGTAACTGCCCCCTCCATGTATAGCAGTGTCTCCTGGTCATCTTGACTTTCTCAGCCTGTTGAGTCGCCATATTGAAGCTGTCAATGGTGATATTAGATGACTGCAGGGTAAATGAGTTATCGCCTATCCATCATGGCGGATAATACTGACTCCATTGATAAGATCATGGCTTCTGGAGACCCCGATAAATTTCAGTCACATATCTACCAACAGTCTGCAACTATCACGATGTAACAGGAGGGTCAGCAACAATTACTTTAAAGCCCGCTCATCCATTCACCTGAAACCTGCAGAAAAGCAAGTTCCGGTCCTGGTCCTGGTTTAGGTCTTGGCTTACTTCCCACCCATCCCGGATTCAGCAGGAGAGTCCAGAATGTCGGCGGTATCCAGCGATGAAGCAGGAAATATGTAGCCATTCAGCCTGGGTAGAGACCTGGATGAATCTTAAGATGATAGTGCCCCTCAGAGAGTGCCACCATGACTGCTCGTAGTGTAGAGAGTCCTATGCTCTTCTCTCCGGCACATGTACTGGTCGGTCCCTGGTTATAGTCCTGTTTTCACTCCATTACACACAATCGTGAATAAATTGAAAAAATTTCAGTTTCATGACTAACCTGAGCCACATACACATTGAGGCACCGTGCTGCCCCCATGTCACGACCCCTTTGAGCCAACCTTCTAGATACTGTAATAAGCAAAAACTTTATTAACACACAATTACAACCATAAAACATAAGTAAAACCATGTAGGTCCCACAACTTAATCCCATAACATGCATACAATAATTACATATCCTCAAGCCATATATATACTAATAGCAATTGTAATGGGTAACCTTAACCCCTTCAAGACCTTGCCCTTTTTTCGGTTTTGCGTTTATTGTTTTTCGCTCCCCTCCTTCCCAGAGCCATAACTTTTTAATTTTTTCGTCAATATGGCCATGTGAGGGCTTATTTTTTGCGGGACAAGTTGTACTTTTGAATGACATCATTGGTTAAGCATGTCGTGTACTAGAAACCGGGAAAAAAATTCCAAATGCGATGAAATTGCAAAAAAAGTGCAATCCCACACTTTTGTTTGGCTTTTTTGCTAGGTTCACTAAATGCTAAAACTGACCTGCCATTTTGATTCTCCAGGTCATTACGAGTTCATAGACACCAAACATTTATACGTTATCTTTTATCTAAGTGGTAAAAAATTTTTCCAAACTTTGCTAAAAAAAAAATAAATTGTGCAATTTTCCGATACCCGTAGCGTCCCCATTTTTCGTGATCTGGGGTCAGGTGAGGGCTTATTTTTTGCGAGCCAAGCTGACGTTTTTAATAATACCATTCTGGTGCAGATACTTTCTTTCAATCGCCCGTTATTACATTTTAATAATATGTCATGGTGACCAAAAAAACGTAATTCGGGCGTTTTGAATTTTTTTATCGCTACGCCGTTTGGCAATCGGGTTAATCCTTTTTTTTAATTGATAGATCGGGCGATTCTGAACGCGGCGATACCAAATATGTGTATGTTTGACTTTTTTTTTTATTGTTTAATTTTGAATCGGCGAAAGTGGGGTGATTTAACCCCTTAATCCCATATGACGTACTATCCTGTCAAGGTGACCTGGGACTTAATTCCCAGTAACGGAATAGTACGTCATATGCGATCGGCCGCGCTCACGGGGGGAGCGCTGCCAATCGCGGCCGGGTGTCAGCTGACTATCGCAGCTGACATCCCTCACTATGTGCCAGAAGAGGTCACGGACCGCCCCGGCACATTAACCCCCGGCACACTGCTATCAAACATGATCGCAGTGTTCCGGCGGTACAGGGAAGCATCGCGCAGGGTGGGGGCTCCCTGCGTGCTTCCCTGAGACGATCGGTACAAGGTGAGCACATCGTGAGCGTCTCCTCCCTGCAGGCCCCAGATCCAAAATGGCCGCGGGGCTACTTCCGGGTCCTGCAGGGAGGTGGCTTACCAAGTGCCTGCTCAGTGCAGGCGCTGGTAAGCCAGGAGCCCTGCATGTCAGTTTGCTGATCTGACACAGTGCTCTGCAAAGTGTCAGATCAGCGACCTGTCACTATACAGTGATGTCCCCCCTGGGACAAAGTAAAAAAGTAAAAAAAAAAAATTAAATGTGTAAAAAAAAAATAAAAAAAAAATAATTCCTAAATAAAGAAAAAAAAAATATTGCTCCCATAAATACATTTCTTTATCTAAATAAAAAAAAAAACAACACAATAAAATTCACATATTTAGTATCGCCGCGTCCATAATGACCCGACCTATAAAACTGTCCCACTAGTTAACCCCTTCAGTGAACACCGTAAAAAAAAAAAAATAAAGTGTTGTTTTTTTGCCTCGTTTTTTTTATTATCATACTGCCGAACAAAAAGTGGAATAACACGCAATCAAAAAGACGGATATAAATAACCATGGTACCGCTGAAAACGGCATCTTGTCCCGCAAAAAAACGAGCTGCCATACAGCATCATCAGCAAAAAAAATAAAAAAGTTATAGTCCTCAGAATAAAGCGATGCAGAAATAATTACCTTTTCTATAAAATAGTTTTTATCGTATAAAAGCGCCAAAACATAAAAAAATAATGTAAATGAGGTATCGCTGTAATCGTACTGACCCGAAGAATAAAACTGCTTTAACCATTTTACCAAACGTGGAATGGTATAAACTCCCCCCCCCCCCCCCCAAAAAAAAAAAAAAAGAAATTAATGAATAGCTGGTTTTTGGTCATTCTGCCTTTCTGCCTCACAAAAATCGGAATAAGAAGCAATCAAAAAGTGTCACATGCCCAAAAATGGTACCAATAAAAACGTCAACTCTTCCTGCAAAAATACAAGACCTCACATGACTCTGTGGACCAAAATATGAAAAATTATAGGTCTCAAAATGTGGTAACACAAAAAATATTTTTTGCAATAAAAAGCGTCTTTTAGTGTGTGACAGCTGCCAATCATAAAAATCAGCTAAAAAACCCACTATAAAAGTAAATCAAACCCCCCTTCAACACCCCCTTAGTTAGGGAAACATAAAAAATTAAAAAAAAGTATTTATTTCCATTTTCCCATTAGGGCTAGGGTTAGGGCTAGGGTTAGGGCTACAGTTAGGGTTAGGGCTACAGTTAGGGCTGGGGCTAAATTTAGGGTTAGGGCTGGGGCTAAAGTTAGGGTTAGGGTTGAGGCTAAAGTTAAGGTTAGGGTTGGGCTAAACTTAGGGTTAGGGTTGGGGCTAAAGTTAGGGTTGGGGCTAAAGTTAGGGTTAGGGTTTGGATTACATTTACGGTTGGGATTAGGGATAGGGGTGTGTCAGGGTTAGGGGTGTGGTTAGGGTTATGGTTGGGATTAGGGTTAGGGGTGTGTTTGGGATAGGGTTTCAGTTAGAATTGGGGGTTTCCACTGTTTAGGCACATCAGGGCTCTCGAAACGCGACATGGCGTCCGATGTCAATTCCAGCCAATTCTGCATTGAAAAAGTAAAACAGTGCTCCTTCCCTTCCGAGCTCTCCCGTGTGCCAAAACAGGGGTTTACCCCAACATATGGGGTATCAGCATACTCAGGACAAATTAAACAACAACAATTGGGGCCAATTTCTCTTGTTACCCTTTAGAAAATAAAAATTTGGGGGCTAAAAAAACATTTTTGTGGGAAAAAAATTAATTTTTATTTTCATGACTGCGTTATAAACTGTAGTGAAACACTTGGGGGTTCAAAGATCTCACAACACATCTAGATAAGTTCCTTGGTGGGTCTAGTTTCCAATATGGGGTCACTTTTGGGGGGATTTCTACTGTTTAGGTGTTGTGAACTATACTTCTTGGCTCCCTCTTGTGGTCACTAGTGGTTTGGCACTTGAATTGTCTTTTCCCAGGTTGGTACTCACCTGGTTCGTTAGGCCTGGGGTGTTGCTATTTAAACTTCCTGGATTCTCAGTCCAGTGCCTGGCATCGTTGTAATCAGTTCATTTCTGTTTGCTCCTGTCTTCAGGTCCTGGTTCTTTGCAAGATAAGCTAAGTCCTGCTTTCTTATTTTTGTTTATTTGCATTGTTCATATTTTTGTCCAGCTTGTACAAAATGTGATTCCTGATATCGCTGGAAGCTCTAGGGGGCTGATTTTCTCCCCCCTCACCGTTAGTCGGTTCGGGGGTTCTTGGATATTCAGCGTGGATATTTTGCAGGGTTTTTTGCTGACCATATAAGTCATCTTACTATCTTCTGCTATTAGTCAGTGGGCCTCTCTTTGCTAAAATCTAGTTCATTCTTACGTTTGTCTTTTCTTCTTACCTCACCGTTATTATTTGTTGGGGGCTTGTATTATAACTTTGGGGTCTTTTCTCTGGAGGCAAGAGAGGTCTTATTTTCCCTGATAGGGTTAGTTAGTTCTCCGGCTGGCGCGAGACGTCTAGAATCAACGTAGGCACGTTCCCCGGCTACTGTTAGTTGTTTGTGCTAGGATCAGGTATATGGTCAGCCTAGTTACCACTTCCCTATGAGCTGGTATTTATGTTTGCAGACTTTGCTGTAATCTCTGAGATCCTCTGCCATTGGGATCATAACAGTATGCCAGGCCTTCCAGGAGCTGAAGCGCCGGTTTACTTCGGTGCCTGTTTTGTGCCAGCCTGATGTCGCACTTCCCTTTCAGGTTGAAGTGGATGCTTCTGAGAACGGTGCTGGGGCTGTTTTGTCGCAGAGAGGCTCTGGTTACTCTGTGATGAGACCATGTGCTTTTTTCTCTAGGAAGTTTTCGCCTGCTGAGCGGAACTATGATGTTGGTAATCGGGAGTTGTTGGCCATGAAGTGGGCATTTGAGGAGTGGCGTCATTGGCTCGAGGGTGCTAAGCATCATGTGGTGGTCTTGACTGATCACAAAAATCTGATGTATCTCGAGTCTGCTAAGCGCCTGAATCCTAGACAGGCTCGTTGGTCATTGTTTTTCTCTCGTTTTGACTTTGTGGTCTCGTACCTGCCTGGTTCGAAGAATGTTAAGGCTGATGCTCTTTCTAGGAGCTTTGTGCCTGACTCTCCTGGAGTCTCGGAGCCAGCTGGTATTCTTAAAGAGGGAGTAATCGTGTCGGCCATATCTCCTGATTTGCGACGTGTGTTGCAGAGATTTCAGGCTGGTAGACCTGACTCTTGTCCACCCGACAGACTGTTTGTTCCTGATAAGTGGACCAGCAGAGTTATTTCCGAGGTTCATTCCTCTGTGTTGGCAGGGCATCCGGGAATTTTTGGTACCCGAGATTTGGTGGCTAGGTCCTTTTGGTGGCCTTCCTTGTCACGGGATGTGCGGTCATTTGTGCAGTCCTGTGGGACTTGTGCTCGGGCTAAGCCTTGTTGTTCTCGTGCTAGCGGGTTGCTTTTGCCCTTGCCCGTCTCGAAGAGGCCTTGGACACACATTTCCATGGATTTCATTTCTGATCTTCCGGTGTCTCAAGGAATGTCTGTCATCTGGGTGGTGTGTGATCGTTTTTCCAAGATGGTCCATTTGGTGCCCTTGCCTAAGTTGCCTTCCTCTTCCGATCTGGTTCCTTTGTTTTTTCAGAATGTGGTTCGTTTACACGACATTCCTGAGAATATCGTGTCCGACAGAGGATCCCAGTTTGTGTCCAGATTCTGGCGATCTTTTTGTGCTAAAATGGGCATTGATTTGTCGTTTTCATCTGCCTTTCATCCTCAGACTAATGGCCAAACGGAGCGAACTAATCAGACACTGGAGGCTTATTTGAGATGTTTTGTTTCTGCGGACCAGGATGATTGGGTGACCTTCTTGCCATTGGCTGAGTTTGCCCTTAATAATCGGGCTAGTTCCGCTACTTTGGTTTCGCCATTCTTCTGCAAATCTGGTTTTCATCCTCGTTTCTCCTCGGGTCATGTTGAGTCTTCTGACTGTCCTGGGGTGGATTCCGTGGTGGATAGATTGCAGCGGATTTGGAATCATGTGGTGGACAACTTGAAGTTGTCACAGGAGAAGGCTCAGCGTTTTGCCAACCGCCGCCGCGGTGTGGGTCCCCGACTTCGTGTTGGGGAATTGGTTTGGTTGTCTTCTCGGTATGTCCCTCTGAAGGTTTCCTCTCCTAAGTTTAAGCCTCGCTTTATTGGTCCTTATAAAATTTTGGAAGTTCTTAACCCGGTTTCTTTTCGTTTGGATCTTCCGGTGTCGTTTGCCATTCACAACGTGTTCCATAGGTCTTTGTTGCGGCGGTACGTTGTGCCTGTGGTTCCTGCTGTTGAGCCTCCTGCTCCGGTGTTGGTTGAGGGCGAGTTGGAGTACGTGGTGGAGAAGATCTTGGATTCTCGTCTCTCTAGACGGAGGCTTCAGTATTTGGTCAAATGGAAGGGCTATGGTCAGGAGGATAATTCCTGGGTGGTCGCCTCTGATGTTCATGCGGCCGATTTGGTTCGTGCCTTCCACGCTGCTCACCCTGATCGCCCTGGTGGTCTTGGTGAGGGTTCGGTGACCCCTCCTTAAAGGGGGGGTACTGTTGTGAACTATACTTCTTGGCTCCCTCTTGTGGTCACTAGTGGTTTGGCACTTGGATTGTCTTTTCCCAGGTTGGTACTCACCTGGTTCGTTAAGCCTGGGGTGTTGCTATTTAAACTTCCTGGATTCTCAGTCCAGTGCCTGGCATCGTTGTAATCAGTTCATTTCTGTTTGCTCCTGTCTTCAGGTCCTGGTTCTTTGCAAGATAAGCTAAGTCCTGCTTTCTTATTTTTGTTTATTTGCATTGTTCATATTTTTGTCCAGCTTGTACAAAATGTGATTCCTGATATCGCTGGAAGCTCTAGGGGGCTGATTTTCTCCCCCCTCACCGTTAGTCGGTTCGGGGGTTCTTGGATATTCAGCGTGGATATTTTGCAGGGTTTTTTGCTGACCATATAAGTCATCTTACTATCTTCTGCTATTAGTCAGTGGGCCTCTCTTTGCTAAAATCTAGTTCATTCTTACGTTTGTCTTTTCTTCTTACCTCACCGTTATTATTTGTTGGGGGCTTGTATTATAACTTTGGGGTCTTTTCTCTGGAGGCAAGAGAGGTCTTATTTTCCCTGATAGGGTTAGTTAGTTAGTTCTCCGGCTGGCGCGAGACGTTTAGAATCAACGTAGGCACGTTCCCCGGCTACTGTTAGTTGTTTGTGCTAGGATCAGGTATATGGTCAGCCTAGTTCCCTATGAGCTGGTATTTATGTTTGCAGACTTTGCTGTAATCTCTGAGATCCTCTGCCATTGGGATCATAACATTAGGTGCATCAGGGGCTTTGCAAATGCAACGTGACACCTGCAGACCAATCCATCTAAGTCTGCATTCCAAATGGCGCTCCTTCCATTCCGAGCTCTGCCATGCGCCCAAACGGTGGTTCCCCCCCACATATGGGGTATCAGCGTACTCAGAACAAATTGGACAACAACGTTTGGGGTCCAATTTCTCCTGTTACTCTTGGAAAAATACAAAACAGGGAGCTAAAAAAATAATTTTTGTGAAAAAAAGGATTTTTTATTTTCACGGCTCTGCATTATAAACTGTAGTGAAACACTTCGGGGTTCAAAGTTCTCACAACACATCTAGATAAGTTCCTTGCGGGGTCTAGTTTCCAAAATGGTGTCACTTGTGGGGGGTTTCTACTGTTTAGGTGCATCAGGGGCTCTTCAAATGCAACGTGACACCTGCAGACCAATCCATCTAAGTCTGCATTCCAAATGGCGCTTCTTCCCTTTCGAGCTCTGCCATGTGCCCAAACGGTGATTCCCCACCACATATGGGGTATCAGCGTACTCAGGACAAATTGGATAACAACTTTTGGGGTCGAATTTCTCCTTTTACCCTTGGAAAAATAAAAAATTGGGGGCGAAAACATCATATTTCTGAAAAAATATGATTTTTTATTATGACGGCTATGCATTATAAACTTCTGTGAAGCACTTGGTGGGTCAAAGTGCTCACCACACATCTAGATAAGTTCCTTAGGGGGTCTACATTCAAAAATGGTGTCACTTTTGGGGGGTTTCAATGTTTAGGCACATCAGGGGCTCTCCAAACGCAACATGGCGTCCCATCTCAATTCCAGTCAATTTTGCATTGAAAAGTCAAACGGCGCTTCTTCCCTTCCGAGCTCTGCCATGCGCCCAAACAGTGGTTTGCCCCCACATATGGGGTATCGGCGTACTGAGAACAAATGGCACAACAACTTTTGGGGTCCATTTTCTAATGTACCATTGGTAAAATAAAACAAATTGGAGCTGAAGTAAATTTTTGGTGAAAAAAAGTTAAATGTTCATTTTTATTTTTATTTTTTTTTAAACATTCCAAAAATTCCAGTAAAACACCTGAAGGGTTAATAAACTTCTTGAATGTGGTTCTGAGCACCTTGAGGGATACAGTTTTTAGAATGGTGTCACACTTGGTTATTTTCTATCATATAGACCCCTCAAAATGACTTCAAATGTGATGTGGTCCCTAAAAATATTGGTGTTGTAAAAATGAGAAATTGCTGGTCAACTTTTAACCCTTATAACTCCCTAACATAAAAAAAATTTGGTTCCAAAATTGTACTGATGTAAAGTAGACATGTGGGAAATGTTACTTATTAATTATTTTGTGTGACATATCTCTGTGATTTAAGGGCATAAAAATTCTAAGTTGGAAAATTGCAAAATTCTCAAAATTTTCGCCAAATTTCCTTTTTTTTCACAAATAATCGCAAGTTATATTGAAGAAATTTTACCACTATCATGAAGTATAATATGTCACGAGAAAACAATGTCAGAATCGCCAAGATCCGTTGAAGCGTTCCAGAGTTATAACCTCAGAAAGGGACAGTGGTCAGAATTGTAAAAATTGGCCCGGTCATTAACGTGCAAACCACCCTTGGGGCTTAAGGGGTTAAACTTTTTTTTTTTGCTATGCTTCAATAGCCAATAGAGGCTAGAAGTTGGCACAACTCGATTGGCTCTGCGATAGTCAGATTGCCCCTATGTAGTAGATTTACTGCATTGCTATGAGCGCTGACCACAGGGTGGCACTCATAGCAATCCGGCATCAACAACCATAGAGGTCTCAAGGAGACCTCAGGTTGTCATGCCGACGCATCGCTGACCCCCGATCATGTGACGGGGTCGGCGATGCGCTCATTTCCAACCCGATGGCCGGAAGCGGTAGTTAAATGCCGCTGCCAGCATTTGACAGCGGCATTTAACTAGTTAATAGCGGCGGGTGAATCGTGATTTCACCTGCCGCTATTGCGGGCACATGTCAGCTGTTCAAAACAGCTGACATGTCCCGGCTTTGATGCGGGCTCACCGCCGGAGCCCACATCAAAGCAGGGGATCCGACCTCCGCAGTACTAGTACGTCGGAGGTCGTGAAGGGGTTAATAAATAGAGGCTCCTGAACAAGAACCCTATAATCGAAAGGGGCAATGTCTGGGGCCACAAATCAGGAATGCTGGACTAAGAAAATGCTGTGCATAATCTGTGGCACAACACCTAAGTTCATAGCCTAGGAAAAAATCACAGGATCCACCATTTACAATAGGTGATGTCACAGCTCACCCCCTCTCCCTTCTATACAATGACTGATAACACAGGATTTACCATTCACAATAGGTGATGTCACAGCTCACCTCCTCCTGTACAATGACTGATAACATCTCCATATACAGTAGATAACACAGGATCCACAGTTCACAATAGGTGATGCCACAGCTCACCTCCTCCTGTACAATGACTGATAACCTCTATATACAGTAGATAACACAGGATCCACCATTCACAATAGGTGATGTCACAGCTCACCTCCTCCTGTACAAGGACTGATAACCTCTATATACAGTAGATTACACAGGATCCACGATTCACAATAGGTGATGTCACAGCTCACCTCCTCCTGTACAATGACTGATAACACCTCCATATATAGTAGATAACACAGGATCCACCGTCCACAATATGTGTGTCACAATTAATTTATGGAGACGTGACAGCTCTGGTTCTGCTTTAATTTAAACATTGTATTGACTTTTGGGCCAGCAAGGGTTAATGTCAGTTTCTTTGCTGGCAGCCGTTTTGTTGCTAGTCAGCTGATGTGAGTGGTTACCACTCCCACCATCTTTTAAATAGACGCATCAGCTGACTGTTGGTAATAGAGTTTGTCTCTGAAGACCAGCCTAGAAGTTTGCAGCTCTGTGCCAGCGGTGCATCGGCTGCTTCTGTGGAGTTACTGGTTCCATATCCTCTGCTGTGTGGAGCATTGCAGCTGAGGCTAGAGATAAGTATCATTTTTCCTTTCTTTGTCTGTCTTGTGCTTGTCACTATCCCCTATGTTAATACCATCTGCAGTGGTGATGCTAGCATCCTTCCCGGGCCAGTGCACTAGCCAGGGTATTGTGAGGTGACAGCTAGGGACTAGGCAGGTGTCGGCGGTGCGGGGAGGGACCCGCATAGAGCGATAGGGAAGCTTAGGGATAGGCACAGGTTGAGGTTAGGAGGTGCCCCATCCCTAGCTCCATACTGTTAGGGCCTTCCTCTCCCTTTTTCCACCCCGTTGTTTGTGTGTGTTGTGCCGTCTGCCGGACTTACTCATCCCGAGTGTGACAGTGTGATGTCACAGCTCACGTCCTCCTGTACAATGACTGATAACACCTCTATATACAGTAGATAACACAGGATTCACCATTCACAATAGGCAATGTCACAGCTCACCTCTTCCTCCTCTACAATGACACCTCTATATACAACTGATAACACAGAATCCACCATTCACAATAGGTGACTTCACAGCTCACCTCCTCCTGGACTGATAACACCTCTATATACAGTAGGTAACACAGGATCCACCATGCACAATAGGTGATGTCACAGCTCACCTCCTCCTGCACAATGACTGATAACACCTCTATATACAGTAGGTAACACAGGATCCACCATTCACAATAAGTGATGTCATAGCTCACCTCCCCCTCCTCCTGCACAATGACTGATAACACCTCTATATACAGCTCATAACACAGAATTCACCATTCACAATAGGTGATTTCACAGTTCTCCTCCTCCTGGACAATGACTGATAACACCTCTATATACAGCTGATAACACAGAATCCACAACTCACAATAGGTGATGTCACAGCTCACCTCCTCCTCCTGTACAATGTGTGATAACACCTCTATATACTGTGATTGGTTCCTGGGTTATCAGCAGTCTTGTGAATGTAGAAGTGTCCTTTGTTGGCGAGATTCGGTGTATTGTGTCTTTGTATATATAATGGTCTGTTACTGAACAAAACTCCCTTAGAACCCAGGGATGACTGTCCTCTAGAGCCATGGATTTGTTTATAGTAATGGTGTTGGGACAGACATGTGACACTGAGTAGAGAGTGAGGAGCTGCCGTGCTGCACAAGGTTATATATGGCGTATACATCTGATGTGTCCTGGGGTGCACAATGTGGTGGACTGATGCTGATCCTGCAGAGAAATGCTCATATAATAGCTAAGCTCCATTCATAAGATGATAACCACGGTTCTGTCCTGTTGCCTCTTCTCTCTTTAGCCTCTTGGTGCAGATGACCTCAGACCAGCGACCTCTGATCCCAGACCAGCGACCTCTGACATCTAGCTGGCGTTTAAAGCCAGAAATGTGTACTTCATGTTCCATGACCCATCACAGCTCAGACTCTGACGCTAGCGGGGCTCATAGTCTGCCTCTGAGCTGTCTGGACTCCCCCCCACAGTGCGAAAGAAGCTCGCAGTACACAAAGTGTGGCTACATCACGTGTCCAAAGAGGCTTTGCTTGGTGTGCGGCGATGTGGCATCTGGGTACCACTATGGCGTGGCCTCCTGTGAAGCCTGCAAGGCCTTCTTCAAACGTACGATCCAAGGTAGTGACTGATGAGAAAGTCCCTGTTGTTACTGTCACATGACAAAGTCCACGTGTTCCATTTCACCTCTGATCTGTGTAATGCCCCCTGCAGGTAACATTGATTACAGCTGCCCAGCATCCAGGCAGTGTGAGATTACCAAACGACGCAGGAAATCCTGCCAGTCCTGCCGCTTCACCAAGTGTCTGAAGGTTGGAATGCTGAAGGAAGGTGAGAACTGCTCATGCCACCCCTCCACAGAGGCACAAGGTACTTGACAACTCTGTCTCAATGTATAGGAGTGCGCCTGGACCGGGTACGAGGCGGGAGACAGAAATACAAAAGATTCCCAGAAGCAGATGGTGGTATCCAAGGAGCACAGAGTCAGCTCAGCCGCAAGAAGCCAAGTAAGTGCCCGGAGGTTCATGGCCCCAAAATGTGTGTCTGATATAGAGAAGAATGGAGGTGAGGAGACGTCTCCTATGGAGAAGATTAAGGGTGGTCGGACATCAGATATATTGAGGAGATAGGGTGGGAGAACATCTCATTTGGAGAAGAATGGGGTTGGGGGTACATCTCATATGGAGAAGATTGAAGGTGGTTGGACATCAGATATATTGAAGTGATAGGAGGTGGAGAGACATCTCTTACGTGTATAATGAGAAGATTGCAGGTGGTTGGACATCAGATATATTGAAGTGATAGGAGGTGGAGAGACATCTCTTACGTGTATAATGAGAAGATTGCAGGTGGTTGGACATCAGATATATTGAGGAGATAGGAGGTGGGGGGATGTCTCATATGGAAGATGGAGGTGGTTGGACATCAGATATATTAAGACGATAGGAAGTAGAGAGATGTCTCATGGAGAATGAGGATGGTTGGGGATGGGATATGACGGATAAGGAGAAAGTTAGGGGAACGTATATGGAGATTACGTATGGAAGGACGTCTGATATGGAGAAGATTGGGAGTGGGGGGGACATCAGATATTGGGGGTGGGGGGACGGCTCATGGAGAAGCTTGGGGATGGAAGATAACGGATATGAAGAAGAGGGTAGGGGGACGTCTCATTTGGGGGTGGGAGGACGTCTCATATGGAGACAATTGGGGGTGGTTGGACATCAGATATATTGAGGAAATTGAGGATGGGGACTTCTCATATCGAGAAGATTGGGTGGTTGGACATCAGATATATTGAGGAGATAGGAGGTGAGGGATGTCTCATATGGAGAAGATTGGAGGTGATTGGACATCAGATATATTGAGGAGATAGGAGGTGGAGAGACTTCTCATATGGAGAAGATTGGGGGTGGTTGGACATGAGATATATTGAAGAGATAGGGGGTGGGGGGTGTCTCATATAGAGAAGATTGGGGTAGGGGGATGTCTCATATGGAGAAACTTGGGGATGGGAGATGACGGATATGGAGAAGGCTGGGGGGACGTCGTATATGTAGATTAGGGGGCGAAAGATGTCTTATATGGAGAAGATTGGAGATGGGGGATGATGGATATGGATAAGATTGGGGTGGGGGGATATTGGATATAAAGGAGATAGGGGGTGGGACGACTTCGGATACGTAGAAGACGAGGGGACGTCTGATATGGAGAAGTTCAGGGATTACGAATATAGAGAAGTTTGGGGCGGGTGGGATCTCCGATATGGAGAAGATTGGGAGTGGGGGAACATCGGATATGGAGAAGATTGGGGGTGAGGTTACTAGAGATGAGCGAACTTGTTCGAAAAACGTTCGCCAATCTCAAATTTGGAACGTAGCACATTCGGATTCGTGTTCAGAATCCCAAGCATTTTTTCTCAAAGTCGGCAAAATTCGGTCATAGATCGGTAAATGATCGCGTTTCCACTAATGTTTTTGTTTTGCCTTTGTCTAGGATAGTGAATCTATATGATGAGCAGAGGGGACATGTTTTATGAGGAGAGGGAGTGTGTTTAGGTCAGAGGAGCGGCGGAGTGTCTTTTTTTCTGTAATAAATTAATGTGTGTACATTCCGGCAGCCAATCAGAGTGCAGAAACAATCCACAACGTCATCACACAAGGTCTTCTGTGATTGGCTGCCGAAGTCACATGTCTGTGTCCATATAAAAAGCAGACATCTTGTTTTGCTGGCTCCATTTTCTCAGTGTCACAGTGCAGAGAGGCCGCTCCTGCTACTGCTGAAAGTGAACAGGATCCTGTCCTGTGTGAAATCGATCTTCCAGCATCCAACTAGATTGTAATAAAACTGTGTTGCTGTCAGGAATCAGGAGGCCACATTTGCTCATTAAAATCGTTAGGTATAAGAGTGTCGTGCAGGCACACTATCTAAGAAAATAAATAGTGATTGTTTATTTAGTGACAGGTGATTCACAGGTGTAGCCCTAAGGTTGTGAAACAGCTGTTTAAAAAAGGGGAAGGGTACATCCAACATGAGTGAGAAAAAGTGAGGTCGTGGTGGAAGGAGGATTAGGCTTGGTGTTTGACGTGTACGTGGGATAGGTGTTACTGTTACTGAAAGCTCAACTGAACAAACACTGTCTCGTCCTATCCAAAGAGAACCGACAACATCTCTTATTGGACGGGCTCCTCCACTCTCTTTCTTTGGCAGCCGCATAGTCGTATGCCTTTTAAGATGAGGCTCAAAAAGAGCATGTGCTCCTGTGGATGGCAAGCTCTAAATTAAGTGGCCTCTCCTCCTTTCCCTCCATCTTAACGCTACACACAATACTATCCTCAGAGGTGGTATCCCAATCACCCTTGTTTCCCCCTGCATTACAATTTTCCAAAGGCGAACTGACTGTGGGGAATCACAGATGGTCCATTCTGCAAAACTGATAACACATTCTATTCCATGGGCATCAGAGATCTGCTCCAAAGATTCACAGAATCCAGAGAAGCAAAGCTGTGGCAACACAGCATTGTATCTTAAATAACCAGACATCCATATTCAGGAAGCCAAAAAGAATAGACCGTTATCTATATGTTGACTTTTGAATTTTCTGGTTGGTGAGGAAAACAGACTTTTGTTCGTGTAAGCCTGTAGTGTTGACTTGTAAGTTGACAATTTGCTGTAACATACTGTGCTCTTATCCTGGATGACTAGTGATACAGGGTCATGAAGCAATGATGTTTGCCGATATATTGATTACACATTGTCTAGGCCAGCCAGTTTGTTGACTTGCAAAATAGAGGAAGAAAAATTATACGAATAGATTACATAATCAAACTGCAATGCTCTATTAATTGGCCTCCCCCTTACTCGACTTTCCCCTCTCCAGTCTATTTTTAATGCGGCAGCCAGTGTTGTCCATCTGGCTAATCGTTACTCAGATGCATCCGCTCTTCGCCAGTCATTACACTGGCTGCCCATTCATTACAGGATACAATTCAAAGTACTTGTTCTCACCCACAAAGCTCTCCACAGTGCGGCACCCCCATACATCTCCTCCCTCATTTCGGTCTATCGGCCTAGCCGACCGCTGCGCTCTGCAAATGACTTTCAACTAACCTCTGCACTAATCCGTACCTCCCACTCCCGACTCCAAGACTTCTCCCACGCTCCGCCAATCCTCTGGAATGCTCTACCCCAAGATATTAGGACCATCCACAACTTGCATAGTTTTAGGCGCTTGCTCAAAACACATTTGTTCAGAGCGGCCTACCACGTTAACTAATCAAAGTCATTTTATGTTTGTGTGTGTGTAGCCCATTCACTATCTCCATCTACCCCCCACCCCCTAAAGATGGCTGGACCATCATTGTAAATACTTCGTTGTAAATACACACCTGTGCTTTGTATCTCCCCCACCTCATTGTAGATTGTAAGCTCTCACGAGCAGGGTCGTCTTATTTTGCTTTATTGTATTGTGAACTGAATTCTGAACCGCCGCACAACCAGCTCTGCCCTCTCCTAGTGTATCATCACCCATCCCCTGCAGATTGTGAGCCCTCGCGGGCAGGGTCCTCCCTCCTTATGTACCCGTGTGCCTTGTTTTTTGCTCATGTTTAATGTATTTGTCTATATTTGCCCCGTATTTCACATGTAAAGCGCCATGGAATAAATGGCGCTATGAAAATGAATAATAATAATAATAATAATAATTGTGAACGTTGTTACCTATGACTGTTGTGTTTGAAACTGTTAAACTGTAAAGCACTGCGGAATATGTTGGTGCTATATAAATAAAGATTATTATTATTATTATTATTATTATTATTATTATTATTAATGGGAGTTGGTCTTATCACCATTCTTCACCTTTACCTGTGAATGCTGGTTGAAGGACACTTGTTAAGTATAAAAAGAGTTTATATGCCTCTGTAACATGAGACAAAGCCAAGGGATCCAAAGAACCAGAGACTCTCTACATGACAGCAGCAAAGACATCATGGCTCCATTATAAGGGACAAAGATTTGTCATTCTGCAGGATGCCAGCTTATTGGACCACAGCCTTGGCTGGAAGAATACATATATGCTCCATTGACCTTCACTGACCCATGGATAAGATTCTGAAAGCCAGGAATGGGATCGTCCTGTCGCCTGGCTGCATGGAGATGTTCTGAGAAGCAAGGTTGTAACCCTCTGGTCAACTAGCCTTGTACCTGAATTGACTGTAATTTTCCTAAGCTTATTGTTACCTCCTCTCTGTGTACATGCCACAGGTCAGGTAGTCAGCCCTGGAATCTCTCAAGTAGCAGCTGCTCTTACCCCGGTGATTCAACAGAAGGTTGAGACTCTGTAATTGTGCACCATCTTTGGGATTTGGCTGGAACTGTTCTATGTGTTATTTGCCTGTTCGTGGTTCAATATAGTATTGTCACAGTGTTTTACTCTCACCCTGTTGTCTGTGTAGCATTATGCCCACGTTAAAAGGAGAGCGCGCGTTCAGTGGGATGATCCCTGGTCCATGCAGTTTTTGACTGGGGCGCCCGCTGACCCCCTGTGTCTCCACAGTATGGTGGCAGCAGTGGGATACTACTCAGCCTGGCGGATCCAGGGGAGCTGCAGAGGACTGGTATTCTCAGACACCATCCAAGGCTCCACAACCAGGGAGGCATACAGACAGACCTAGTAGACCATTGATGAGGCATGCACAGCAGGTTTCGGATGCCACTATGTCCAACCCCACCAACTCTGCCTTAGGAAGAGGACCAGAGTGGATGTATAACCCCAAGAAACAGCAACTACAAGAGCTGTTCCAGCTTCAAAGGATTGAATGGGATTTAATCCAGGAACCACGGGATATGGTGGATGCCATGTGTGGACACAATGGTTACGAGTAGTTTCTCCTCAATTACTTGTGGAGTTTTTATTCACAAGGAAACATGGAATATGCTCTGAAGAAATTGGATGGTAGAAAATTTTGTTCTCCTGAAGGTAAGATCTCTTATATTTGTGACTGAGCTTAAAGACATGCTGTGGACTGTCCCTGATAAGTGGAGAAGGATGATAGGATTCCGATCATGTCTGGCTAATTAAGATGTTGGAGCAATCAGACAACACAGCATTATATCTTAGTTAACCAGATGTCTATATTCAGCAAGCTAAGAAGGATAGTCTGAAAAAAATTAAGAGACCACCACATCAAAACCCTGTCATAGGCAGCCCAATCTCCAGACCTGAACCCCTTTGAAAACCTCTAGAATGTAATCAAGAGGATGATGGATAGTCACAAGCCATCAAACAAAGAAGAACTGCTTAAATGTTTGCGCCTGAAGCAGTGTGAAAGACTGGTGGATAGCATGCCAAGACGCATTAAAGCTGTGATTAAAAATCATGGTAATTCTACAAAATATTGATTTAACTCTTCCTGAGTTAAAACATTAGTATTGTTGTTTCTAAATTATTCTGAACTTGTTTTCTTTCCATTATTTGACGTCTGAAAGCACTGTTTTTTTTTTATTTTGACCATTTCTCCTTTTCAGAATTTTTTTTTTTTATTGCTTGGAAATTCGGAGACATGTTGTCAGAAGTTTATAGAATAAATTAACAATTTACATTTTACTCAAAAATATAAAGAGAAAAATCAGACAAACTAAACATTTTGCAGTGGTCTCTTAATTTTTGTCAGAGCTGTATATGTTGACTTTTGAATGTATGTGTTTCTTTCTGGTTGGTCAAGAAAACAGACTTTTGTTTGTGTAAGCCTGTAATACTGACTTGTAAGTTCACAATTTGTTGTAACATATTATCCTGGATGACTAGTGATACAGGGTCATTGCACAATGATGCTTGCTGATATGTTGATTACACATTTTCCAGGCCAGCCAGTTTGTTGACTTGCAAAATAGAGGTGGAAAAAGTATGCAAATAGATTACATAATCAAACAATGTGAGTTATTTTTATCACCATTCTTCCCCTTTACCTGTGAATGCTGGATTGAAGGACTCTTTTTAAAAATAAAAAGAGTTTATATGCCTCTAAAATGAAACAGAAACAGCCAAGAGATCCAAAGAATCAGAGACTCTGTACAGGACAGCAGCCAAGACAACATAGCTCCATCACGAGGAATACAGATTTGTTATTCTACAGAATGCCAGCTTAGTGGACCACAGCCCCAGCTGGAAGAATGCAGATCTGCTCTATTATTATTTATTATTATAGCGCCATTTATTCCATGGCGCTTTACATGTGAGGAGGGGTATACATAAAAAAAACAAGTACAGTAATCTTAAACAATTCAAGTCACGACTGGTACAGTAGGAGAGAGGACCCTGCTCGCGAGGGCTCACAATCTACAAGGAATGGGTGAGGATACAATAGGTGAGGGTAGAGCTGGTCGTGCAGCGGTTTGGTCGATCGGTGGTTACTGCAGGTTGTAGGCTTGTTAGAAGAGGTGGGTCTTCAGGTTCTTTTTGAAGGTTTCGATGGTAGGCGATATGTTGTGGTAGAGAGTTCCAGAGTAGGGGTGATGCGCGAGAGAAATCTTGTATGTGATTGTGGGAAGAGGAGATAAGAGGGAAGTAGAGAAGGAGATCTTGTGAAGATCGGAGGTTGCGTGCAGGTAAGTACCGGGAGATGAGGTCACAGATGTTTGGAGGAGACAGGTTGTGGATGGCTTTGTATGTCATGGTTAGGGTTTTGTACTGGAGTCTCTGGGCATCACTGACCCATGGATGTTTGTGAAAACCAGGAATGGGACCCTCTGGTTGCCTGGCTCCATGGAAATGTTTGGAGGAGCCAGGTTGTGACCCTCTGGTCAACTGGCCTTGTACTTGAATGGACTGTCAGCTTCCTAAGCTTGTCGTTTGTGAAAACCAGGTTGGGACCATCCGGTCACCTGAAACCTATGGATACGTTTGAAGAAACCAGGCTGGGACCGTCCGGTCACCTGGCACCATGGACACATTTGGGGAAACCAGGTTGGGACCATCTGGTCACCTGGCAAAATGGATATGCTTGGAGAAACCAGGTTGAAACCATCCGGTCACCTGGCACCATGTATATGGTTGGAGAAACCAGATTGTGATCATCCAGTCACCTGGCACCATGGATACATTTTGGGAAACCAGGTTGGAACCATCCAGTCACTTGGCCACGTACCTCAATGGACTGTCATCTTCCTAAGCTTGTTGTTATCTTCTCTCTGTGTGCGTGCCACAGGTGGAATAAAGGGCCCTGGAAGCTGAAGCCAGGTTGTGACCCTCCAGTCAACTTGCCTTGTACTTGAATGGACTGTCATCTTCCATAGCTTGTCATTACCTCCTCTCTGTGCATGTCACAGATGGGGTAGTCCAAAACATCCAAAGAACCAGAGGCAGGACAGCAGCCAAGACATCATGGCTCCATGACGAGGGTCACAGATTTATTATTCTTCAAGATACCAACTTACGGGACCTTGGCCCTGACTGGAAGAATACTCATCTTCTCCATTAACCATCGCTGAACCATGGATACATTTCTGAAAGCCAGGAATGAGACACATCGGTCACCTGGCTCCATGGAGATGTTTGGAGAAGCCAGGTTGTGATCCTCCAGTCAACTGGACTTGTTCCTGAATGGACTGTCATCTTTCTAAGCTTGTTGTTACCTCCCCTATGTGTGCATGTCATAGGTGGGGCTAGTCGGCCCTGGAAGCTCTGAAATAACAACTGCTGTTATCCAGGCGAGTCAGTGGAAGGGTGAGACTCTGTAACGTGCACAATCTTGGGTATTTGACTGGGACTGTTCTACATGTTATTTGCCTTTTTGTGGTTCAATAAAGTATTGCCATGCTGTTTTACCCTACCCTCTATTGTCTGTGTAGCATTACACCCATGTTAAAAAGAGAGCTGGTGTTTGGTGGGATGATTACTGGTCCATGCAGTTTCAGCTGTCCCCCCTGTTTCTCCACCAAAGCATCTCTACCGATTTCCAATATGTTTTCATGTTGGATCCGGGGCCAGATGAAGTAGGGTCTGAGCAGAATCCAGACCCTCGTCACCAGATGTTAACCCCTGGGGGTAGAGGAGATCCTGATGAGACTCAGATACCAGAGGTGCATGCGGACTGTACTGTGGTGTCAGGGCAGGAAGAGGAGGAATGTGAGTTTCGGGCAAGGAGTGGAAGAACAGAGAGTATGACGATGGGGCTGTAGATCCCACTTGGTGTGAACCCAGAGGCACGCAGCTGAGTAGCTCAGCAGAAGAGGAAGACGATGAGGTTACTTTGCAGCTTGCCACACAGACACATAGTGATGCAACCATGACAAGCACTGCATTCTCAGCCACAACTGTGGCTTTGGCCAACACCGGTCACGAGTCTGCAGTTTTTTGCAGGGGCAGCAAGGGTTGCCTTGCCTGGGCCTTTTTTGAGACCGCATAGGATGACCCAACTGACGTTATCTGTCACATTTGCAAAAAAAAAGGCAAAAATTGTAAGAATTTACTTGTGCATGTGCCGGCTCATGCATGTAGTAATCAACATACCTTACTCTGGGAATCTCACTGCACTAAAATGAGGAGTAGTGGGCCTCGCAACCACCAGCCACACCATCAACAGCATCTGTTTCTTCTTCCTCCTTCATCACTGTGCCAAGTCTTCTCACACAGGTCTCCAGACGCAGAAACCACACTTGTTTACCCCCTACAGTAGGGGTGAGTGAGAGCTCGTCAGCTTTTATGGAAGTGGAGATACCTGCTGTTTTATGTCACCTAGCACAACACATCTTTCTCAATCCACCATAACATCTCTGCTTGCACCTCACTCACAGTCTAGCAGTTTGTCCTGTTCTCTGTACTCCATCCTCTCTCAGCACAGCAGTCAGCCCTTGGTCCCGCAGTTGTGGTCACATAAAATAATGTTTTCTTCTACACATGGCAAAGTTAAAAGCTTGAACTCCACCATCTCCAATCTGTTGGCCAACGAAATGCTGCCTTTCTGCCTGGCAGATACAGACTGTTTTCGAAAGTTGATGGCCATCGCAGTCCCCCTGTACCTGTTGCCCAGTTGCCATTAGTTATCTAAGAAAACAGTGCCTGCGCTACCCAGCATATCGCAGACAAGATCACTCATTCCTTGAAAAAAATATATGTCTGCCAGAGTGCATTTCACCACTGACACCTGAATGAGAAAACATGGCCAGGGGTGTTAAATCTCACTGACTGGGCACTGGGTGACTCTAGTCGCTGTAGAGGCAGGCGTCAAGGAGCTGCTCCACAAGTGTTTGAATCCCCAAGGCTTGCGAGACAAACCTCTGTATCTAACACTTCCTCCACTGTTTCTGCCTCCACCTCCTCTAGGGCCTCCACCTGTGTCCTCAACCCCTGCCTTAATGAGATACGCGTTCCAACAGTGCAGATAGAATCTCCTCCACCTCCGTACTGCACAGCCATGGCTCACTGCATTAAAATTAGTATGCCTTGGAGATCGCAGTCACACAGCTCAAGAGTCGTGGACAGCTATCCAGGCTGAGTTAGAGCAATGGCTGTCTCCACTGAATCTGGAGCCAGGGAAGGCCGTGTGCGATAATGGTGTAAACCTGGCAGCGGCCCTACATCGGGGAAACCTCACACACGTGCCTTGCATGGCTCATGTCCTCAACCTAGTGGTACAGTAGGTATCCCGGTCTGGGTACGCTGCTGCAGAAAGCACGTTCGCTATGTGCTCGCTTCCGACTATCACATACCACAGGTCATCGACTTGCATTGCTACAGAGGTCTTTTGGTCTACCGGTTAATTATTTGATTATCAATGTTCTGATGCGGTGGAATTCCACTCTGCACATGTTGCTGTGGCAGCAGCGAGGGGCCCTGGTGCAGTATGTCCTTCTTCATAGCTCGGGCCAACAAAGTATGGACATGGTGCAAATCATGCTTGTGGAGTGAGCACAGATGAAGGACATCTGCACCCTTCTGCACAGTTTTGAAATGGCTACTAAGATAGTGCTGACGATGCTGTCATTAGCATCTCTATTCCGGTCGTTTACATGCTGAAGCACATTGTGAATAGTCTGCGCGAGGAGGTGGTGGTCCCAGAGGAAGAGGTGGAAGCAGAGGAGGTTGCAGAAGGGATATCAATATCTGTAAGTTCCAGACCATCATGACACAGGCCGGTGCCATGGGAGGGTGGATTACAGCAAAGGAGAGGGTCATGGTACCAGACAAACTGTTAAGGTGCAGGAGCCAAAGAACAATTTGAGGAGGAAGAGGTGATGGACGCCAACAGTCAGGAGGTGAAGAGGATAATGATTCTCTCTCTGTTGTCTGTGGTTGGCAGGAGAGGATGGAGGAAGCAACCTTGAGTGTTACCCCGCCAGCAACACACCATGGACTTGGACCTCATTTAAGTGCCTGATACATGAACGTCTTTTTGCTGCACTATATTCAACATGATCAAAACATATGTACCAAGCTAACACTCACAGATGGTGCCACTAATCAAAGAAACAATATATATCAAGGTGCAGGGATGTGTACAATGAAGGTTTAATGAAAAAGCAAGGGCAATCAAATAAAAAAGAAAGCACTAACAGAACCAAAATACTAAAATTACTAAACTTTATTAATTGTAACAGTAAGACACATGGTATAAAATCTGAAATGAACAACAGGGAAATGACAATGGTACACCAGAACAAGAGTGGAGCACAAGAGTGGAGCCACGATAGTTAAACAGGTAAACAAAAAACACAGGCTCAGATCAGTTCAGATATATAGGTCTGCTCAAAAATGCAAGTGCATGGTGCAAAAAGGGAACATCCATAAAGGTAAGTATAAATGGAATATATCCAATTAAAGGGTGTAATTTGAAACACAAAGAACATTCATAAAGGCAGAACAGCCATAGCCAAAAAGTCAAATGGAGCAAAGACCGTACACAGAGTAGTAAAAGCCTGAGGTATTTACCTGAGAAAACATGGCGCCACCCACCCCTCTACTCTGTGTATGGTCTTTGCTCCATTTGACTTTTTGGCACTATGCACTTGCACTTTTGTGCAGACCTATATACCTGAACCGATCTGCTGTGCCTGTGTTTTTTGTTTACCTGTTTGACTATCGTAGCTCCACTCTTGTTCTGGTGTACCATTGTCATTTCCCTGTTGTTCATTTCAGATTTTATACCATGTGTCTTACTGTTAAAATTAATAAAGTTTTGTATTTTTAGTATTTTGGTTCTGCTTTCTTTTTTATTTGGTTGGCCTATATTCAACATGATGCCCAGATAGGTTTAGAAATAGTGCTGACTACTGGGTTACCAATCTTCTAGATCCACTGTACATTAGTACATTTTGCCAGATTTATCCCTGTATCGCATGCTGGAGTATCGAAACCCGCTTGTAGACAATAATAAGAGTGGTTTACTCCAAGACAGCAGTGAGGCACACTGCGTGCATCGCAGCTCTAGACTTCCATCCCCGGAAACATCAAGTCGTCATCACAAAAACACTAGCATCAGCAGCAGCAGTGTAAAGGCTGAGTCACACATAACGATATCGTTAACGATATCGTTGCAACGTCACGCTTTTGGTGACGTAGCAACAATCCCGCTAACGATCTCGTTATGTGTGATAGCGACCAACGATCAAGGCCCCTGCTGGGAGATCGTTGGTTGATGGGAATGATCAGGACCTTTTTTTGGTCGCTGATCACCCGCTGTCATCGCTGGATCGGCGTGTGTGACGCCGATCCAGCGATGTGTTCACTTGTAACCAGGGTAAATATTGGGTTGCTAAGCGCAGGGCCGCACTTAGTAACCCGATATTTACCCTGGTTACCATTGTAAAAATTAAAAAAAAAACAGTACATACTCACATTCTGATGTCTGTCACTTCCCCCGCCGGCGTCCACAGGGTAAAAACTGCTTCCGGCAAGAGCGCTGCTAATATGCACGCGCTGCTGCCGAGAGCTTCCCTGCACTGAGTGTGTCAGCGACGGCCGTAAAGCAGAGCACAGCGGTGACGTCACCGTTGTTACTGCCGGCGCTGACACATTCAGTGCAGGGAAGCTCTTGGCAGCAGCGCGTGCATATTAGCAGCGCTCCTGCCGAAAGCAGTTTTAACCCTGTGGACGCCGGCGGGGGAAGTGACAGACATCAGAATGTGAGTATGTAGTGTTTTTTTTTTTTTTTTACTTTTACAATGGTACCCAGGGTAAATATCGGGTTACTAAGCGCGGCCCTGCACTTAGTAACCCGATGTTTACCCTGGTTACCCGGGTGCTGCAGGGGGACTTCGGCATCGTTGAAGACAGTTTCAACGATGCCGAAGTCGTTCCCCTGATCGTTGGTCGCTGGAGAGAGCTGTCTGTGTGACAGCTCCCCAGCGACCACACAACGACTTACCAACGATCACGGCCAGGTCGTATCGCTGGTCGCGATCGTTGGTAAGTCGTTTAGTGTAACGGTACCTTTAGTTGCATAAGCAATTTCTGTGAGTCATTTCACACATTTTTTACACCAGCCTGTGCACCAGCAGAACAGAGTATAAGTCTGACACGTTGTAAACAATTGGTGAGGATGGTGCAGTAGTATCTGGAGCTCAATATCAATACCATTAGGGAGGGTTTGGACCCTTTTGCATTTTGGTCTTCAAAAATGGAACAGTGGCCTGAGCTTGCCTGTCACACCTGGAGGTTTTGTCATGCCTGTCAGCCAGCGTTCTCTCAGAACGTGTCTTCAGCGTTGATGGCGGTCTCCTGATGGATAAGCGCGTTGTCTCCTCAAAGTGTAGACTGCCTAACTTTAATCAAAATGAACAAGTCATGGATCTCCAATGACTTTTGCACCCCAGTCACAGATTGGGCAGAATAGGCAATGGTGTCGTTTTTAGTGTCATGTATTGATTTTGCGTTATTGCAGTCTGTGCCATCTTTGTGGTGTCTTCTGTGCCTGCTGTTGCTACTGCACAAACAATTTTTTTAAAATGTGTAGACTCCAAGTTCGGTCTCCATCTGGTGCGTTGCCTGTAGTGTCGGAGGCCTATTATATTGTTTAACTCTATGGAAATTGATGCCACTTTAGTGGTGTGTGACAATCATTTTTTTTTTAATGTGGAGACTCCAGGTTTGCTCTCCATTTTGTGGGCTGCCTATAGACGTAGGGCTCCCAGACAAGCAGGCCCGTATGTACTTTCACTCAACTACCTGTGTTACTGTTCTTACATTTTTCTACCAATTTTACTGTATGAAACTGATGTTTGTGCCTTCTGAGTGTGGCTGGGAGAAAAAAAATATTTGAGCTGTTGCTTGAGGTATCAAGGCTCTCAGCTAAGAAGGCTTACACCACTCCCTTATCCATTAGGTCTTCATTGAAACTTCAATTCCAAGCTGTAAATGCTGGGCTTGACCCTGATACCTCATGCATGGCACATGGCTGACTGCTGCTGTGCCATTAGCAAATTTCTACTGTGGGTCAATTGATGCCAGTTTTCATTGTCTGCCACTAATTTTAGCTGTTTGGTAAGCTTTTTGTCACCGCTTAAGCTATTGTGTATATATTTAGTTTTGCTTCCCAGTGAATTTAATGGGATTCGGGTACATTCGTTGAACTGTTTGGTGAACAGGAAGGTTCGCTCATCTCTAGAAGGGATGTCACATATGGAGAAGATTGGGGATGGGGGAACTCTTATATGGAGAAGATGAGGGATAACTTATATGGAGAAGGTTGTGGGTAGGAGGATGTCTGATATGGAGAAGATTGAGAATGCGGTATGTCGGATATGGAGACGATTGGGGGTTTGGGGATGTCGAATCTATAGAGAAGATTGGGGGTGGGGGAACCTCTTATATGAAAAAGATAGAGAATGGGGAAAAGTCGGATATGAAGAAGATTGGGGGTGGTGGTTTGTTGAATATCAAGAAGATTGAGGGTCTGGGAACACCTGAGAAACATGGGACTGGGTGGGTGTAAGATATAGAGTAAATATCATCTATCTGCTTTCTGTGCTTGCAGATTTAGGGACTTCGGTTGTATCACAGCTTCTGGAGGCAGAACCAGAGAAGATTTACGCCACGCCGGACCCTAGTCTTCCTGATACCGATATTAAGGCTCTCAGCACCCTTTGTGATCTTGCTGACCGAGAGCTAGTGCTGACAATTGGGTGGGCGAAACATATTCCTGGTTAGTCTGTACTACCTCATGTCTACAATCCACCGCCTCCTGTCTCTGACCACCGTGCTCTTTACAATTCGCTCCCTTCTTTCTCTGACCACCCACCCCTCTACAGTCCACCCTCTCTTGTCTCTGACCACCCTCCCCTCTAAAGCCTGCCCCCTCCTGTCTCTGACCACCCTCTTGTCTCTGACCACCTTTCTCTCTACTGTCTGCTCCCTCCTGTCCCTGACTGCCCTCCCCTCTACAGTACGCCCCTCTTGTCTTTGACCGCCCTCCTCTCTAATATCCCCCCTACAGTATGCCCCTCTTATCTCTGACCATCCTCCTCTTTAATGTCCCCCATCTTGTCTCTGACCGCCCTACCCTCTACAGTCTGCCCCTCCTGTTTCTGACCTCCCTACCCTTTACAGTCTGCCCCCTCCTGTCTCTGACCGCCATACCCTCTACAGTCCGCCTCCTCCTGTCTCTGACCACTTTCCCCTCTACAGTACACCTCATACGTCTCTGATCACCCTCCTCTCTAATGTCCCCCTCCTATTTCTGACTGCTCTCCCCTCTACAGTCCCCCCTATTGTCTCTGATCACTCTCTCCTCTACAGTCCCCCTCCTGTCTCTGAGCGCCCTCTCCTCTATAGTCCCCCCGTCTCTGACTGTCCTCCCCTCTACAGTCCCCCTTCCTGTCTCTGACTGGCCTCCCCTCTACAGTCTCCCCTCCTGTCCATGTCCACCCTCCCCTCTATAGTCCCCCTTCCTGTCTCTGACCACTTTCCCCTCTACCGTATACCCCTCTTATCTCTCACCACCCTCCTCTCTAATGTCCCCCCTATTGTCTCTGACCGCTCTCCCCTCTACAGTCCCCCCTATTGTCTTTGACCACCCTCTCTTCTACAGTCCCCCTCCTGTCTCTGAGCACCCTCTCCTCTACAGTCCCCCCTCCTGTCTCTGACCGCCTCCCCTCTACAGTCCCCCCTATTGTCTCTGACCTCTGCACTCTTCTCCAGGCTTCTCCTCCCTCTCGCTGGCGGATCAGATGAGTTTACTCCAGGGGGCGTGGATGGAGATCCTGCTGCTGGGTGTGGTTTATCGGTCCCTCCCATTTGGCGATCAGCTGGTGTATGCAGAGGATTACGTCATTGATGAGTTGCGGTCTCGGGTCTGTGGACTCCGCCCTCTCTATCTCTGCATGCAGCGTCTCGTCCACAGATATCGCAGCCTCCGCCTTGACAAGGAAGAGTATGTCACCCTAAAAGCGCTGGTGCTCACCAACTCTGGTAAGGGGTTTCCTGCCTATTCTTGAGCTCAACACTTTGCTGCACCATCTGCCTTTGCCAGAGCTGTACCGTGGCTGCTTTCTGTGGCGCACTCCAACACCTCCCATCTTTTCTCTCCTAGATTCGCTGCACATAGAGGATGCTCAGAGTGTGCAGAGACTGCAGGACCTTCTCCAGGCAGCTCTGCACGAACATGACACCTGTCATCACCAGGACGAGCCGCGGAGAGCCGGGCAGCTCCTCCTCACCCTCCCGCTGCTGCGCCAAACATCCAGCAAAATGGTGCTGCACTTCCACGGGGTGCGGGCGCAGGGTGCAGTGCCCATGCACAAACTGTTCCTGGAAATGCTGGAGGCAAAGTGCGATCTACAAGTGTGGCACCCACAGTAGACCTGCTGACATCCGCACACCCCCCCGTACACAACACAGAGGGTAGCGGCGACAGTGATTCACCACTGTACAGAAACCAGGGAAAACGGGCACAGAGATCAAAAACGGGATGTAACGAGCACAGAGACCACCTCCTGTACACAAGACAGGGTATGGGGGGGAACAGAGGCCAACCGCTGTACACAAGATTGGGCGTAAAGGACACAGAGACCACCCCCTGTACACAAGACAGGGTAACGACCACAGAGAGCCACCACTGTACAGAAACCATTTGTAACGGGCACAGAGATTTTAAAAAATGGGGCGTAACGGGCACAAAGACCACCCCCTCTACACAAGACACGGCGTAACAGGCACAGAGACCACCTTTTGCACACAAGACAGGGCGTGGGGGAACAGACCATCCCCTGTACACAAGACGGGGTGTAACGGACACAGAGACCATTCCGTGTGTACACAAGATGGGGCATAACGGGCACAGAGACCACCCCCTGTACACAGCATGGGGTGCAACAGGCACATAGATGAAAAACATGGCATAACGTGCAAAGGCATCAACACCTGTACACAAAATGGGTCATAATGGACACAGACATAATCACCTATACCGAAGATGGGACGTAATGGGCAATTGTACAGAACAAAGAGTGTGGGCTATAAATCAGGGCTTCTCATTTCCTGGCCTCAGCTGAGTGATGAGACTCAGGAGCCACAGAATAAACACTAAGGAAATCCTCTGACATAACTAGTGGGAGGACGGACAACATGGGAGGAGAAGGATGAATGTCTGTATATAGTGTGTAATAAACGGATCAGAAGTCTCTGCAGTGTTTACATATCATAAAACGTCATATGGCAAAGCTCCCCTTAAGGTACCGTTACACTAAACGACTTACCAACGATCACGACCAACGATCACGACCAGCAATACGACCAGGCCGTGATCGTTGGTAAGTCGTTGTGTGGTCGCTGGGGAGCTGTCACACAGCTCTCTCCAGCGACCAACGATCAGGGGAACGACTTCGGCATCGTTGAAACTGTCTTCAACGATGCCGAAGTCCCCGGGTAACCAGGGTAAACATCGGGTTACTAAGTGCAGGGCCGCGCTTAGTAACCCGATATTTACCCTGGTTACCATTGTAAAAGTTAAAAAAAAAACAACAGTACATACTCACATATTCCGATGTCTGTCACGTCCCCCGCCGTCAGCTTCCCGCACTGACTGTGTCAGCGCCGGCCGTAAAGCAGAGCACAGCGGTGACGTCACCGCTGTGTTCTGCTTTACGGCCGGCGCTGACAGTCAGTGCAGGGAAGCTGACGGCGGGGGACGTGACAGACATCGGAATATGTGAGTATGTACTGTTGTTTTTTTTTTAACTTTTACAATGGTAACCAGGGTAAATATCGGGTTACTAAGCGCGGCCCTGGTAAACGGTAGTTTACATTAATGAGGTTCTTGGTTAAAACAAGTTATCACTAGTGATGAGCGAATATACTCGTTACTCAAGATTTCTCAAGCATGCTCAGGAGTCCTCCGAGTATTTTTTAGTGATCGGAGATTTAGGTTTTATTGCCGCAGCTGAATGATTTACATCTGTTAGCCAGCATAAGTACATGTGGGGGTTGCCTGGTTGCTAGGGAATCCCCACATGTACTTATGCTGGCTAACAGATGTAAATCATTCAGCTGCGGCAAGAAAAACTAAATCTCCGAGCACTAAAAAATACTCGGACGACACCCGAGCATGCTCAGGAAATCTCGAGTAACGAGTATATTCGCTGATCACTAGTTATTACCCATCCATGGGCTCCACAGGATAGGTGATCGCTTAGGTCTGACCATTAGAAACTGCACCGATCGGAAGAATGGGGAAGTTTTATCCCTGACAGGACACTTTTATCCCTATTTTAAAATGCAGCGGCAGGTGGGATGTCTGACCGCAGCTCCATTCATTCTCTTTGGGGCTTCCAGAAAAAAACAAGAGCAGCCACTGAGGGAATGAATGGATCAGTGATCTAGTCGAACATGCCACTCCAGTCTAAGGGTACGTGTCCACGTTCAGGATGGCCAGCGGTTTGGACGGAGCGGCAAACCCGCTCCGCCCAAAGCTCCGCCCCCTTTTGCAGACGCGATGATGCCGGATGTGTTCATTGCACACATCCGGCATCATCGCACCCCACACATAGGGCCCTGTGTTTTACCTTGCTGCGGCACAGCATCGCCGCAAGGTAAACGGACATGCTGCGATCTGAAAAGACGCGCCGCATGTCTGGAATCGCAGGGTCGCCGGATGCGTGTTTCCACGCATAGTGGAGATGGGATTTCATAAAATCCCCTCCACTATGCTGTAACATCTGGACGCTGCGGCTCTGCGCAGCGTCAAACACGCAGCTTTTCCTGAACGTGGAAACATACCCTAATGGGGATAAAAAGTTCCACATTTTGCTGAATGGGTCCAAGCAGTCAGACCCCCACTAATCAATACATTATCACTTATCCTGTGGAGAGGTGATTACTTTTTTCCACAGGAAACCCCCTGTAAGTGCATCTCAGCCGCTGTGTACAAAGCATTAAAACTCTAATGGAAATAAAGAATCTTCTCCTAATATCAGAGAGAATAAATGACCGCCATACACAACACAATCCACTATACCAAGACCAATATTACCACATACAGGAAGAAATACCACCACACCATGACCAGACCACATACTGACCGAATAATACTACATACAAGGGACAACTACCGCCACACCAAGACCAGATCACATATTACCACCACATACAGGAAAGATATATATCTTGGTACCATGTTAGCCAGTAGATAGAAAATATTTAGAATTGAGAGTCCTCAGTGGTTTATACCTTTTAATGGCTAACTGAAAAGATGGTAACAAATTGCAAACTTTCGAGACTACACAGGTCTCTTCATCAGGCAAAAACTAAAAGAAATTCTGAAGAATCACATAATTATGCACAACACAGCACAGAAAAAAAAAAAAACATGGATGAGACAGGTGACATGAAGCAGAATTACCATGAGTGATAAACAGTTATGTCCACAAATATTGGGCCAGTTCTTAGATAAGGAATGTTTTATTGTCTTCTGATTGGGGTCTGGTTCTGTTGTGATGACCCCTCAGTCTGAGGGGCAAGTTCCTTAGTTGATGTAAAAAGACATAAATCCATGCGACACATTCATTCCTGCAGTGAGAGTGTCAAAGGTCATCATCAGCTTATACTCCCAGACTCTTCAGTCTCTCTTAGATTTGAAGCTACCTTTTAACACAAGTAATTTCATGTCCATAATGTTATGATTTGGGAGACAAAAATGTATTGCCACAGGTAGATCCATTCTTTTTTCTCTTATTGTGTGGCGGTGAGAATTCATTCTCGTTCTAAGCTTTTGCCCTGTCTCCCCCACATACAGACCCCCAGTTGGACATTTAGTACAAATAATTAGGTACACCACATTAGAAGTGACGCAGCTGAAAGTACCTGGGATCTTGTAGTCCTGATGTGAATTGGGGATCTTTATCTTGTCCGTGGTCATTATAAATGGACAGGTTTTACATTTTTTCTGATTGCAAGGAAAGGTTCCTGCAGCTGTTGGAGAGGACAGGGAGCTCTTGACAATGATGCTTCTTAGATTTGGGGGCTGCCTAAAAGACAGTAGTGGGGGGTCTGGAAAAATGGATTGTAATCGGGCATCTTTTTGTAGTATAGGTTGTAATTTCCGTGCAGCTACCCTTAGCACCTCCAGATTTGGATTGTAGGTGACTACTAGAGGTACCCGGTTATTTTCTTCTTTAGCTTTGTAATGTAGCAGGTGATTCCTTGATATTCTGGTGGCTCTTGTAATCTGGTTTTCAATTGTTCTTGGATGGTAGCCCTGATTCAAAAAGGTCTTTCTGAGGCGACCAAGGTGTTCATCCCTATCCATTGGGTTGGAACATATACGATTGTATCTGATGGCTTGGCTGTAGACAATGGAGTTTTTATGTGTTTTGGATGGAAACTGTCCCATTTAAGGTATGTTGGACGGTCCATTGGCTTCTGATACAGGGATGTCTCTATTTTATTGTTCTGCAGCTTAATGATGGTGTCCAAAAAGTTAATTTCAGTACAGGAGTAGTTGAGTGTCAAGTTGATGGTAGGATGAAATTGATTAAACTGTTCATGGAACGTCTTTAGCTGTGGCTCAGACTCCGTCCAGATGATTAAAATGTCATCAATGTAGCGGTACGACGCCAGAGGCCTGATGGGACATGAGGACAAAAAGTCGCTTTCAAGCTTAGCCATGAAAAGATTTGCATACTGTGGGGCCATTTTACTTTCCATTGCTGTGCCAGTCTCCTGTAGATAGATCTTCTTGTCAAATTCAAAGTAATTGTGGGTGAGGATGAATTTTATAAGTTTCACCACAGAATTTGCATCAGTCCCTGTGTTTTCCAGGACGAATTTGCAGGCATTTAATCCATCCTGGTGTGGGATATTGGAGTACAAAGATTCCACATCCTTCTGGTAGAGGACCTATTGCAGATAGTTTATTCAATAGGTCAGTTGTGTCCTGAATGAAGCTGGGTGTATCCTTTACCAGGGGTTTAAGAATACCCTCTACCCATCCAGATACCTGCTCAGTAAGGGTGCCCACAATTATTTCAAGTGTGGGCACCCTTACTGAGCAGGTATCTGGATGAATAGAGGACTCTCATTTCTAAATATTTTCTACCACCACATAGTGACCGAATAATATGACATATTAGGGCAGCACGGTTCAGAGGTTAGCACTGCAGCCTTGCAGCGCTGGGGTCCTGGGTTCAAATCCCACCAAGGACAACAATTGCAATGAGTTTGTATGTTCTCCCCTTATTTGCATGGGTTTCCTCCAGGTACTCTGGTTTCCTCCCACATTTACAAAGACATAATACTAGGGAATCTAGATTGTGAGCCCCATCGGGGACAGTGGCAATAATGTCTGTAAAGCACTGTGAAATTAAAAGCGCGATAAAAATGAGTAAAAATAAATAAAAATAAATATTACCAGCATATAGGGACCAAATGATACCACATACATGGAGAAATACTGCCACGCCGTGACCAGACCACAAATTACCATCATATAGTGCCCGAATACTACAATATTGATTATGAATACTAACAACACTGTTATTACCACCAGTGACAATATACACAGTACCTCTGTATATAGTGTCAGTGTACAGGTAATAGTGATCACAGGTGACATTATACACAGGAGATCTGTATATAGTGTACATATAATACAGTGATCACCAGTGAGATTATACACAGGAGCTCTGTATATAGTGTCAGTGTACATGTAATACAGTGATCACTGGTGACATACACAGGAGCTCTGTATATAGTGTCTGTACATGCACTACAGTGATATTATACACAGGAGATCTGTATATAGTGTTAGTGTACAGGTAATACAGTGATCACCAATGACATTATACACAGGAGCTCTGTATACAGTGTCAGTGTACAGGTAATACAGTGATCACTAGTGACATTATACACAGGAGCTCTGTATACAGTGTCAGTGTACAGGTAATACAGTGATCACCGATGACATTATACACAGGAGCTCTGTATACAGTGTCAGTGTACAGGTAATACAGTGATCACCAGTGACATTATACACAGGAGCTCTGTATATGGTGTATAGTGTACAGGTAATACAGGGATCACCGGTGACATTATACACAGGAGCTCTGTATATAGTGTCAGTGTACAGGTAATACAGGGATCACCAGTGACATTATACACAAGAGCTCTGTATATAGTGTCAGTGTACACATAATACAGTGATCACCAGTGACATTATACAAAGGAGCTCTGTACACAGTATACAGTATATAGTGTAAGTGTACAAGCAACACACTGACTCACCGGTGACATCTGTAGTTGAAGTCTTTTTTCTTCATTCAGTGCAGACCGCCATTACTTCTTCCAGCAAAGACTCGTCTCTGCAGAAAATAACAGCTATAGCTGATCACTTCCAGTGCACATTTCCCACTATTTTCCTCGACTTCTATACTATGTCAGATGAAGAAAAAAAAAACAGTGCCACCCTGCACAGTAGCAGGACCCCCTTTTGTTCTCCCCATGGAAGACAGTAAGCTCAAAAGTAAATTACAGCAGTAATAATGTCCCCTACAGTAATAAAGTCCCCACTTGCCACCATAAACCAATAATGTATGTTCCTCATCCTGACCTCAATACAGTAATTATGTCACCCCTTTATTTAATAAGGTGCCAGATCCTTGGCCCCTTTATTTAATGTCTCCATCTGTACCCCAATGTCCACCTTAATAAGGTCCCTATCCTGGGCCCCTTCCAGTAATAATGTCCTCATCCTGGGCCCCTTTATTTAATGTACCCTCCCTGGGCCCTATGTCCGTCCCTATGGCCACTACCTTGCCCAACTACAGAAGGGGGGATTCTTCTCACCTTCTTGCGCTCCCCAGCATCCTCTTGTGGCTTCATATTCGGCGTGGTCGTTACAATGGCTGCCTACTGCTGCTGTGACAGGGTGATCTGCTCTGTGACAGGCCGTGAGCTGACGTCACATAGCAGTAATATTGAAAGGCCGTCGGCATATCAAAGGCTGCAGGAGTCATTTAACAAAACTGCTATGTGACTTCAACACATGGCCTGTCACAGAGCAGAGCGCCCTGTCACAGTAGCAGCCGGTATTCATCTTGATGTGCGTTGTCGCCAGGGTCAGCTCCAGGTTTTCATGGGCCTCGGGCGAAAGAGTATCAGTGGGCCCCTTTAACACATGCCACGATTCCTGATGCACAGATAAAAAAACATATAGTACAATATATAGGCACCACACAGTGCGCCATACAGTATTATTGTCAACACATAGTCCTCCATACAGTATTATGGGCAACCACATAGTCCTCCATACAGTATTACGGCACCTCATAGTCCTCCATACAGTATTATGGGCAACCACATACTCCTCCATACAGTATTATTGGCCCCATATAATGCTCCTTCATACAGTATTATTGGCCCCATATAATGCTCCTCCATACAGTATTATGGGCACCTAATAGTCATCCATACAGTATTATGGCCAACCACATAGTCTGCCATACAGTATTATTGCCCCATATAATGCTCCTCCATACAGTATTATTGGCCCCATATAATGCTCCTTCATACAGTATTATGGACATCTCATAGTCCTCCATACAGTATTATGGCCAACCACATAGTCCTCCATAAAGTATTATGGGCCCCATATAATGCTCCTCCATACAGCACATCATGGGCCCCCTGCTCCTACATACAGTATTGTGGGCCCCATGCTCCTCCACACAGTATTATGCCCCCAGCTCCTCCCCACAGTATTATGGGATCCCGCTTCTCCATACAGTATTATGCATCCCCGCTCCTCCATACAGTATTTTGGTCCCCCCTCTCCTCCACACAGTATTATGCCCCACCCAGGTCCTCCACACAGTATTATGGGCCCCCCGCTCCTCCACACAGTATTACGCCTCCCCAGCTCCTCCACACAGTATTATGCCCCCCAGCTCCTCCATGCAGTATTATGCCCCCCAGCTCCTCCACGCAGTATTATGCCCCCCAGCTCCTCCACACAGTATTATGCCCCCCCAGCTCCTCCGCAGTGTTATGCCCCTCCAGCTCCTCCACACAGTATTATGCCGCCCCGCATAGTATTATGCCCCCCAGCTCCTCCACACAATATTATGCCCCCCGCACAGTATATTACTATGGGCCCCATAAAAAAAAAAGTAAAATCCTCACCTCTCCCGTTCACTCTGCAGGTCCGGTAAACTCAGCATCTCTCCAGCTCTGCAACGCTCAGGACAGAGAGGCTGAGCGCGCAGTGATGACGTCATCGCACCCTCTGCCCTGAGACGTCGCAGAGTCAGAGGGCGCTGAAGACACTGCAGCTGCCGCCCGGAAAGAGGAGAGGTGAGTATTAGAAGGGGGGCCCGATGCCAGCGGTGGCACCGGGATGGGGGGCCCCGATGCCAGCGCTGGCACTGGACTCTCCCGACTCACGGACCCCATACTCCGTGTCCCACCTCGTTCGCCCAGGGCACCCAGCACTTACCTGGGTTCGCCGGGTGGTGTCACCGGCCCTAGTCGTGGTGGCGGTCGGGGCCGCCTGAAGATTTAAAGGGCCAGTGTCCTTTTTTTTTCCTTTCTCCTCTCTGGGGCGGGGCCCACCGGGCATTTCACTTGTGTCCCAGTCCGACCCTGTACAGGGAGCTCTCCCTAGTGGTGACTGCAGTCAGCATCTTATCATGTATCTCTGTATACAGGGAGCTCCTCCTTGTGGTGGAAGCAGACAGGATCTTATCATGTATCTCTGTATACAGGGAGCTCCCATTAGTGGAGACTGCGGACAGCATCTTATCATGTATTTCTGTGCACAGGGAGCTCTTCGTAGTGATGGCTGCACTCAGGATCTTATCATGTATCTCTACATACAGGAACTCCCACTAGTGGTTGCTGCAGCCATAATCTTATCATGTATCTCTGTATACAGGGAGCTCCCCCTAGTAGTGGCTGCGGACAGGATCTTATCATGTATCTCTGCATACAGGGAGCTCCCCCTAGTGGTGACTGCAGACAGGATCTTATCATGTATCTCTGTATACAGGGAGCTCCCCCTAGTGGTGACTGCAGACAGGATCTTATCATGTATCTCTGTATACAGGGAGCTCCCCCTAGTAGTGGCTGCACTCAGGATCTTATCATGTATCTCTATTTACAGGGAGCTCCCCCTAGTGGTGGCTGCAGACACAATCTTATGTACAGTACTCAGCGTAAATAAGAACACCTACTTTGAAACGTAAGATTTTAATTCATATCTCCTAGAACTGGTTTAAAATTTTTGACAATTCTGAGTTTCATAGAACTTTTTCCCCCATAACATGACAGCAAGGTTAGTGATATAACCTTCATTACAAAATCTTCAGCTTTACGCATATTATTTGCTAAAAATATGAGTACACCCCACTTCAAACATTCCTCCATCTAGTATTGTGTAACGATGATATGTAAGGAGGCGCCGAGTCTTCTAGGCCTGGAATTAAAGGGAACCTGTCACCTGATTTGGCGGGACCAGTTTTGGGTCATATGGGCGGAGTTTTCGGGTGTTTGATTCACCCTTTCCTTACCCGCTGGCTGCATGCTGGCCGCAATATTGGATTGAAGTTCATTCTCTGTCCTCCGGAGTACACGCCAGCGCAAGGCAATTGCCTGCCAGATGACTTCACTGCTTTCAAACAAGCTACACTTGCTTTCAAATCAGCCCTCACCTCTGCTAAACAGACCTGTTTCACAAACCTTGTATCTTCATTATCCTACAACCCAAAACAACTGTTCAGCACATTTAACTCTCTCCTCCGCCCACCACTGCCACCTCCAACTCCCCTCATCTCTTCCGAGGACTTTGCCACCTACTTCAAAAACAAAATTGACCAAACAAGGCAAACCTTTACTGTTCCACCAACCCAACCACTCCATATACCAGACCTCTGCCCTTCCCTAATAACCTCCCTCTCCAACATCACTGAAGGAGAGCTTACCCGACTCCTTTCCAAATCACACCTCACCACCTGTGCATTTGACCCCATCCCTTCCCACCTGCTCCCCACTATCACTAACACGCTCATTGCAACCCTAACCCATCTCTTCAACCTATCTTTATCTTCTGGTACCTTCCCCTCTGCCTTCAAACATGCCACCATAACACCCATCCTCCTCAAAAAAACTAACCTCGACCCAACTGCTATGCCCAGCTATTGCCCCATATCACTGCTCCCAGGGCCGGCTCCAGGTTTTTGAGGGCCCCGGGCGAAAGAGTCTCAGTGGGCCCCCTCTTTAACACATACCACGATTCATGATGCACAGATACAGCACAGAAATATAGCACAGCCACGTAGCATCTAACACATCCCACGTAGAATGTAACACAGCCACCTAGAATGTAACACAGCCACGTAGAATGTAACACAGCCACGTAGTATGTAACACAGCCACGTAGTATACAGCACAGCCACGTAGTATACAGCACAGCCACGTAGTATACAGCACAGCCACGTAGTATACAGCACAGCCCATGCAGTATACAGCACAGCCCATGCAGTATACAGCACAGCCCATGCAGTATACAGCACAGCCCATGCAGTATACAGCACAGCCCATGCAGTATAGCACAGCCCCGTGACGTAGTATATAACATTACACCGCCCACGTAGTATAACACAGCCAGCCATTTAGAATATACAGTAGTCTATGACAAGTCCCAGCCAGCATAGCTAACATACCATATTGTAGCTGGCTGCACACAAGTCCCAGAGGACCCAGACAGTACTGTCTTGCAAGTAAGTTGCAGAGACCATCCACTCCTGCCGCCGCCTATACGGTACGGGTCGTACTCGTACCTTGTCCTCAGGAGTCGGCTCCCAGGCAGCAGGCTGCATCCCCTCGCCCCCGCAATGCGTTGGGACCGAAGACTCACTCACCCAGTCATTGCTTCACGTGGCGCCGCTGCCCCCTTTGTGCATGCACCAACCATGCTCCTGACTGCAGCTGATGCTCGTCTTCTGCTTGGCGCTGCCGACTGCCGAGTGCCGCCGCCGGACCTGTCCTGTGGACGTACCGCCGGCCCGGAAGTGACTCTATGTATCCATGGTGACGGCGGAGGTGAGAATTGCGCAGCGCCAGCGAAACCCTCAGAGACTCTGTGCCGCCTGCTGCTGGGGCTCCGGCGCGGCGGGGATGATTGATGTGCTGTCACCTAAGAGTCACACGCAGCGCAGGAGCGCATGTGTGTGTACAGTACTTGGATGTTACTGCCATAAATGGGCCCCCCCCCGTCTCGCCAGGGCCCCGGCACTTGCCCGGGTACGCCGGGTGCTGACGCCGGCCCTGACTGCTCCCGTTTGCTTCAAAACTCTTTGAGCAACATGTCCATGCTCAACTTTCCTCCCTCCTCTCATCTAACTCTCTCCTTGACCACCTCCAATCTGGCTTCCGTCCTCAACACTCCACCGAAACTGCCCTGACAAAATTACTAATGACTTACTCACAGCCAAAGCTAACAGACAGTTCTCCATCCTCCTCCTTCTCGTCTGTCCTCTGCCTTTGACACAATCGACCACTGCCTACTGCTACAGATTCTTTCTTCTCTTGGCATTAAAGGCCTTGCCCTGTCCTGGATTGCCTCATACCTTTCCGACCGCACATTTAGCGTTTCCCACTCCCACCTCACCCCCCCCCCCCTCTGTTGGAGTCCCTCAAGGCTCTGTCCTAGGGCCCCTACTTTTTTCCATCTATACCCTTGGCCTAGGGCAACTCATAAAGTCCCATGGCTTCCAGTACCACCTATATGCGGACGACACTCAGATCTACCTCTCTGGCCCAGATGTCACCTCTCTACTGTCCAGAATCCTAAAGTGTCTGTCAGCCATATCCTCCTTCTTCACCTCTTGCTTCCTAAAACTCAGTGTAGACAAAACCGAACTCATCATCTTTCCCCCATCTCGCGTATTCCCCCTACCTGATCTATTATGGTAAACGACATCACGCTCTCTCCCGCACCTGAAATCTGCTGCCTAGGGGTAACTCTCGATTCTGCTCTGTCCTTCAAACCGCACGTCCAAACTCTTGCCACCTCCTGTCGCCTCCAACTCAAAAATATTGCCAGAATCTGTTCCTTCCTCAGCCCACAATCTACTAAAACTCTTGTGCATGCCCTCATCATCTCCCACCTCGATTACTGCAACACCCTCCTCTGTGGCCTCCCCGCTAGCTCCCTTGCACAGCTCCAGTCTGTCCTCAACTCTGCTGCTGCACCTCTCTCCTCGCTACTCCCCTGCTTCTCCCCTCTGCAAATCCCCCCACTGGCTCCCAATTCCCCAACAAATCCAGTTCAAACTACTAACACTGATCTACAAAGCCATCCACAACCTGTCCCCTCCCTATGTCTCTGAACTAATCTCCCAATATCTTCCCTCATGTAATCTTCGATCCTTCCTAGACCTCCTACTCTGTAATGCTGTAGATAAGCCCCCGATATATCCTAAAAGATGAGAAAAAGAGGTTAGATTATACTCACCCAGGGGCGGTCCCGCTGCGGTCCGGTCCCATGGGTGTCGCGGTCCGGCGCCTCCCATCTTCATACAATGACGTCCTCTTCTTTGCTTCCGGCTGCGGTTCCAAAAGCAGGCATACTTTGTCTGTCCTGTTGAGGGCAGCGCAAAGTACTGCAGTGCACAGGCGCTGGGCCTCTCTGACCTTTCCCGGAGCCTGCGCACTGCAGTACTTTACGCTGCCCTCTACAGTGCAAATCAGTACGCCTGCGCAGGAGCCACGACAGAAGGAAGAGGACGTCATTGTATGAAGATGGGAAGCGCCGCACCCGAACCTGCGATGTCCAGCGGACAGCGACGCCCATCGGACCGGACCGCACTGGGAGCGCCCCGCACTGGGACCGCCCCTGGGTGAGTATAATATAACCTCTTTTTGTCATCTTTCAGGATACATTGGGGGCTTAGCTACAGCATTACAGAATACAGTAGATAAGCCCCTGATGGCGGTGGCCGCAGCTTATAGGCCAAAAATGGGGTGACGGATTCCCTTTAATGCAGAAATGTGGAAAAAGCTGAAGGGTTCACAAACCTCCAAGGAGAAGAACATGCGAGTGACGGCGTCATCGTACTCCTCTGCTGTACTCCAGGAGACAGGCGAAACAAGGTGTATCAGCAGATAACAGGACGGGTGAAGGGCCGGTCCCTCACGGGTGACAGGATGGGTGAAGGGCCGGCCCCTCGCGGGTCACACAGGACGGGTGAAGGCTGGCCCCTCGCGGGTCACACAGGACGGGTGAAGGTCCGGCCCCTCGCGGGTCACACAGGACGGGTGAAGGGCCGACCCCTCGCGGGTCACACAGGATGGGTGAAGGGCCGGCCCCTCGTGGGTCACACAGGACGGGTGAAGGGCCGGCCCATCGCGGGTCACACAGGATGGGTGAAGGGCCGGCTCCTCGCGGGTGACACAGGACGGGTGAAGGGCCGGCTCCTCACGGGTCACACAGGACGGGTGAAGGCTGGCCCCTCGCGGGTCACAAAGGATGGGTGAAGGTCTGGCCCCTCATGGGTCACACAGGACGGGTGAAGGGCCGGCCCCTCGCGGGTCACACAGGACGGGTGAAGGCTGGCCCCTCGCGGGTCACACAGGGCGGGAGAAGGTCCGACCCCTCGCGGGTCACACAGGACGGGTGAAGGTCCTGCCCCTCGCGGGTGACACAGGATGGGTGAAGGGCCGGCCTCTCGCGGGTGACACAGGATGGGTGAAGGGCTGGCCCCTCGCGGGTCACACAGGATGGGTGAAGGGCCGGCCCCTCGCGGGTGACACAGGATGGGTGAAGGGCTGGCCCCTCGCGGGTGACACAGGATGGGTGAAGGGCCGGCCTCTCGCGGGTGACACAGGATGGGTGAAGGGCTGGCCCCTCGCGGGTCACACAGGATGGGTGAAGGGCCGGCCCCTCGCGGGTCACACAGGATGGGTGAAGGGCCGGCCCCTCGCGGGTCACACAGGACGGGTGAAGGTCCTGTCCCTCGCGGGTGACACAGGATGGGTGAAGGGCCGGCCCCTCGCGGGTGACACAGGACGGGTGAAGGGCCGGCCCCTCGCGGGTCACACAGGACGGGTGAAGGGCCGGCCCCTCGCGGGTCACACAGGACGGGTGAAGGGCTGGCCCCTCGCGGGTGACACAGGACGGGTGAAGGGCCGGCCCCTCGCGGGTCACACAGGACGGGTGGAGGGCCGGCCCCTCGCGGGTCACACAGGACGGGTGAAGGGCCGGCCCCTCGCGGGTCACACAGGACGGGTGAAGGCTGGCCCCTCGCGGGTCACACAGGGCGGGAGAAGGTCCGACCCCTCGCGGGTCACACAGGACGGGTGAAGGTCCTGCCCCTCGCGGGTGACACAGGATGGGTGAAGGGCCGGCCTCTCGCGGGTGACACAGGATGGGTGAAGGGCTGGCCCCTCGCGGGTCACACAGGATGGGTGAAGGGCCGGCCCCTCGCGGGTGACACAGGACGGGTGAAGGGCCGGCCCCTCGCGGGTCACACAGGACGGGTGAAGGGCTGGCCCCTCGCGGGTGATACAGGACGGGTGAAGGGCCGGCCCCTCGCGGGTCACACAGGACGGGTGGAGGGCCGGCCCCTCGCGGGTCACACAGGACGGGTGAAGGGCTGGCCCCTCGCGGGTGACACAGGACGGGTGAAGGGCCGGCCCCTCGCGGGTCACACAGGACGGGTGGAGGGCCGGCCCCTCGCGGGTCACACAGGACGGGTGAAGGGCCGGCCCCTCGCGGGTCACACAGGACGGGTGAAGGGCCGGCCCCTCGCGGGTCACACAGGACGGGTGAAGGGCCGGCCCCTCGCGGGTCACACAGGACGGGTGGAGGGCCGGCCCCTCGCGGGTCACACAGGACGGGTGAAGGGCCGGCCCCTCGCGGGTCACACAGGACGGGTGAAGGGCCGGCCCCTCGCGGGTCACACAGGACGGGTGAAGGGCCGGCCCCTCGCGGGTCACACAGGACGGGTGAAGGGCCGGCCCCTCGCGGGTCACACAGGACGGGTGAAGGGCCGGCCCCTCGCGGGTCACACAGGACGGGTGGAGGGCCGGCCCCTCGCGGGTCACACAGGACGGGTGAAGGGCCGGCCCCTCGCGGGTCACACAGGACGGGTGAAGGGCCGGCCCCTCGCGGGTCACACAGGACGGGTGAAGGGCCGGCCCCTCGCGGGTCACACAGGACGGGTGAAGGGCCGGCCCCTCGCGGGTCACACAGGACGGGTGAAGGGCTGGCCCCTCGCGGGTGACACAGGACGGGTGAAGGGCCGACCCCTCGCGGGTCACACAGGACGGGTGAAGGGCCGGCCCCTCGCGGGTCACACAGGACGGGTGAAGGGCCGGCCCCTCGCGGGTCACACAGGACGGGTGAAGGGCCGGCCCCTCGCGGGTCACACAGGACGGGTGAAGGTCCTGCCCCTCGCGGGTGACACAGGACGGGTGAAGGGCCGACCCCTCGCGGGTCACACAGGATGGGTGAAGGGCCGGCCCCTCGCGGGTCACACAGGACGGGTGAAGGGCCGACCCCTCTCCGGTGACTGTGGACAGCAGATGAATGTGCCGGGAGCGGAGGATCCCACCGCTGTCATACACGGACACTCTGGGAGTTCAGTGCTCTCCAACCTGAATGGGTGAGGTCACATGACTAGTCTGCATAACGTGACCCAGTCAGTTGCTGATTAGCTCCGCCCTCCACTCTCTCAGTCAGCGCTTGATTGGTCGTAGCTTCATGACGTAATGCTCTGTGATTGGTTCCTGATATTAACACTGTCGTTTCCGGGCACCTCTTTATAGCTACTGGAGATAACGGAACCCATAGCATCTCAAGGGTTAATGATGCTCCAGCTGTGACAGGGCGGCTCCTCCAGGAGAGCAGGGGCTTTGTGTCAGGGACCCGGGAATCGCGGAGCCACAGAGCGACGGGGCCGGAACCAGGACCGGAGGAGACTGCCCTGTGAGGGGTCCCGGGATTAGAAAATCTGCTGTGTGAGCGGTCTGAGCGTTAGGAGGGTCTCAATATTAGGGGTCTACTCTGTGATTCTCTCAGCATTAGGGGGTCTCCGCATTAGGGAGGTCTGCCGTGTAAGGGGTCTCAAGATTAGGGGGTCTACCCTGTGAGGGTCTCAGCATTAGGGGGTCTGCCTTCTTAGGGTCCTAGGATTACGGGGTCTGCCTTGTGAGGGGCCTCGGGATTGGGGGGGGGGGGTCTTCAATGTGAGAGGTCTCAGGATACGGGGTCTAAGGATTAGGGGGGTTTGCCCTGTGAGGGGTCTCAGGATTAGGGGGTCTGCCCTGTGAGAGGTCTCAGGATTAGGGGGTCTGCCGTGTGAGGGGTCTCAGGATTAGGGGGTCTGCCCTGTGAGAGGTCTCAGGATTAGGGGGTCTGCCCTGTGAGAGGTCTCAGGATTAGGGGGTCTGCCGTGTGAGGGGTCTCAGGATTAGGGGGTCTGCCCTGTGAGAGGTCTCAGGATTAGGGGGTCTGCCGTGTGAGGGGTCTCAGGATTAGGGGGTCTGCCCTGTGAGAGGTCTCAGCATTAAGGGCTCTGCTGTGTAGGGGATCTGCTTTGTGTCCTTGTATTGGGGGGCTGCAGTTTTGAGGCTTAAGGTATGAACGGCTGTGGAAAGTCGACTGTTCCAAGTTGCTTTGGGGCCCTGGAACGGGAATCAGGGAGTGATGTGCGGGAGCCGCAGACCTGCCAGGGTTTGTCTAGTACCTGCTGACAGTCGTGTGGAGTAGGAATGTCTGAGGGACTTCAAAATGGGGCTGATGATGAGGATGGAGGGGTCCCATTTTATGTGAATAAGAGCGGTCTTCCCATAGATGAGCCCACATGGGAACGGATGTGGGGGTACGTGGCACGGACTCACCCTGATGGGGAGAATCTTGTCAGGCTGATACGGAGCGCTGTGGATCTGCCTCGGGTAAGGGTCCTAGTGGGGAAAAATCTGAGGCCCTACTTTCAAGAAGTGTCTAGGTTATCTAATGCTACTTTCCACATCCACAGTTGCCAATGCCAGCAGTGCCAGCGCTGACGTCCGGAGCCTCTGTGCCAGAACGGGTGGAGGCTGTGCAGCGCTACATCCGAGAGCTGCAGTATCCTTTACGCCATTCTACCTCATCCCAGACTTTTATGAGTGGATTAAAGCGATATACTGGATAATGTGGTAATGTGACCGGTGGCTGGCACCTTCCCGGTAGTGGTGTGATTGGTGGGTGGCAGTCTTAGTGGCGGTGTAATCTATGTGACCGGTGAGCTATATGGTCTTGGTAGATGCTTGGTGATGTGGCCGGTTATTGACACGGCCCCGGTGGCGATGTGATCGATGGGCCGTATGGTCCCGGTGGATACTTGGTGTTGTGATTAGTGGGCGGCGCAATCTCACTGGTGGTGTGAACATTGGGTTTCGTGGTCATGTGACCGGTAAGTGGAACAGTCCCAGTGATTGATGTGACCCGTGGGCTGCACGGTCCTGGTGGTGGTGTGAAAGATGGATGATGTGACTAAGACAGTACTGGTGGTGGTGTGATCGGCGGAAGGCATGGTCCCAGTGGTGGTGTGATCGATATGACCAGTGCGTGCACCGTCCTGCTGGATGTTTGATGTGATCGATGCCAATTTTGTGTGATGAGAGCATATTTCTTTAATCTTAAAAATCTTGTAAAGCTCTGATGAAAGCGGAGACGTCACATGCCATCGATCACTGACATCCTAGAGAATTTTCTTCCTTTTGTCCACAGCAAACATCTGGTGGACTCTGGAGGCGAGGATCTTCCTCATAGGGTCTCCAGGGGCCAAGAGACTTCCGACCTCTGACCTTAACTCTTGGCTCAGATACAATCACACAGGGACTCAGTTCTTTGAAATCAAGAAGACGCGGCCACTCACCGGGTGAGAAACGCCGACGGTAACATTTGGCTGTGGCATTGCGCATGCCCTGTCTTGAATCCAGTGTCAGCTGATTAGATATTGGGGTACAGAACCACATCTATGAAATGATGGGACAGCAAAATGGTAATCGGGAAACATGGGGTTAAGGGAGCAGCATTAGGTAGTCTTAGACACATCCCCCCCCCCTTCTGCTGGAATCTTCCCATCATGGTGGAAAGGAGGCGACAGACTTTGTCTTCTCTCTTTCACAGGCTTATGGACCTGGCCAAAGAGATGACCAAGGAGGCTCTGCCGATCAAGTGCTTGGAGGCCGTGATTCTGGGCCTGTATCCTTCCAGACGCAAATTTATACCATATATCAAGGGTAGAAAGCATCACATGCAGAGCAGAATCCACAATTTTGCAACATAAGGTTAGAGATACACTCAGTGTACAAGAGTAGAAGGGAGACCTTGCGAGGCTTACATTGGTATAGCACTCAGTGTGGGAGGCTCTGTGAAACTTACATTGGCATAGCGCTCATTGAATAGACTGAGGTTCTGCGAGTCTCGTTGGTGTAGCGCTTATTGTAGGTGAGTAGATGGAGACTACACGAGGCTTACGTTGGCGAAGCGCTCAGTGTAGGCCGGTAGGCCCCGCAAGGCTTAAATTGGCACCATGCTCCGTGTAAGCAAGTAGATGGAGGCTTCACAAAGACTTGCGTTGGCACAGTGTAGGTAAGTAGATGGAGGCTCTGCAAGGCTTATGTTGGTGAAACGCTCACTGTAGATTAGTATATGGAGTGTCCTCGAGGCTTATGTTGGCGCAGCGCTCAGTGTAGATGTGTAGGAGGCTTCACGAGGCTTACGTTGACGCAACGCTCAGTGTAGGTGAGTAGGAAACTCAGCGAGGCTTACGTTGAAGCGCTCAGTGTTAGGTTAGTAGATGAAGGCTCCGTGAGGTTTATGTTGAAGTGCTCAGTGTAGCTTAGTAGATGGGAGACTCCGGGAGGCTTACGTTGGCGCAACGCTCATTGTAGGTTAGTAGATGGCTTACGTTCGTGCAGCTCTCAGTGTAGGTTAGTAGAGGGAGGCTCTGTGAGGCTTACATTGGTTAAGCGCTTATTTTAGGTGAGTAGGAGACTCCTCAAGGCTTAGGTTGGCGCAACGCTCAGTGTAGGTTAGTAGATGAGACTCCACAAGGCTTAAGTTGGCGCAATGCTCAGTGTGATAAGATGGAGGCTTCGCAAAGACTTGCGTTGGCACAGTGTTCAGTGTAGGTAAGTAGCTTACATTGGTGAAACGCTCACTGTAGATTAGTAGATAAGAGTGTCCTCGAGGATTATGTTAGCGCAGCGCTCAGTGTAGATGAGTAGGAGGCTCCCATTGACGCAGCGCTCAGGGTAGGTTAGTAGATGGAGGCTTCGCAAGGCTTATGTTGCTGCCGTGCTCACTGTAGGTCTGCTGACTTGTGGTGAGGTGCCATTTATCTCCAGACATACGGTACATGTTACCTGCATCTTTTATCCACCATTTCTGCATTCCTTGTTGTTATATCTTTTATATTTATTTAATAAAGATTTTTGTACATTTTGGACATTTTCTTGCACCATTTTTTTGGTAGTTTGTCACTGTAGGTGAGCAGGAAACCTAGCAAGGCTTACATTGGGGCAGCGCTCTGTGTAGGTTAGTAGATTGAAGCTCCGTGAGCTTACTTCGGCGAAGTGCTCTGTGTAAGTGAGGAGACTCCCCGAGGATTATGTTGGTGAAGCGCACAGTGTAGTTGAGTAGGAGACTCCCCGAGGCTTATGTTGGTGAAGCGCTCAATGTAGATGAGTAGGAGACTCCTCGAGGCTTACGTTGGCACCACACTTAATGTAGGAGACTCTGCGAGGCTGATGTTGGCGTCGCACTCAATGTAGGAGACTCTGCGAGGCTGACATTGGAGCTTAGTCCTTTTATTTGTAGATGGATGCAGCTGTTTAACCCTTGCGCTTCAATTCTGGGTTCATCTGTCTGTAAAGAGTTTTGCTTATCAGACGTCTCTCACTGTTTCCCTGAGCTCTCATCACCAGATATTTGACAAATCATATCTCCGGCCTCGAGCGTTTCCCTGTTAGCTTCAAGACTCAGTTTGCGGGCGGCTGTTTCCGACACATTGTGCTGGGACTGCACTGGGGCGGACACTTTGGAGCTATTGGCATCAGTCGCAGGGAAGATCTCATGTACAAGCCTCTTCGGCACAGGACTTTGAACGATCTGATGGTAGATTTCCAGGAAGCGTATGCTCGCTGCTGGCACATGCTCAAGAAGATAAAGATTGGGCCCTACGTGTCACATGACCCACACAGCGTGGAGCAGATAGAATGGAAGCATTCGGTGCTGGACGTCGAGGAACTGGGTGCAGATGGGCTGCGCCGGGAGCTGGAGCGGCACAGCAGAGACATGAGACTCAGGGTAAAGGCGGAAAGGTGGAGACATCCAGCAGTGCCCGGCCTTTTCTCATTTACAAATATCTCTTTCTTTATAGATAATTAAGGGTCCCCCTTCACCACCAAAAGAGCGAAGAAGAGAAGTCACCCCATCCCCTCAGAGAGGACAGGCGAGCCCACAGCGCAGGGAGCGGCCAGAGAGACGGTAAGGTGCTCCCTTTCTTTCCACAGTTGCTGGATGTCATTAATGGGTCCAAACGGGTGGTGGTGGTGAGATTGTGTGAACACTTGCTGATAATGCCCCGTGCACATACCCAAAGCTGCTGCCTGCACCAGATCCTGGCTCTAAAGGTGGCGGCTGCACCAGAGACAGAGGCAGTCCAAAACCATGGCACTATGGGCCAGAACTGCTGCACAAGGCGGTCAGGAACATGGCTCCGACATGACATAGCGCTGTACCTCCCAGAGCTGCGGCTCATAGCTCTGCCCTAATGAAGCAGAGCTAGAGTGCAAAGCATTGGGGAGAGACAGAGGAGCAGACCACGCAAAAGTTTAAAGGTGCAGGAGCCCCATTACTGATCTTTCTGTGCCCATAGTCAGCGCTCAGCCTGGCTGATCAGGTTATTAATGGACCACTGCCTGGCCAGCTTAACCACTGGGCAGTCATGATGGTGCGTAGTACAGGGACTGTAGTGGAGATGTTCCTGACATTGGGATTCTGGTCTGTTTTTTTTAGGCCTTCAGGGGAAAAATCTGTGGACCCCAAGACCTTACCAGACCTCAGCAGCTACCAAATCCGGGTGTGAGGGACAGCGCCGGAAGGACAGATGATCTTCTTACCTCGCCTCTACCTGGACTTTCTACAGAGAATCCATGGAGCGCCCTGATCCAACTCCTCGTGCATTATTAGTGACGAAGTGACCACTACTGAGCGAGGGGCTATAAGTCAGTATTAACCCTTTGCCGATTGCCTTATCACATAGCCACATGTGCCAGCCTATTAGGGCCCGGCCCTGCTCTCACCTTGACGCCGTGGTGTTGCACATTTGTCACCTCATTTTTCCCAGCACTACTTCTTCCCTAATAAAAGGTGTAATCTGAGCACAGTCTCATCTGGCGTTGGTTCATGGGGGTAACGGCAGGAGTGCAGCCTATCTGGTCTCTTCTGTTTATTGGTGAGCCACATTCTCACACAATCCAGAATTAACATGGCTTCTCATACACTGTGTACAGCCCCTGCTCCGGCCGGCGGCGCTGCAGACCCCCCAGAGAGTAACTCTGCTATATAAAAGGCTGGACAATAGTAAATCCTAAAACCTACAAAGGCGCCGAGTCCTGTGGTGAGGGAGCAACCGCTCTAGAATGCTGTGTGGCCCCTGCTGACAGATCCAGACTGAACCGCGCCAGAAGACACAAGTGATCGGAGCAACAGAAGGGGTTGGGGAGACCCTGCGCCGCCCACAAATCCTCCTCGGACAGAAGACACAGCCGCCCCAGAAGCTTCAGCTGAGCGTCCTTATAGAATCTCAGACCTGAAAGATACAAGACACGTGTGAGGCTGGCGCCATGCGGCAAACATTGTGGACGATGTACTAAGCACTCACCGTGCTTCATGCCACACACTGGAATGGGCTCCGCCGAATAGAAAATGTAATCCACCACGCTGCCCGTGCCTAGCGGCATCGTCGTGACTTCAAAGCGACCTTTGGCCGGCAGAAAGTGGGTGTACACAGAGGTGAGGTCCAGACTGTGCTCCAGCAACAGGGGCTGTGACCTGCAGGGGGAGACACTCAGATAAAGGCCCCTCACACCGCTGCTCCATTACAGAGACTAGTCACATCCAGAGCTGCAGTCACAGTCCTGATGGCAGCCTGTAGTTCATCCATCCTGGCCGATCCCCTCAATGCTCTGAAAGACAGCAGAATTGGGAATGCAGCTCTAGCTGTGATGGACAGGGATCTGCAACTAAAGGATAGTCATACTCGTCACCCGGTATCGTTACTGTCCCACCTTGATGGCAGGCAGCTCACACTTAGTACCTGAATGATGGCACTCCATTGTCCACCTGGTCGTGTGCCAGCTCCCTGCATGGATCTAGGAGACAAAGACGAGATGAGCGAGGAGGCGGAGTGCACGAAGCACACGTTGCGGAGCACGAAGCAAACGGGGCGAAGTGCAGAGCAGACACCACCCTACCTGGCTTATTGTCAGTCACACCCTTTATCAGAATCAGTCGCTCAGGTCTCTGCAGGGCGCAGTCACAGTAACGAAGCTCCAGGAGGCGCCGACGACTGTATGTCTGTCTGTCTACAGCAGGAAAAGAGAGTTCAGTAATGAGCAGCCCCAGCTCAGATCCCTCTCCCAGAGGCAACTACACAAGCGGACCGAGCCCCCATCCCTCTTATAGAGGAAGTGACACGAGGGGCCCGTACCCCCATCCCTCTCACAGAGGCAACTACACAAGCGGCCCGAGCCCCCGTCCCTCTTATAGAGGAAGTGACATGAGCAGCCCGAGCCCCCATCCCTCTCACAGAGGCAGCGACACGAGCAGCCCGAGCCCCATCCTTCTCACAGAGGTCAGTGACACAAGCAGCCCGAGCCCCCATCCCTCTCACAGAGGCAGCGACACGAGTGACCCGAGCCCCCATCCTTCTCACAGAGGTCAGTGACACAAGCAGCCCGAGCCCCCATCCCTCTCACAGAGGCAGCGACATGAGCGGCCCGAGCTCCCATCCTTCTCACAGAGGTCAGTGACACAAGCAGCCCGAGCCCCCATCCCTCTCACAGAGGCAGCGACACGAGTGGCCCGAGCTCCCATCCTTCTCACAGAGGTCAGTGACACAAACAGCCCGAGCCCCCATCCCTCTCACAGAGGCAGCGACACGAGCGGCCCGAGCTCCCATCCTTCTCACAGAGGTCAGTGACACAAGCAGCCCGAGCCCCCATCCCTCTCACAGAGGTCAGTGACATGAGTGGCCTGTGCCCCCATCCCTCTCAGAGCCATTGAGACGAGCGGCACAAGCCCCCATCCCTCTTTTAGGGAAGTGACACGAGCGGTCCAAGCCCCCCATCCCTCTCACAGATGCAGCGACATGAGCGGCCCGTGCCCCCATCCCTTTTACAGAGGTCAAGCGGCCCCAATCTCCACATTGGTCCTAGAACCCCTTTCTTGCAGGTTCATGTAGTCTTTATTAGACCAGCATCGAGATCTGCAATCTGTCCCCAGTGCCGCCTTGCACCTGCCATCATGGGACACGGCCTCGCATTACCGAGGACGTTCTGCACCCGTCATCTGTGAATGCAGCCTTACCCTTCTTCTCTGCTGCCGGGTGAGTGATATACTGACAGCGGCCACTGATGCCCAGGAAGTCTGGCCACAGTGGGGAGGACAGGAGCCTTGGATTGGGGGTTGTGCAGTAGTGCTCCTGCCCTGACACCTTCCAGGCAGGCAGACCACGGTAGCTGAGGACCCCGTTGTGCAGCAGCTGGTAGAGCAGAGAGTCTGGGGTGGCGTTTAGATCTCCGCACAGTATTATTGGGCAGTGAGAACCATCAAGAGTGCGAGATAGTTTTTCCACCTCTGCCAGGAGAAGTGCCAGCTGTGCCAGTTTAATGTCACCTCTCCGTGGATTGTATAGGAGATGGGTATTGGCCACACACAGCGGGGGAGGAGCAGCATGGCCATCTTGTGTCCCTTCAGGAAGCCTCGGCTGCAGCAGTAGCACCAGTCCCACATTGTCGCGGTTTAAGACATCAATTGCGGGACGGAAAAATTCAACATGATTCTCGGCCAGCAACGTGAAGCGTTCAGCTTTGAAGCAAGTGCAGCAGCCATCAGTCTTCCTGCCTGTGCGCCGCTTGTAGTGACAGCTGTAACCTGCAGAGGGAGACACAGTGCCCGTCAGCATCACATTGCACCACACTCCTGAGCCTCACACCAAGCAGCCAGGACACATTACCCAGCGCGCGAAGGCTTGGCTCCACCTGCTCCTGATAATGATCACCCTGCACCTCCTGAAGACAGAGGATCTGCGGAAGAGCAGAGAGTAACACAGAGAACCAGCAAGGGGCAGTATATGCAGGGCATGTACAGCGGGGTAGGGGGAAGAACAACCCAGACCCTCACGGTGACCACCATCCCACTCAGTGGATAGTCATCATTGGGGGTCCCGCTGACTTACGTCGGCCTCCCAGTGCTGCAGCTCCTGGAGAATGTTGGGCCAGCGGTAGTCCCAGCGCAGGATTAAGGGGCTGCAGTGCAGGTACAGCTGGGGGTTCTGATCCACCAGGTCCTGAGACAGGATGTTGTATGACAGGACAGCAAAGTCAAACTGCTGCTCATCAGGAAGAGGGGGTCCACACAGGTCCTGCCAGTCCCGCCACAGAAGCTCTGATCACACAGGAGAAGAGGATGAGTCCACACAAGTCACCCACATGGCCTGCCCTCGTGTGCCCACACTGACCATGGTACATCACCGGCTGAGGGAGGGTCTGCTCCAGCTCTCCCATCCCCCACTTGCCATCTTCCTTGCTGTGCAGCATCCATTCCAGCACTGCCGAATCCTTCTGCCACGTGCCGCCCTCTATAGGTTTAGATGAGGGCTCCAACCGCAGTTCTTTGGGGGTCTTGTCCACCTCCTCGTGAGCACCCTGTGGAGATGACCCCGGGACCTCTCCACTTGTTGGGCGCTCTACACTGTCCATGGTTCCCTTCCTGCCAGCGGTACAGGGGCTAAAGAGAAAAACAGAGATGAGAGAGAGTGACAGCGGCAGGAATAGGAGACGCTGCAATGTCACCCATACACGCCACGAATCGCGCATGCACGTCACGCCATGCATCGCACATATCATGCATTGCGCACACTCGTCACGCATTGCGCGCGCACACACACAAGAGAGAGATCAAGGTTCACTATCAATTCTCAATGAAACATCATGGGTAAATAGTTGGGTGGATGACAGACTGTAAATAGGGGAGAGAAGAGACCAAACAAATGATGGCATGCACATCTAACACAAAATAATCATAAAATCAAGCAAATTATCATGCACACACACACACACATCCATACAGCGGGTTAAATAAATATGAACATGTCATCAATTTTCTAAGAAAATCTATTTGTAAAGATGCTATTGTTATGAAATTGTCCTGAGATATCGGTAACAACCCATCCAATCCACACAGAAAAGAAATCACCATAAATGTCCACAAATTATATGTAATAATGACACAAGGAAAAGTACTGAACACATGAAGAAAGAGAGGAGCAAAAAAACTGGTTTAGTCCTGACACCGGCTCAAATCTATCAGGTCGGGTACACACAATCCGGAACTAGCAGTGTATGTTCACTGCTGTCTGTTGAACGCAGGTGAATCCGCGTTCAACAGACGGCAGCGAACATACACTGCTAGTTCTGGATTGTGTGTACCATGCAGATTCACTGCATAAAATACATTCTATTGGTGAAATTTCTCTTGCGGAGACTAGCATCTCTGCAAGAGAAATTGACATGCATCTCTCCAGCCTGCAGTGTCGCATGTCCAGTGAGCCACGGGAGTCTGTGGACACATAGTAAGCGTGAAATCCCATCCACTATGCTGTAACATCTGACCGCTGCGAATTTGACGCTCCATAAGTATGCATTGTCAAACAAGCAGCAATTACTGATCATGTGCACATACCCTCAGTAATTAGAAAGCAATCCTGTCACTTACTGACACATAATAACAGCTGGTTCACCTGACGGCCCATAAAAAGACGTCTCATTACTAAGGTGCCACACAAGAAACATCTCATGATGGGGAAAGCCAGTGAGTAGTCTCAAGACCTTCACAACCTAATTGTTACAAAACATCCTGATGGCATTGGTTTCAGAAGAATTTCTGAACTACTGAAGGCTTCAGTGAGCACTGTTGGGGCAATAATCCGGAAGTGGAAAGAACATAATTTTGCCATAAACTCTTCGCGACCAGGTGCTCCAAGAAAGATTTCACCAAAAACTGACCACAACCTGGTGCTCCCCATAAGATGTCACCATAAACCGGCTGCAACCAAGTGCTCCCTAAACAATTTCACCAGAAACCGTTCACAACCAGGTGCTCCTAGCAAGATTTCACACAGAGGAGTGAAAAGAATCAGAAGAGTTGTCCAAGAGCCAATGACCACATGTGGAGAGCTACTGAAAGACCTGGAATCAGCAGGTACAAGAAAACTACAAGTAATGCAGTCAACCTCCATGGCCTGTTTGAATGCTCACTATACAACCTCCATAAAATGTATTATTATTTATTATTATAGCGCCATTTATTCCATGACGCTTTACATGTGAGAAGGGGTATACATAATAAAAACATGTATGCGCACTCAATGCAAATTCCATGACCTGTATGCACAACCTCCATGGCCTTTATGTACATTCTCCACACATCCTCAATGGTCTGTAAACATGTTCACCATACAACCTCAATGGCCTGTATGCACACTCACCATGTAAGACCATGAAAGATCAGCACCTTGCTACCCAGCCTGACATCAATACTTCGTCAGCAGGATCACATGGGAAGGTTTCTCCACTTGTACAGACACCTCCTGTCTGCATGGGTAGTGAGAGGGTGTGGCCCACACAGTCACTGATGTGGCACCACACTCGCCCACAACCCTGACAGGCTGAGAGGCCCCATTCCCTAGCACCAGTAAAATAGCGCCTGGTCGGCCCGGTAGGACTGCCACCAGTTCCTTGTTCGATATAAGCCTGATCCGTTAACAGGGCTGTATCGGATCCGAAACCAGCCCTGGTAACATGGAAAATTAAACCGAGAAATTGACGTGTGGATTAGCGGATCGAGATAAAAGAGCAGACCAAGGTTAAATTATATATTTAATCGCCTTAAGGGCACACTAGCCAATACACTATATACACGATGGTTACACATATACAATGGTCATACAACTCTGGCAAAAATTAAGAGACCACTGCAAAATGTTCAGTTTGTCTGATTTTTCTCTTTATAGGTATATTTTTTAGTAAAGTGTAAATTATTTCAATCTATAAACTTCTGACAACATGTCTCTGAATTTCCAAGCAATAATTTTATTTTTTTTTCTAAAACGGAGAAATGGTCAAAATAACAAAAAAATGCATTGCTGGCAGACCTCAAATAATGCTTAGAAAACAAGTTCATAATCATTTAGAAACAACAATACTAATGCTTTAGCTCAGGAAGAGTTCAGAAATCAATATTTTGTGGAATAACCATGATTTTTAACCACAGCTTTCATGCGTCTTGGCATGCTTTTCACCAGTCTTTCACACTGCTCCTGGTACACAAATTTCAGCAGTTCTTCTTTGATTGATGGCTTGTGATTATCCATCTTCCTCTTGATTACATTCCAGAGGTTTTCAATGGAGTTCAGGTCTGGAGATTGGGCTGGCCATGACAGGGATTTGATGTGGTGGTATTACTTTTTGCCAGATCTGTATATGCAACTACAATAGTGGCAGGACAAGAGATAGAAGCAGAATATATGGGTCAGTTACCAGTAGATGAAAGGTCTGGCTTGCAGAGGAAAGGCTGCCACATGGGAGGCTTGTGGTCCCCTCTGTTCCTTGACTTCTCCCCACACAATATGTCCTTGCGACCTCCCCAAAGAAAAAGTACTATCCCAAGCACTGCAGGAGCATTTAATGCCTTGGTTGGTCACACCCTTTTCCACCCACAGGGTGGTCCTTATCCCCCTCCCCTGGAGGTTTGAAACTAATTCTACAAAACCTATGAAAGATCATTAACTCCTTTCTGGACGGTCCTAGGGCTATCGGATACGGTCCGGCTCCTGCTACGCGTTAAGACCAAACACAGCTTTACTACCTGGCTTCTTGTAGCTGTAGTGGTTTTTATAATCCCATGCCAAATAGGATACAAATAATTGACATGGAATTATATCTCCAATATTCTTCACAAGGGCATTTACAGTTTGCTCAACAACATTTAGACAAGCCTGTGAAATACTGCAGAATATAGTCCGGTCAGATTAGACCAACATTGAACTCTTTACCATAATACATACCGTGTTTGGAGGCCAAAAGGCACTGTATATCACCGCAAAAACGTCATTCCAGCAGTGGTGTGGAGCTGGGAACATCATGGTGACAGGCTGTATTCCAGCACACGGCACTGGTAAACATCATATACTTGAAGGAAGGAAGAATGGACAATCGTACAGAGACATTCCTTATAAAAATCTGCTGCCATCTACCAGGATGATGAAGGTGAAACAAGGGTGGATATTTCAGCAAGACAATGATCCAAAAACACAAAGCCAAGGAAACTCTGAATTGGCGTCAGAGACAGAAAATAAAACTGAAACAATGGCCGATCACCGGACCTGAATCCAAGAGAAAATATATGGAAGGAACTAAAGCACAGAGTTTATAGAAGGAGCCATGGAAGCTTCAGGATGTGAAGAGTGTTTGTCTGGAAATATGGGCCGAAGTCACACCTGAGCAATGCCTGCGACTAGTTTCTCCATACAGGAGGTGTCTGGAAGCTTCATCATCAACAAAGTATTAATTAAATGTCAGTAAGGTGTTCAGTACTTTTCCCAGTGTCAGTTCTCATTATTACACATAATTTATGGACTTGTATGGTGATTTCTTTCCTGTGTGGATTAGATGGGTTGCTACTGACATCTGAGGAAAATTTCAGGTCAACAGCAGCTTTACCAATAGATTTACTTAGGAAATTGGTGACGTCTTCAACATTTATTTCACTCGCTGTATATGCACACACACACACACGATGCGTCAGCACACTGCGACTAATGAATACATGAACCCCAATATTGCTTCAAATCTTAATAATGTAAAGGTACTTATTTTATCAAAAATCTAAAAAGCCTTCAATCATGTCAAGATGCTCTTTTAATATGGATGGTCCCTAACCACTAACTATCCTACCTCTGCATGTGCCAAAAGTGCCTCTTGTGAATGAGGAGTGAAAGGAAACCAGACATAGCTCGCAATGCAAACCTAAATGTGGGAAATCTAGGTGGATAAGGAGATGAGCCCTGCAGGAGGTTGGAGGCTTTTGCACTCTGATCAAAAAACGCTACGTACTTTTGTGTTTTTAACATTTGCAGCAATATTGGAGTTCATGTATTCCTTAGTCGCAGTGCGCTGCATCGTGTATGTATATGTGAGTGTTTGTATATTGGCCACAAAGCATATTTGGGCATAAATTTAATGCTACGGTGGGCGGGGCCTATTTTTTCTTTTTAATGTAGAACATACACACACGTCACATACAGCGCTGTGCAGAAGTGTTAGATACAGAATAAATGCGGCCGAGTCAGAAGCTTCAGACACAGAAGGGTTAATAGTTTATTATCAATTCATAAAATAAAAAGTGACTGAAGAGAAATGTAAATCCCATCAGTATCTGGTGACCGCCCGTTGCCTCCATCATTAGTATCCTGTGACCGCCCGTCGCCTCCATCATCAGTATCTGGTGACTGCCCATCACCTCCATCATCGGTATCTGGCGACTGCCCATCGCCTCCATCAGTATCTGGTGACTGCCCGTCGCCTCCATCATCGGTATCCGGTGACCACCCGTCACCTCCATCATCGGTATCTGGCGACTGCCCATCACCTCCATCAGTATCTGGTGACTGCCCGTCGCCTCCATCATCAGTATCCGGTGACCACCCGTCACCTCCATCATCAGTATCTGGCGACCGCCCATCGCCTCCATCAGTATCTGGTGACCGCCCGTCGCCTCCGTCATCAGTATCCGGTGACCACCCGTCGCCTCCGTCATCAGTATCCGGTGACCACCCGTCGCCTCAATCATCAGTATCCAGTGACTGCCCGTCACCTCCATCATCAGTATATGGTGACCGCCCATCGCCTCCATCAGTATCTGGTGACTGCCCGTCGCCTCCGTCATCAGTATCCGGTGACCGCCCGTCGCCTCAATCATCAGTATCCAGTGACTGCCCGTCACCTGCATCTTCAGTATCTGGTGACCGTCCTTCACCTCCATCGTCAACATGATGGAGGCGATGGGCGGTCACCGGATACTGATGACGGAGGCGACGGGCAGTCACCAGATACTGATGGAGGTGACGGGCGGTCACCGGATACTGATGGGAATCACATTTCCCTTTTTATTCAGTCACTTTGTATGCTGTGAATTGATAATAGACCATTAACCCTTCTGTGACGGCCGCATGTTTCTCACTTGCCTGTGACTTTTGCACGTATCACAAGCACATCGCACACGTTACACGCTCCCGGCTCTGCCTTTTACGCTCTCGGATTCGTCCCCGCCTCGGGCTCCGCTCCGTCACTTCTGACAACTCTGCACGTGCTTCCTGCCGAAACAATAATACTACCATCCCAGTTCCGGTGTGAAGTGTTCTCTTCCGGGTGATAGCAGCATGAGATGCACGTACTAAACGCAGTGATGTCAGTATGTTCACGGCCCCACATCATGTGACTCTAAGTTCTGCGCAGACGCCCAGAACACCCGATTGTTATTTACATATTTATTTACAGACGCCCCCATATCCAGAGACCCCCGAACACCGCAGTTATATACAGACACCACATATTCAGAGACCCCCGAACACCTCACAGTTATATACAGACATCACATTCAGAGACCCCCGAACACCGCAGTTATATACAGACTTCCCCCATATCCAGAGACCCCCGAACACCTCAGTTATATACAGACATCACATTCAGAGACCCCCGAACACCGCAGTTATATACAGACGCCCCCATATCCAGAGACCCCCGAACACCTCAGTTATATACAGACATCACATTCAGAGACCCCCGAACACCGCAGTTATATACAGACGCCCCCATATCCAGAGACCCCCGAACACCGCAGTTATATACAGACTTCCCCCATATCCAGAGACCCCCGAACACCTCAGTTATATACAGACATCACATTCAGAGACCCCCGAACACCGCAGTTATATACAGACTTCCCCCATATCCAGAGACCCCCGAACACCTCAGTTATATACAGACATCACATTCAGAGACCCCCGAACACCGCAGTTATATACAGACGCCCCCATATCCAGAGACCCCCGAACACCGCAGTTATATACAGACTTCCCCCATATCCAGAGACCCCCGAACACCTCAGTTATATACAGACATCACATTCAGAGACCCCCGAACACCGCAGTTATATACAGACGCCCCCATATCCAGAGACCCCCGAACACCCCACAGTTATATACAGACATCACATTCAGAGACCCCCGAACACCGCAGTTATATACAGACGCCCCCATATCCAGAGACCCCTGAACACCGCAGTTATATACAGACGCCCCCATATCCAGAGACCCCCGAACACCGCAGTTATATACAGACTTCCCCCATATTCAGAGACCCCCGAACACCCCACAGTTATACGCAGACTCCCCCAAATTCAGAGACCCCTGAACACCGCACAGTTATATACAGATTCCCCCATATCCAGAGACCCCCCAAACACCTCAGTTACATACAGACGCCCCCATATCCAGAGACCCCGAACACCGCAGTTATACACAGACTTCCCCATATTCAAATACCCCCGAACGCCCCACAGTTATATACAGATTCCCCCATATCCAGAGACCCCCGAACACCGCACAGTTATATAGACTTCCCCATATTCAGAGACCCCCAAACACCGCAGTTATATACAGACTCCCTCATATTCAGAGACCCCCGAACACCCCACAGTTATATACAGATTCCCCCATATCCAGAGACCCCCGAACACCACAGTTATATACAGACTTCCCCATGTTCAGAGACCCCTGAACACCCCACAGTTATATACAGATTCCCCCATATCCAGAGACCCCTGACCACCGCACAGTTATATACAGACTTCCCCATATTCAGAGACCCCCGAACACCCCACAGTTATATACAGATTCCCCCATATCCAGAGACCCCCGAACACCGCACAGTTATATACAGACTTCCCCATATACTTCCCCATATTCAGAGACCCCTGAACGCCCGACAGTTATATACAGATTCCCCCATATTCAGAGACCCCCAAACACCGCAGTTATATACAGACTTCCCCATATTCAGAGACCCCCAAACACCGCAGTTATATACAGACTCCCTCATATTCAGAGACCCCCAAACATCGCAGTTATATACAGACTTCCCCATATTCAGAGATCCCCCGAACACCCCACAGTTATATACAGATTCCCCCATATCCAGAGACCCCCGAACACCGCAGTTATATACAGACTTCCCCATGTTCAGAGACCCCCGAACACCCCACAGTTATATACAGATTCCCCCATATCCAGAGACCCCTGACCACCGCACAGTTATATACAGACTTCCCCATATTCAGAGACCCCCGAACACCCCACAGTTATATACAGATTCCCCCATATCCAGAGACCCCCGAACACCGCACAGTTATATACAGACTTCCCCATATACTTCCCCATATTCAGAGACCCCTGAACGCCCCACAGTTATATAGATTCCCCCATATTCAGAGACCCCCAAACACCGCAGTTATATACAGACTTCCCCATATTCAGAGACCCCCAAACACCGCAGTTATATACAGACTCCCTCATATTCAGAGACCCCCAAACATCGCAGTTATATACAGACTTCCCCATATTCAGAGACCCCCGAACACCCCAGTTATATACAGACTTCCCCATATTCAGAGACCCCCAAACACCGCAGTTATATACAGACTTCCCCATATTCAGAGACCCCCGAACACCCCAGTTATATACAGATTCCCCCATATCCAGAGACCCCCGAACACCGCAGTTATATACAGACTTCCCCATGTTCAGAGACCCCCGAACACCCCACAGTTATATACAGATTTTCCCATATCCAGAGACCCCCGACCACCGCACAGTTATATACAGACTTCCCCATATTCAGAGACCCCCGAACACCCCACAGTTATATACAGATTCCCCCATATCCAGAGACCCCAAAACACCGCAGTTATATACAGACTCCCTCATATTCAGAGACCCCCAAACATCGGTTATATACAGACTTCCCCATATTCAGAGACCCCCGAACACCCCAGTTATATACAGATTCCCCCATATCCAGAGACCCCCGAACATCGCAGTTATATACAGACTTCCCCATGTTCAGAGACCCCCGAACACCCCACAGTTATATACAGATTTTCCCATATCCAGAGACCCCCGACCACCGCACAGTTATATACAGACTTCCCCATATTCAGAGACCCCCGAACACCCCACAGTTATATACAGATTCCCCCATATCCAGAGACCCCAAAACACCGCAGTTATATACAGACTCCCTCATATTCAGAGACCCCCAAACATCGGTTATATACAGACTTCCCCATATTCAGAGACCCCCGAACACCCCAGTTATATACAGATTCCCCCATATCCAGAGACCCCCGAACATCGCAGTTATATACAGACTTCCCCATATTCAGAGACCCCCAAACACCCCAGTTATATACAGATTCCCCCATATCCAGAGACCCCAAAACACCGCAGTTATATACAGACTCCCTCATATTCAGAGACCCCCAAACATCGGTTATATACAGACTTCCCCATATTCAGAGACCCCCGAACACCGCACAGTTATATACAGACTTCCCCATATACTTCCCCATATTCAGAGACCCCCGAACACCCCCCAGTTATATACAGACACCACATATTCAGAGACCCCCGAACACCCCACAGTTATATACAGACACCATTTATTCAGAGACCCCCGAACACCGCACAGTTATATACAGACTTCCCCATATACTTCCCCATATTCAGAGACCCCCGAACACCCCACAGTTATATACAGACACCATATATTCAGAGACTTTCTAACACCCCTCAGTTATGTACAGACAGCCCATATCCAGAGACCCCCGAACACCCCACAGTTATATACAGACACCACATATTCAGAGACCCCCAAACACCCCCTAGTTATATACAGACACCATATATTCAGAGACTTTCTAACATCCCACAGTTATGTACAGACACCCCATATCCAGAGACCCCCGAACACCCCCCAGTTATATACAGACACCACATATTCAGAAACCCCCGAACACCCCCTAGTTATATACAGACACCATATATTCAGAGACTTTCTAACATCCCACAGTTATGTACAGACACCCCATATCCAGAGACCCCCGAACACCCCCCAGTTATATACAGACACCACATATTCAGAAACCCCCGAACACCCCACAGTGTGACAGGGGGAATGTTGGTAAAACCTGAGCTATTTGTGACGGTGGATGCTGGCGTTACTGGGGGCCTTGGTTACTGGTGCAGCAGTGGGACCCCCCCACTAGGGGATATGTGATCCGTGGTGTGGATTACATGCTGTCACACTTGTTTCCGACAGCAGCATGGCTGCCCTGTGCCCGCAGATGCTGAGCCTCTCACTAGAGACCTCTGAGGACCAGTACGATACAGACCTGGACGCTGCAGGTGAGTGCTCAGTGCCACCACTGTCCTGCTGGGCCAAGCGCCATGTTTTATCAGAGCCAAGTGTAAGTAGTGGCGTAGTCCTGCGCCATCCCCGAGAAGCAGACGTTCATCATGACTCAGGCTGTCAGTACCCGGGTGGTGCCTGCTCTGCAGCACAGAAGACTGAGCAGAACTCTCCCCTTCACCCCTCAGGGTCAAAGAAGTCTCCCTCCGAGGCCACTGACGGGAAGCACTTGTACATGCAGGCGTGCCACGACGTGGGCGTTGTACCAGCCTCGTACTTTCTCCGTCATATGTACAGGACTCATGTGGATCTGAAGCATCATGGTTTGGGGCCTCGTGGAGCCCGTGCTTTGGCAGCAGTCCTGCAGGTAAGTGTCCCACTGCAGTGTCAGCAGGCTGCAGTCCTATGTCAAGTTACTGCACATTCTTTGCAGCCGCCATGTTGTCTGTATTTCAGACTAACACAAGCATCACCCATCTGAGTCTGGAAGACAACTGGATTCAGGCCGAGGGGCTGATGCACCTGGTGCAGGTTCTGAGAGAGAACAACTCCATCCAAGAGCTGGTAGGGAAGTGACAGATGGTGTGTATTTATGAATATGCCGGCGGTATACTCAGGGTTGTACTCTTTGCTCCACCAGGACCTCTCTGACAACCACCTGGGCGTGCAGGGCTCGGATGTGCTCTCCACCATGTTACTGGACAACCTCTCTATCAATGGCCTCAATGTAGCACGTACGTTATTGCTCCATCTGCTGCAGGATAAAAGACTCCTAAGGCTGCCATCACACTAGCAGTATTTGGTCAGTATTTTACATCAGTATTTGTAAGCCAAAACCAGGAGTGGGTGATACATGCAGAAGTGGTGCATATGTTTCTATTATACTTTTCCTCTATTTGTTCCACGCCTTGTTTTGGCTTACAAATACTGATGTAAAATACTGACCAAATACTGCTAGTGTGACGGCAGCCTAACACAGCTGCTGGAAAACTACAACTCTTAACATGCCCTCGGAAGGAGGCTACTAATATATACCACATTTAACCAAAATAATAGCCAAAATTCAAAAAGAGCGAACAGTAACTCCATAAACAGTTGTAAAGCCATGATGAAGGGAGATGACCCCCAAAGTGTAAGAAAATCTGACAACCTGCTTATAAACCATAAAAAGGGTCTGAAGAAGGAAGGGAAGGGGGCCGGAATGTGCAGGCGGTCAGTGGCCACATCAGCAGAGCGCAGCACATCCACACAACCTATAGCCATCCCCCAGAGGGGCTCCAGCCGCACCTCTCTAGGTCACCAGTAAGTCAGGCCATTATGCACGTTACGTTATGTCGGGTAGGGCATTTATCAATCATTTGACTTTTTGACTTGGATTTGAGGAATTCTTTTTAATTAATATTTAGGCACTTTGTGCTTCCCTCTGCTGTCCCTCCCGGTATCACGATTGGACCGACACTCCCCGCATCACAATGGGAATGTCCCTCGCTGCATCACGATGGTAATGTCCCTCCTAGCATCACAATGGAACTGCCACGCCCGGCTTCACGCTGCGACCGTCCCTCTCAGCATCATGATGGGACCATCCCTCCCATAATCATGATGGGAATGTCTCTCTCCGCATCACGATGGGACCGTCCTTCTCGGCATCACGATGGCACCATCCCTCCTGTCATCATGATGGGATCGTCCCTTCCGACATCACAATGGAAATGTCTCTCCAGGAATCACGATGGGACCGTCCCTCCCCGCATCACAATGGGAATGTCCTTCCCGGCATCACGATGGGAATGTCCCTCCCAGAATCACAATGGGAATGTCCCTCCTGGAATCACGATGGGACCCTCCCTCCCAGAATCATGATGGGAATGTCCCTCCCGGAATCATGATGGGACTCACCCTCCCCGCAGCACGATGGGAATGTCCTTCCCGGCATCACGATGAGGCTGTCTCTCCCGCATCACGATGGGAATGTCCCTCCCGGAATCACAATGGGACCCTCCCTCCCGGCATCACGATGGGGCTGTCTCTCCCGCATCACGATGGGAATGTCCCTCTCGGAATCGCAATGGGACCCTCCCTCCCAGAATCACGATGGGAATGTTATTCCCGGAATCATGATGGGACCCTCCCTCCCAGAATCACGATGGCACTGCTGTCCCTCCCGGCATCACTATGGGAATGTCCTTCCCGTGATCATGATGGGACTATCCCACCCGCCATCACGATGGGAATGTCTTTCAAGGCATCACAATGTTTTCTATGACACAATACAGATTGTTGTTTTATGCTTTGCTGTCATCTTCCTTCATTAGAGGTTTATTATCGATACCATATGAGGACAAATGCGACAAAAATAATGGAAATTAAGAGAGAAATTTAACCTTAATGTTTGTGCAACTAATCTTCTTGAGGTGCTGTTTTTTTGTGGTTTCAAAAGGGCCAATGAGAGCCGGATGCCACCATCTTCTCAATATCCGTTACCCTACTCTTAAAGGCAGAACACTACAATTCTCCTGTCGACCTGTGCTATAAAAGCAGTTAGGGAGCTGGATTCTCAGACGTTGGAGCGCAGCTCCCTGTATAACATTGTTCTGGTTCTTCATAACTTCTTTATCTTTCAGACAATGGATTCAGTGACCTGTCCGCCAAGCACTTTGCCGAGGCCCTGTCTGTGAGTATCTACGACCTGCCGTTTCCCTCTCTTAGGATATGTGCAAACAACATCTTTTTCAGGTGGCGCCTCTCTGAAAGCTGCCTGAAAACTGCTGAGAATATGCTGAAAAGTCTGAGCATACGCATTTCTATGTACAATTGACTTGTGCACGCTTTCAGGCTTTTGAGCGTCTTGTAATTCTTTCTGCTCCTGAAAGTGAAGTGTTTATAAGAAGTGCTGGTCCATTCTTCAGGTGTTTTCAGCTCTTACTTTACATTACCAGTCAATAAGAAGGCTGAAAGACAGAAAAAATCCCAAGAATCACTAAAAAGGGAACACGTCAGGAGAAACCACCATCGTTTCCTAAAGTGTGTTCCTCTTGAAAATGTCAGTGGGTTCGTCTGTCTGAAAAAGACCTTGTGCGCACATAGCGTAGATCTTGTGTTCTTGTATCTTAGGGGCTTGTTCAGAGGAGCATATAATATGGACAGTGCTGTCCAAGTACAGATGAGACCGCACATCGACCAGCGCAGTTCAGCAGAGCCGTCCGCACAGCAGTGTTCTCATAAAGAATGAGTGTCTATGTGAGATAAATCGTAGGATTCTCTTTTTGGATGAGACTCAACTCGTCTATAGATACGTAAAACATCAGGCCACACATAGAAGAACAGAGCGGCATCTGATTTTTACAGAAATATTGTCACATACTGTCGAAATCATTCAAATTTTCTGGCGAAAAATTGGTTGATTTTTCACACACTTGTCTGGACACGGTCTACAGCTTGAATTTTATACTTTTATTTAGTTATTTTACTCTCTTATATAGCGCCATTAATTCCACAGCGCTTTACATGTATTATCGGCACTGTCCCATTGGGGCTCACAATCTATTTTCCCTATCAGTATGTCTTTGGAGTGTAGGAGGAAGCCGGAGAACCTGGAGGAAACACACACAAACACGGGGAGAACATACAAACTCCTTCCAAATGTCATCTTTGGTTGGATTTGATCCCAGGACCCCAGAGCTGCAAAGCTACAGTGCTAACCACTGAGCCACCGTGCTGCCCATACATCACAGTAAAGACCTCCAATAACCATAATAGCAGCTTACATGATGTGACACCCCACTTTCTCTGCCCACAGGCCAACTTCCGGGTGACCAAGCTAAATCTCAGCCACAATGAATTTTGCGAGAAAGGAGGAGAATATCTGGGTCAGATGCTCGGTGAGTGAAATCTACATTCTGAGATCACAAAGATAAATGCAAATATATCACCCATTTCTTAATTAGTGCAAAGCAAAGCTGATTTACATAGATGTGCAGCTATAGAAGCTTGCAAAAGTATTCAATCCCCACTCTTTCTTGGCTTTTTTTGTGTGTTGCTACTTTACAACCCGGAATTTAATTTTTTTTGGGTGTTCATCAGTTCTTGTAGAGAAGACGCCAAGAACTGTGAATATTTAGTTTTATTTTTATTGTGAAGCGAACAACAAATAGGACAAAATAACTAAAAGCTTCCGTGTACATAACTCTTACACACACACACACACACACAAAAAAGTCAGTACTTTGTGGAACCACCTTGTGCAGCAACTAGATGCTTTGGATGAGTCTCTATGAGCTTTCCACATCTGGCCACTGGGATTTTTGCCCATTCCTCAAGGCAAAACTGCTCCAGCTCCTTCAGGTTAGATGGCGAACAGCAATCTTCAAGTCTGAACACAGATTCTCCATTGGATTAAGGTCTGGGTTTTGACTCAGCCACTCGAGAACATTTACACATTTCCCCTTAACCACTCGAGTGTTTCTTTAGCAGTATGCTTTAGGTCATTGTTTTGTTGGAAGGTGAACCTCCGTCCCTGTCTCAAATCACTGACAGACTGAAGCAGGTTTTGCTCAAGAATATCCCTGTATTTCGCACCATCCATCTTCCCCATTAATTCGTACCATTTTTCCTATCCCTGCTGCCAAAAAACATCCCCACAGCATGATGCTGCCATCACGTTTCACTGTGGGGATAGTGTTCTTGGGGCAATGAGCTGTGCTGGTTTGGCGCCAGGCATCGCATTTACCTTGGTGACCAAAAACTTTTTGGTTTCATCTGACCACAGTACCTTCCTCCATACATTTGGGGAGCCTCCCACATGTGTTTTGACAAATTCAAAACGAGCCTTACAATTTTTGTGTGTAAGTAAATCTTTTTTTTTCTGCCCACTCTTCCATAAAGGCCTCCTCTATGGAGTGTACAGCTTATTGTGGTCATATGGACAGATTCTCCAGTCTCTGCTTGGGAACTCTACAGCTACTTCAGGGTTTTCTTTGGTCTCTGTGCTGCTTCTCTGATTATTGCCCTCTCGGCCTGGGCTGAGAGTTTTGGTGGGCGCCCTCTCTTGGTAGGTTTGTTGTTGTACCATATTCTTTACATTTTATGATAATTGATGTGATGGTTCTCCGGGGGATCATCAGAGATTGGGAGATTTTTTTTATAACCCAACCCTGACTTGTACTTTTCAACAACTATGTCCTGACTTGTTTGGAGATCTCCTTGGTCTTCATGGTGTTGTTTGGAAATCTCGATGGTCTTTGTGGTGGTGTTTGGTCAGTGGTTCCTCTTGTTATTGGTGCTGCAGCCTTTGTGGCCTTTCAGAAAAGGTAAAGTGTGTATATTGACAGACATGTGACACTTAGATTGCACACAGGGGGACGTTCTGTCACTAAGCAGGTGACTTATGAAGGGAATTGCTTGCACCAGAAATTTTTAAGGGCTTCATCGCAAAAGGAGTGAATACGTATTATGGTAGGTCGACTCACTTGGCTTCTTAAAGAGGTAGACACAGGTACCATTTCTATCTATAGTCAGTCCACCTGGTTTATTGCAGTCCTCATAAACCACGTCACCCCCCCCCCCCCATCTACCCAAAGTTTTGGTCCTCTTCTTGTCATGCCTTGTCACTGATCCCACTCCGTACTGCCGCTAATTCGTCACGTGCCCGCTCTCAGCACGTGACTTGGGGTTGTGCCTGCAAGGGTCAATCTATCTCCCCACTCTCAGTCCAGCATTCAACCTCTGTCCTATGCTGTAATGGGAGCATAAATCACACACCGACCCAGGCCACACACCCGCTCATACACGCTGCCACCACTCATCGAATACACAGGCGATGAGTCCCGGAAATTACTAATACTGTCTACCACTCATAAGGCTCACACACCTTAGGCTATGGATTTTTTAGAACATACAAGGTTCAACTGTTAAAGTTTATGCTTTAATACAAAAAGTACAGTGCTTACAGTAAAGAAAAAGATACAAAAATATGGTAATAAAAAGACATACAGTATGCAAAACAGTATAAAATAAACAGGAGAAAACTTACATAAATAGGTAACTTGTAGTCTGCTTCTGCTTCCTGAGGGTAGGATGAATATAGACTGGATCACATCAGCTTCCCAGGCTGCCCTCACATGTGAACAATTTTGAATGTATACAAGCCAAATTTATAGAGTCACCCTGGAGGTCGGATTTCTAGACCAGCTCAAGTTGATATTCTAATTGCTTGTTTTTGATTGGACCACGGCCGCGCCCCCAATGAATATATTATTTTCTCTGAGATTCTTTGTGTAAAGCTTCCCACAGATAGATAGTGTCAGGTTGTAATTGACATCTATCTTCAAAGAGCTAGGAGGTGTCAAATGTTCCCTTTCTTCTTGGTTCCCAGCACGACCCCCTGGTGAGATTGGAGACAGAAGTCTGCTGTCTCAGGAAAATACATATTAACACCTGGGTCAGACCTGCAGCCTTCAGGACAGATGTTAAATTATTACTAGTCACACAATAAACCTATACATAGTTCACTGCACACATATATACTTATACATATTTCACTACATTCCCCATCCTGGTCCTCTTCTTGTAGTAATGCCCCATCCTGGTCCTCTTCTTGTAGTAATGCCACATCATGGTCCCCATATTGTAGCAATGGTCCCCATCTTGTAGTAATGCCCCATCCTGGTCCCCATCTTGTACTAATGTCCTCCATCCTGGTCCCCTTCTTGTACTAATGTCCTCCATCCTGGTCCCCTTCTTGTAATAATGCCCTCCATCCTGGTCCCCTTCTTGTAATAATGCCCCATTCTGGTTCCCTTATTGTAGTAATGTCCTAATCCAGGTCCTCAAATTGTAGTAAAGTCCCCTATTGTGCCGTTCTTCACATACACATAAAAGAAAAAAAAAAAGATTATTCTCATCGTCCTCTATTCCTTTGGTGTCCTCTTTTCTGCACATGTGGCCCGCAGGCACTGTAGACTTCTTGACGATCGCGGCTCGGTCCAGAGGTCCGCCAAGGCAGTGCTTTATTTCAGTTGAATGGGAGTCCTTGGACGCACATTTACCATGTTTTTCGGACTATACGACACACCGGACCATAAGACGCACCTAGGTTTTAGAGGAGGAAATTAGAAAAAAAATTGAAGCAAAAAATGTGGTAAATTCTGTACTTAATATGCCCTATCCTGGTATATATGGTCCCCTCATCTCCATCCTGGTGTGCATTGCCTCTCTCATCCATATCCTGGCATGCATGGCCCTCTCATCCCTATCTTGGTGTGCATAGCCCCCTTATCCCTATCCTGGTATGCATGGCCTTCTCATCCCCATCCTGGTAGGCATGTCCCCCCTTATCTCTAGCCTGATATGCATGGCCCCCCTAATCTCTAGCCAGGTCGGCATGTCCTACTCATCCCTAGATGTCCCTACTCATCCCTAGGTCTAGAGTGCCTGCGGGACACATGAAGCAGCCTCAGGGGCTGCATGCAGCCCGCATGTTTGAGACCCCTGTTCTACACCATACATTGTAACAACACATCAGCTGTGTGATCAGAAGCAATAATGCTTGCAGCTTGAAGCCTTACTGTGAGTTGATGGACTCTGACTTTTCTTTTACTGTCATTTTCAGCTGCCAGTGAGGGTCTCCAGGAACTGAATCTCAGCTGGAACCACATTCGCATGAAGGGAGCCATAGCACTCAGTGCCGGCCTCAGGGTGACAATATACTTCAAAGATCTTTATTATACATGCACTATTCATATACTAACCCTGGCAGTGCCACATCACCAGCGGCAGCCCTATACTAATACGGTGCCAGTCACCTCATCCAACCAACATCCAGCCCATACTAGTCCAGTGCTCATCACCTGATCCCACCAACATCCATCACATACTAGTCCAGTGCCCATCACCTCATCCCACCAACATCCATCCCATACTAGTCTGGTGCCCGTCACCTCATCCCACCAACATCCACTCCATACTTGTCCGGTGCTCATCACCTCATCCCACCAACATCCACCCCATAATAATCAGGTGCCAATCATCTCATCCCGCCAACATCCACCCCATACTAACCCAGGTTCTGTCACCTCATCCCACCAACATCCACCCCATACTAACCAAGGTCCTGTCACCTCATCCCACCAACATCTACCCCATACTAATCCAGGTCCTGTCACCTCATCCCACCAATATCTACCCCATTCTAGTCCAGGTCCTGTCACCTCATGTCACCAACATCCACCCCATACTAATCCAGGTCCTGTAACCTCATCCCACCAGCATCGACTCCATAGTAATCTGGTACCTGTCTCCTCATCCTACCAACATCTACCCCATATTAATCCAGTGCCTGTCACCTCATCCCACTAACATCCACCCCATACTAAAATCCAGTGCCTGTCACCTTATTCCAACATCCACCCCATGCTAATCCAGTGCCTGTCACCTTACGCCAACACAATCCACCCCAAACTAATTCAGTGCCTGTCATTTCATCTCAACATGTACCCCATACTAAACCAAGTCCTGTCACTTTATCACACTAACGTCAACACATCTTACACAAAAATGTACTCTTTTAGATGTCTCCTGAGTTTTTATTGGGAAGCCTTCCCAAGAATATTCTATGATTCCACACAGGTGAATGGCATGCTTAAAGTCTTAGATGTGTCCTATAATGGTTTTGGCAATGAGGGAGCTCTTGCGCTGGGAGAGGCACTGAGAGTGAATAGTTCCCTGCTTCACCTCAATATCAGCTGTAACCGGATCAGTAACGAGGGCGTCAGACTTATTTGTAAAGGCCTGGAGAGTAACGAGACACTGGTCGTGCTCAAGGTAACACAAAATGATATGGGCAAACAGGTGGTGTGCAGAATCGTTCCCAGGGCTTATATGGAACTTAGACAACATTATCAATCATAATCTACATCTTATACCTGCAGTCAACATTATACACTGTTGACAAAATTATGGAATCAGAAAATGGTGTCAAAGGACAGAGCCATGTCTTTCTGTATTTAGGATTCCTTGTCCTTCTAAGACAATGACAAATGTATCAAGAATTCTCCAGCATCTTGATGTGGAAATTTTGTTAGGATAAATCTATCTTCGTGTGTGCTGCATCCGTTCCCAATTAGGCTAAGTATTTGAGCGCTCAAGAATGACACTGTAGACCAAGGTGACAGAATAACATTGCATCAATACTGATGCTTTATTTGAGTAACATATGCTTTTTGAGTTGCATATAGAAAGGGGAGGTTAGTTAAGGATCATATAGTCAAGCTTCTCTGTTATTGGTTATCTAAATATATGGAATATTGTGGGTAAGGCATAGCAACAGGCTGATTAAGTATTTAACCTATAACTGTCACCTTTTCTGTAATTAGGCCAAAATTTGAGACATCTGGTGTTCAGTTCCTCTTTATCTCTGGAAAGTCCCAAGGCGTTGTCTGGTCTTTGGTGGCCATTTTAAGCAATTGATTATAATGTATATGTTAGCTGTTAGTATATATGCAAGTGAAATCTATATGTGTTATGTATTTCAATCACAATCTTCTCTTCTGTTCCTTACGTCTCTGTTGTGAATTAGACTTTTTGGCTCCCTCTTGTGGTCACTAGTGGTATGACTCTGGGATTGTCTTTTTTCTGTTTGGCACTCACCTGGGTCGTTAGTCCAGGGGTGTCGCTATATTAACTTCCTGGATCCTTAGTCCAGTGCCTGGCATCGTTGTAATCTGATCCTTCTGTTGCTCCTGTCTGCTGGTCCTGGCTCTTGCAAAATTAAGCTAAGTCTTGCTTCTTTGTTTTTTGAGTTACTTGCTTTGCTACTATTTTTGTCCAGCTTGTACTAAATGTGATTTCTGACCTTGCTGGAAGCTCTAGGGGGCTGGTGTTCTCCCCCCGGCCGTTAGACGGTTCGGGGGTTCTTGAATATCCAGCGTGGATATTTTAATAGGGTTTTTGCTGACCATATAAGTCATCTTACTATATTCTGCTATTAGCTAGTGGGCCTCTCTTTGCTAAATACCTAGCTCATTCTTATGTTTGTCTTTTCCTCTTACCTCACCGTTATTATTTGTTGGGGGCTTGTATCCAACTTTTGGGGTCTTTTCTCTGGAGGCAAGAAAGGTCTTTCTTTTCCCTTCTAGGGTTAGTTAGTTCTCCGGCTGGCGCGAGACGTCTAGAACCAACGTAGGCACGTTCCCCGGCTACTTCTATTTGTGGTGCTAGGATTAGATATATGGTCAGCCCAGTTACCACTGCCCTATGAGCTGGTTTTTTTTGTGTTTGCAGACTTGGTATTGATTCCTGAGACCCTCTGCCATTGGGGTCATAACAGTATGCCAGGCCAACATTGAATGTTTAATGCATTGCAGAAGTGGGATATAAGAAAGGAAATTCTGAATTTTTTTTTTTTCCTCTCTTCCTCCCCTTTACCTCTGAGTGGCTTGAGCTTGCTGCAGACATGAATGTCCAGACCTTGATTACAAGTGTGGACCAGCTTGCTGCTCGTGTGCAAAGCATACAAGATTTTGTTACCAGTAGTCCTATGTCTGAACCTAAAATACCTATTCCTGAACTGTTTTCTGGAGACCGATTTAAGTTTAGGAATTTCAGGGATAATTGTAAATTGTTTCTATCTCTGAGACCCCGTTCATCTGGAGACTCAGTTCAGCAAGTTAAAATTGTTATCTCTTTTTTACGGGGCGACCCTCAGGATTGGGCTTTCTCGCTAGCGCCAGGAGATCCGGCATTGGCAAATATTGATGCGTTTTTCTGGCGCTCGGATTGCTTTACGAGGAACCCAATCTTGAGGTTCAGGCAGAAAAAGCCTTGCTGGCTATTTCTCAGGGCCAGGATGAAGCTGAAGTGTATTGCCAAAAATTTCGGAAATGGTCCGTGCTTACTCAGTGGAATGAGTGTGCTCTGGCCGCAAACTTCAGAAATGGCCTTTCTGAAGCCATTAAGAATGTGATGGTGGGTTTCTCCATTCCTACAAGTCTGAATGATTCCATGGCGCTGGCTATTCAAATTGACCGGCGTTTGCGGGAGCGCAAAACCGCTAATCCTCTGGTGGTGTTGTCTAAACAAACACCTGATTTGATGCAATGTGATAGAATTCAGACCAGAAATGAGCGGAAAAATCATAGACGTCAGAATGGGTTGTGTTTTTACTGTGGTGATTCTACACATGTTATATCAGCATGCTCTAAACGCCTAACAAGGGTTGTTAGTCCTGTCGCCATTGGTAATTTGCAACCTAAATTTATTTTGTCTGTGACTTTAATTTGCTCATTGTCCTCTTACCCTGTTATGGCGTTTGTGGATTCAGGTGCTGCCCTGAGTCTTATGGATCTGTCATTTGCCAAGCGCTGTGGTTTTGTTCTTGAGCCGTTGGTTAATCCTATCCCTCTGAGGGGTATTGATGCTACGCCATTGGCGGAAAATAAACCGCAGTTTTGGACACAGGTAACCATGTGCATGACTCCTGAACATCGGGAGGTGATTTGTTTTCTTGTTCTGCATAAAATGCATGATTTGGTCGTTTTGGGTTTGCCATGGTTACAGACTCATAATCCAGTCTTGGATTGGAAGGCAATGTCTGTGTCAAGTTGGGGCTGTCAGGGTATTCATGGTGATTCCCCGCCGGTGTCTATTGCTTCCTCTACTCCTTCGGAAGTTCCTGAGTATTTGTCTGATTATCAGGATGTGTTCAGCGAGTCCAGGTCCAGTGTTCTGCCTCCTCATAGGGACTGTGACTGTGCCATAGATTTGATTCCAGGTAGCAAATTTCCTAAGGGAAGACTATTTAATCTGTCTGTACCTGAGCATACCGCAATGCGTTCGTATATCAAGGAATCTCTGGAGAAGGGGCATATCCGTCCTTCCTCTTCCCCTCTTGGTGCGGGATTCTTTTTTGTGGCCAAGAAGGACGGATCTTTGAGACCTTGTATTGACTATCGGCTTTTGAATAAAATCACTGTTAAATTTCAGTATCCTTTGCCTCTGTTGTCAGACTTGTTTGCCCGAATTAAAGGTGCCAAGTGGTTCACCAAGATAGATCTTCGTGGTGCGTACAACCTTGTGCGCATTAAGCGAGGAGATGAATGGAAAACCGCGTTTAATACGCCCGAAGGTCATTTTGAGTACTTGGTGATGCCTTTTGGGCTCTCTAATGCTCCTTCAGTGTTTCAGTCCTTTATGCATGATATTTTCCGGAAGTATCTGGATAAATTTATGATCGTTTATCTGGATGATATTCTGTTTTTTTCTGATGACTGGGACTCGCATGTAGAGCAGGTCAGGATAGTGTTTCAGGTTTTGCGTGAGAATGCTTTATTTGTTAAGGGCTCAAAGTGTCTCTTTGGAGTACAGAAGGTTCCCTTTTTGGGGTTTATTTTTTCCCCTTCTGCGGTGGAGATGGACCCAGTCAAGGTCCGTGCTATTCATGATTGGACTCAACCCACGTCAGTTAAGAGTCTTCAGAAGTTCTTGGGTTTTGCTAACTTCTACCGTCGTTTTATTGCTAATTTTTCTAGCATTGCTAAACCTTTGACGGATATGACCAAGAAAGGTTCTGATGTTGCTAACTGGGCTCCAGCAGCCATGGAGGCTTTCCAGGAGTTGAAGCGCCGGTTTACTTCGGCGCCTGTTTTGTGCCAGCCTGATGTCTCACTTCCCTTTCAGGTTGAAGTGGATGCTTCTGAGATTGGGGCAGGGGCCGTTTTGTCGCAGAGAGGCCCTGGTTGCTCTGTGATGAGACCTTGTGCCTTTTTCTCGAGAAAGTTTTCGCCTGCTGAGCGGAATTATGATGTTGGCAATCGGGAGTTGTTGGCCATGAAGTGGGCATTTGAGGAGTGGCGTCATTGGCTCGAGGGTGCTAAGCATCGTGTGGTGGTCTTGACTGATCACAAAAATTTGATGTATCTCGAGTCTGCTAAACGCCTGAATCCTAGACAGGCCCGCTGGTCATTGTTTTTCTCCCGTTTTGACTTTGTGGTCTCGTATTTACCAGGTTCAAAGAATGTGAAGGCTGATGCTCTTTCAAGGAGCTTTGTGCCTGACTCTCCGGGAGTCGCAGAACCAGTTGGTATTCTTAAAGAGGGAGTTATCTTGTCAGCCATTTCTCCGGATTTGTGACGTGTGTTGCAGAGATTTCAGGCTGGTAGACCTGACTCTTGTCCACCTGACAGACTGTTTGTTCCTGATAAGTGGACCAGCAGAGTCATTTCCGAGGTTCATTCCTCGGTGTTAGCAGGGCATCCGGGAATTTTTGGCACCAGAGATCTGGTGGCTAGGTCCTTTTGGTGGCCTTCCTTGTCACGGGATGTGCGGTCGTTTGTGCAGTCATGTGGGACTTGTGCTCGAGCTAAGCCTTGCTGTTCGCGTGCCAGCGGGTTGCTCTTGCCCTTGCCTGTCCCGAAGAGGCCTTGAACACACATTTCCATGGATTTCATTTCAGATCTCCCGGTGTCTCAGGGCATGTCTGTCATCTGGGTGGTATGTGATCGCTTTTCTAAGATGGTCCATTTGGTACCTTTGCCTAAGCTGCCTTCCTCTTCCGATCTGGTTCCTGTGTTCTTTCAGAATGTGGTTCGTTTACACGGCATTCCTGAGAATATTGTGTCTGACAGAGGATCCCAGTTTGTTTCCAGGTTCTGGCGATCATTTTGTGCTAGGATGGGCATTGAGTTGTCGTTTTCGTCTGCCTTTCATCCTCAGACTAATGGACAAACGGAGCGAACTAATCAGACTCTGGAGGCTTATTTGAGGTGTTTTGTTTCTGCGGATCAGGATGATTGGGTGACCTTCTTGCCGTTGGCTGAGTTTGCCCTTAATAATCGGGCTAGTTCCGCTACATTGGTTTCGCCATTTTTCTGCAACTCTGGTTTCCATCCTCGTTTTTCCTCGGGACATGTGGAGCCTTCTGACTGTCCTGGGGTAGATTCTGTGGTGGATAGGTTGCAGCAGATCTGGAATCATGTGGTGGACAACTTAAAGTTGTCACAAGAGAAGGCTCAGCGTTTTGCCAACCGCCGCCGCGGTGTGGGTCCCCGACTTCGTGTTGGGGATTTGGTATGGCTGTCTTCTCGATTTGTTCCTATGAAGGTCTCCTCTCCTAAATTTAAGCCTCGCTTCATCGGTCCTTACAAGATATTGGAAATCCTTAATCCTGTGTCCTTTCGCTTGGATCTTCCTGTGTCGTTTGCCATTCACAACGTGTTCCATAGGTCTTTGTTGCGGCGGTACATTGTACCTGTGGTTCCTTCTGTTGAGCCTCCTGCTCCGGTGTTGGTTGAGGGCGAGTTGGAGTACGTGGTGGAGAAGATCTTGGATTCTCGTCTCTCCAGGCGGAGGCTTCAGTATCTGGTCAAGTGGAAGGGCTATGGTCAGGAGGATAATTCCTGGGTGGTTGCCTCTGATGTGCATGCGGCCGATTTAGTTCGTGCCTTTCACGCTGCTCATCCTGATCGCCCTGGTGGTCTTGGTGAGGGTTCGGTGACCCCTCCTTAAGGGGGGGGTACTGTTGTGAATTAGACTTTTTGGCTCCCTCTTGTGGTCACTAGTGGTATGACTCTGGGATTGTCTTTTTTCTGTTTGGCACTCACCTGGGTCGATAGTCCAGGGGTGTCGCTATATTAACTTCCTGGATCCTTAGTCCAGTGCCTGGCATCGTTGTAATCTGATCCTTCTGTTGCTCCTGTCTGCTGGTCCTGGCTCTTGCAAAATTAAGCTAAGTCTTGCTTCTTTGTTTTTTGAGTTACTTGCTTTGCTACTATTTTTGTCCAGCTTGTACTAAATGTGATTTCTGACCTTGCTGGAAGCTCTAGGGGGCTGGTGTTCTCCCCCCGGCCGTTAGACGGTTCGGGGGTTCTTGAATATCCAGCGTGGATATTTTAATAGGGTTTTTGCTGACCATATAAGTCATCTTACTATATTCTGCTATTAGCTAGTGGGCCTCTCTTTGCTAAATACCTAGCTCATTCTTATGTTTGTCTTTTCCTCTTACCTCACCATTATTATTTGTTGGGGGCTTGTATCCAACTTTTGGGGTCTTTTCTCTGGAGGCAAGAAAGGTCTTTCTTTTCCCTTCTAGGGTTAGTTAGTTCTCCGGCTGGCGCGAGACGTCTAGAACCAACGTAGGCACGTTCCCCGGCTACTTCTATTTGTGGTGCTAGGATTAGATATATGGTCAGCCCAGTTACCACTGCCCTATGAGCTGGTTTTTTTTGTGTTTGCAGACTTGGTATTGATTCCTGAGACCCTCTGCCATTGGGGTCATAACACGTCTCACCCTGTGGTGAAGACACTTGACATTGAAACTTCTCTTTTGATCACGTTTCCCCAGTCCTCTTACAAGCTTCTGTTCTTTCCCTGTTCTTGTACTGACCCGCCTCGGATGACATATCCCGATCCATCACGTTTCTTCAGTCTTCTCCTGTGTCTGGATTCTTTTCCTTGTTCTTGTTGTGACCTAGTCTCGAATAAGGCATGTCTATCCATCATACGTTTCTTCAGTCTTCCCCAATGCCATCTTTTCCCTGTTGTCGTATTGTTTCACCAGTTATCTTCTGTGTATGCGTTATTTCCGTTTTTTTGTATTGACCAGTCTCAGATGTTTCGTCTTTGTCCTTCACGTTTCTCCAGTCCTCTCCCATACTTGTTTTTTTGCCCTTGTCTTGGTATTGACTAGTTTCAGATGAGATTTCTCTGTCCTTCGCAAATTTCTGAAGTCATCCCCCCTGTGATATTTTCTTTGTATTGTTTTTCCAGTCCTCTTCCATGTCTGCGTTCTTTTACCTGTCAATGACCAGTGTCAGATGAGGCATCTCTGTCCACCACGTTTCTCCATTCCTCTACTGTATCTGCATTCTTTTCCCTGTTCTTGTCTTGGGGGAGACATCTGTCCATCACATTTCTCCAATCCTCTCCCATGTCTACTTTGAGGTAATAATATCTCTGCTTTGAGGACCTAGGTGGCAATCAGCGCTATTGCTATGAGCTTAGCTACATATAACTGGAGAGGAGCAGTATTGGCAGCTGACCAGAGTGCTGTCTTCTCTGTCGAGATTCCATTTATAATCTGGTTCCAGATATCTGACCGGCAGTGTACGTGTGACATATTCCTCTTATAGTTATACAGCATCTTTTCATCAGCCTTACTCATCTCATCCAGCAACTGTACCTGATAGCTGAGCAGACACATTAAAGGGACTCTGTCACCCCCTACAGGCGTTAGAAACTATAGAAACTAAAAGAGCCACCTTGTGCAGCAGTAATGCTGCATTCTGGCAAGGTGGCTCTTTTAGTTATTGGTGCAGTCAAAGCAGAAATAAAGTGTTTTATAATTTTGCAAAAATACCTGTCTTTAGCCCTGGAGGCAGGTCTTAACCCCCCTGCTGCACACGCCACACTGCCGTCACTCAAGGCTTCTTCGGCGCCGGGCGCCGCCCCCTCCGCGCTGTTTTCAAATCAAATCCGGTGCCTGCGCTGTCTTGTTCTGCCTGGGGCAGGTGCAGTGAGCGCTGCCCGTCTGACCTCCGATGCAGTCTTGCAGACTGCGCCTGTGCGGCCACCCAGCTTGTGAATCCCAGACCCGCAGTGTGTTATGCATTATACACAGTGCGGGGCTGGGATTCACAAGCTGGGTGCCCGCACAGGCACAGTCTGCGAGACTGCATCTGAGGTCAGACGGGCAGCGCTCACTGAGCCTGCCCCAGGCAGAACAAAACAGCGCAGGCGCCGGATTTGATTTGAAAACAGCACGGAGGGGGCGGCGCCCGGCGCCGAAGAAGCCTTGAGTGACGGCAGTGTGGCGCGTGCAGCAGCGGGGTTAAGACCTGCCTCCAGGGCTAAAGACAGGTATTTTTGCGAAATTATAAAATGCTTTATTTCTGGTTTGACTGCACCAATAACTAAAGAGCCACCTTGTCAGAATGCAGCATTACTGCTGCACAAGGTGGCTCTTTTAGTTTCTAACGGCTGGAGGGGGTGACAGAGTCCCTTTAAGAACTTTGGTTCTACTCTATTGTATATGCTATCTATTCAATGCAGATGTCCAGAAATCCCATCACAGTGGAGGGTGCCATCACTTTACTAAATGGCATTACTAAGAGGCCAGAGAACAAGATTGAGGAGCTGGATATCTCTGTGAGTATACCAGGGATTTCTACAGAGTAACAAATGGATTTTATGGTACACACATTAAAAGTCTTGTGTCTTCTTCAACTTCCAGAATGTTCTGGTTAATGAGCAGTTCTTGTCCCTTCTCAACTCTGCTTCAGCATCCCGTCCTGCTCTACATGTCCGCTTTGCTGGAAAAAAAGGGTTTGTCACCAGAAAACGTTCTGCTCGTCCAGACCCTATGAGGATCATTCAGGTGCCACATATTATAACTAGACAGATCTAGAACCTCATGTATGAAAACAATGGTCAGATGTAACCTGGAGCTGATAGCTGCCAACCATAATACACCACCCAATTTTGCGTCGTTTATAGGCGTAGACCGTCGTTCAGATGTGTACTGACCAAGCTGAAATACATTTTTTAGACTGCACGGGCTGTCATTGTTCATAGCAGAGGGAGTCCTTCTAAAACATGCCGATGTAAAAATGATTTTGTGCAGCGCAAAAAAATAATTTCACCGGCGAATGAGCAGTTGATGGGAAGCCTGTTTAGACTGCAAGATTATTATGAAACCAGTGTTCCTAGGGATACTCGTTCATTATAATCTTACAGTGTAAATGGACCTTTAAGCCATGTTCACACGTTCAGTATTTGACCTCTGTATTTGTAAGCCAAAACCAGGAAAATGCAGAAGTGGTGATGTGTTTCTATGATACTTTTCCTCTGATTCTTCCACTCCTGGTTTTGGCATACAAATACGGATGTAAAATACTGATGTGTGCACGTGGCCTTATTTTCTGTGTAGAGTTTATCAGTACAGTCAGCAATGTGTGATGCTTCACAAAACTGTCTTAAAGCCAATCAGCACTTGTTAATAAATGAGCTGCCATATAGTGCACAATACAAAGCACAGTGTCCTGCAAGCATCAGAGCTTTTGGACGGTGCTCAGAACAACATTGCCCATGCAGTTATCAAATTTTTCCCAACGTGTTCTGCAGAGTTCTGGCTTTTCTAATGGGAGCTCTGAGTTTTTGGTTTCCAATGTTTGAGGATTTTCTAGTCAAAGTTGTTATTGTGAGGTTTGATCCCATGCCCTAATGATTCGGTATAGTGACAGGAATACGTCAGTGTTCGTCGTGTATTCATGGAAGCTCTGTCGTTCAGGATTTCCTAGATGAACACAAACTTCGATTGATTGATTTTTTCAAGAACATGGACAAAGATGGCAGCATGAGCATTCCTGTCAGTGATTTCTGCAGATATATGTCAGTGAGTATTGTGCTCCGTATAAAGTGTGAAATGTTGTCTTTCATTAGGGACCTTCATATATAATTTTTCCTTTACCAATCGCAGTCATATGGTTTGTGCTGACATACTGTAGCTGCAGGAAGCAGCCTAGACACTTTGTGGATACCTGTTGACAATAGCCAGGGACTTCATAGCTCAACTTTCTGGTGCCACATTCACTGCCAACTGCTGTAAAATTGTAAAGACAGGGACCAAGAATAGAGTTGTGAATATCAATATAAATCATGGACAATAATGTGCTACCTTAATATCCCAAAATCTTTTTTCTCCAGGTGGCAGGTCTGCCCTTGGATGCTGCTCAGATGGATTCGTTGGTACAAAGATTGGATAAAGATCTGACGGGTACCATAGACTACAGGTGAGGGGGTGTACGACATAGATCATATGTTAGTCTAGTATGCACATTACTGTTTCCGGTCTCTCTTCCTGTCAGTCTAATATTATCGGCCTAACTGGATTTCTTTGCTGTAAGAATTATCTGTTCATATTTGAGCTTTTTGTTGAATTAAACTTTAACACCATCTGCTCTTGTGTCTTCTCTCTCCATTTTTTTTTTCTGTCTCCCTGGTATCTCTCATCTGACCTCCTCAATCTTTTCTTCTTTCATCAACATCTTCTCTATCATTTCATCTTATTTGTCCTGATATTATTATTATTATTTATATTTTCAGCGCACCATTGATTCCATGTGGCTGTACATAAGTTGTTGTAGCGGATCTTATAGGCGAAGGGGTGTGTCAACTTCACTCACCTGTGGGGTGGGGAGAGAATGATCCAGCAGAGATCGGCTCTCTGGCGCCACTACTTACCCCAGGTCAGTCAGGGAACTGCACCGAGGGCAAATAGTCGCTGGAGAGGCTTCCCTTATAGGTACAAGTTATTGAGGAGCTCCCATGAAGGGGAGATATGTATCACCAGTCCTGGCTGGGCATACATATGTAAACCTCCCGGCCATCATTGTCAGAGTCCTCACTAACACAATACGGTATGCTGCCACCAGTTTCTCGTTATATATCAGCCCCGTCCGACAACAGGCTTATATCGGGTCAGAAACCAACCCCGGGGTAGCGTATAATAACCTGCTGAGCGTGCGGACGTGGGGTTTTGTGAATCGAGATAAAAGAGCAACCGAAGATTAATTTTATATTTATTCGCCAAAAGACGCACTAGAAAGATGCAGATATATATTCAAGAGCAAATATACAAGTATACAATCAGGAGTGTAGTACAAGGGTAGGGTGCAGATAGATTACAATTACTGTTATGTAGCATGTGACCACTGGGAGGTGCTGATGGATGACAGGTCCAAATCTTTGTTACGTGATTCTCTGGCCGCATCAGATAACAGGCCTCCTGCCAGTAGAAAAAACTTAGTCCAAAATGAGGAGCTGCCTATTATCCCCTAGGCTGCCCCCTCCCACACTCTGTGCCAACCCGTGGGCTGTGCTGCGTATCTCCTCCCATATCTGAAGGTATGGTTTTCCAGGCAGAACCGTGGATATCCATGACTTTTCACCAAAAGCTCTAAACGGGACGGCACCGGCACCACTGGGTTCTGCTGGATTTTATCTGTGCAGTGAGACCAAATACGGCTACAGTATTTAATTCCTGGTAGCTATGATTTATAACTCAATAATGCAGAGTTCCAGAGGTGGCTGCATGGTATGGGCTTGTGGGGAAAGGAATGCCTGGATCACCCCCAGCATCTCGTCTATCTCCTGGCGCAACTGCTGCCGCACCTCGAGAGAGACCCGATGTGCTGACCGGCAGCTCAGGTAGTGGTGAGATGGCAGCTCACGTGGTAAGATGGCAAGTCAGGTGGTGATGAGGTGGCAACTCTGGTGGTGGTGAGGTGGCAGCTCAGGTGGTGGTGAGGTGGCAGCTCTGGTGGTCATGAGGTGGCAGCTCAGGTAGTGGTGAGATGGCACCTCCGGTGGTGGTGAGGTGGCATTTCTGATGGTGGTGAGGTGGCAGCTTCGGTGGTGGAGAGGTAGCACCTCCGGTGGTGGTGAGGTGGCAGCGAGGTCACTGCAAGCTGTATCTTTCTTGAAAAGAAGCGTTTTCAAGTTCTGTCTGACCGTTCCAAATGAGGTGGATAATCGGCCATGTTGCGGCACAGAATTCCAGAGGAAGGAGGACAGTCGAGAAATGTCTTGGAGGCGATTGGGTGAGAAACATATAAAGTATGAAGTAGAGAAAGTCTTGGGACGACCGGAGGTTGCGTGTCGAAGATATCGGGAGATTAGTTTGGAGATATACAGAGGAGACAGACAGACAGCTTTGTAATTCAATGTTAGTAGTTGGAGCTGGATACTTTGGGGAATTGGGAGCCAATGAAAGAATTTGCAGAGAAAAGCAGTGGAAAAGTTAGGCGAAAGCTGGATTAGTTGGGCAGCAGACTTAAGGACGGACTGGAGAGGTGCGAGAGTGTTATCAGGGAGACCAAAGAGGAGAATATTACAGTAGTCGAGATGTGAGATGATGAGGGCATGCACTAAAATGTTAGTAGAGTCAAGGTTAAGGAAAGAACGGATTCTAGAAATGTTTTTGAATTGGAGGTGGCATGATGTCGTGAGAGCTTGGATGTGTGGTTTGAATGAATGGGCAGAGTCAAGGGACACGCCAAGCCTGCAGACTTCAGGTACTATGGAAAGTGTAATGTAATTTATTGGGAGAGATAGTTGAGATGGAGAAAAGATGACGAGTTCAGTTTTGCCCACAGTGACCTTTAGGAAGCGTGATGAAAAGGAGGTGGATATGGGTGATAGACACTCTGGGATTCCTTAACAGCAGAGAGGTGACTCTCTGCCAGAGAAATAGATATAAGTGTCATCAGGGTACAGATGGCACTGGAAGCCATGGGACTTTATGAGTTGTCCCAGGCAAAAGGTGTAGATGGAGAAAAGTAGGGTTCTTAGGACAGAGCCTTCAGGGACACCAACATATATAGGGCAGGATGAAGAGGTAGTATAGTGGGAGATGCTAAATATGAGGTTAGAAAAGTATGAGGAGATCCAGGAAAGGTCAAGGTCTTTGACGCCAAGTGAAGAGAGAATCTGTAGTAGAAATGAGTGGTCGACTGTGTCAAACGCTGATGACAGATCTAGAAGGAGGAGTATAGAGAATTGCTTATTAGCTTAGGCAGTAAGTCGTTAGTAATTTTGGTCAGGGCAGTTTCGGTGGAGTGGTGGGGACGGAAGTCAGATTGTACCTTGTCAAAGAGTAAGCTAGAGAGGTGGAAGGAAAGTTCAGCATGGACATGCTGTTTGAGGAGTTTGGCGGCGAATTGGAGCAGCGATATGGGATAATAGCATGATATGAGATAATAGCTAGATATAGAAGTCAGGTTGAGGGATGGTTTCTTCAGGATAGGTGTGATAGTGGCATGTTTGATTGCAAAAGGGAAAGTACCAGAAGTTAATGATAGACTGAAAAGATGGGTTAAAACCAGGGTAAGTGTGCTGGTGAGAATGGGATGGGGTCAAGTGCCCAAATGGTGAGGTGCGATTTGGAGACATGAGTAAGCGCTCCTTCAGTGATGTTGGGAAGGAAGGATCTTCTAAATCTCAATGACATCATCTTCACTATCTCTATCTCTTACTCTTCTCCTGATCTCTTTCCATCTTTACTGTCTTCAGGCCATCTTCTTCGCTACCTCTTCCTCTTCTCCCTCTCCTGCTCTTCTTATCATCTTATCTAATGATTATATTACAGTGAGTTTCTCATTATTTGTCTGTGCTGCTCTCATCTCCAGAACATCAACACTTTTAATGTCCATGTCCTTCTCTCATGACCACTCACAAAATGCAGTGGTTTCTTTCAACAACACGAACTGTATGTGATCTTTTTATTGGTTGCAGCAATTCTTGTTTCCAACTTTCACATTTTCAGGCACTTCGTTGACTCTCGTAAACAAATGGTGAAAGAACAACGCAAACAACAGCGTCGCAGGGAAAAAAAAGAACGCCAGGAAAGACAGCGCAGCGAAAGAGCGCTGAAGTCCTTTCACACGGCAGTGAGAGCCCTGACTCCACCTCCTGTGTTCAGACAGGCCCCAGGCAGTGCTGTCAGCTCTGCTCATTCTTGTGTTACTCCATGTAGCTCTTGGTATCAGGAGGGAGAGCCTGCAGAGGTAGCCAGTTCTCTACACACCCAAAATGCAGGCTCGGATGACATGGAAGTTGAGTGCAGTAATAAATCGCACTGGAGTTTAACTTCACGAAGTCAATCTGAACTTGTGACTCCAAAAAGAAACACCCCATCACCCCCCAATATGAAGTGACAGGACATGCTATACTGAGGTTGGGAAGATCAATGCAGAATGTCCAGTTAATAATGTCCAGACTTAATAATCTCATGTTTATAGATGTATCAGTCCCATCACCCCTGACCTTAGCAGCTCACTCTAAACTCAATGTGAAACAGTGTATTACTCCCATCATCCCTACCTTCTAGACACTTACAATCCAACCTCCATGAGTTGAAATCAATATTTAGATCCTTGGGTCAGAAAAGTAAATTATTAGTAACCACCAAGATCTTACGCTCGCTGTGCTCGCATGATTTACAGTAATAATAAGGAGCAGCAGGAGAAGAGGCAATGACACGTCTACCGGAATGATGATGATCAACACTAGACACCATGCACATTGAAAGTGCGCTCCTCTGCATTCACGGTGCACATCTCACTTGCAGTAATAAAGCTTCGGTCGAAACACCTTCCGTATCTGTATTTCTGTCTCACAACGATTTCATGGCAGGTAAAGAGCTGCAGAAAGTGAGGATTGATTACATAGTCATGGCATTATCTGCAGGGGCCTCGTGTATGGGTAACTCCATTCCAGATTTTCATGAGTATTTATTTTGTCCAATAATTTGACTGAAATGTTGTAATACAGATTGGATCAGAAAATCTCCCAGGTCTCATGACTGCGGCCACGAGATACGGAATTCTAGGGGAGTCTAGAAAATGCTGCAGTGTTGCAGCTGTTACTATAACACCGCCCTTACAGTACAGAACTCCATAGTGTGACCAATCTTACTGTGAGGAATCCACAGCGTGACTACAAAGCTCCATACAGTAGTGTGACAGCTCTTCCAGTACAGAACTCCATAGTGTGACAGCTCTTACAGCACAAAGCTCCATAGTGTGACCGCTCGTACAGTACAGAGCTCCATAGTGTGACCGCTCTTACAGCACAGAGCTCTATAGTGTGACCGCTCTTACAGTACAGAGCTCTATAGTGTGACCGCTCTTACAGTACAGAGCTCCATAGTGTGACCGCTCTTACAGTACAGAGCTCTATAGTGTGACCGCTCTTACAGTACAGAGCTCCATAGTGTGACTGCTCTTACATTACAGAGCTCCATAGTGTGACCGCTCTTACAGTACAGAGCTCTATAGTGTGACCGCTCTTACAGTACAGAGCTCCATAGTGTGACCGCTCTTACAGTACAGAGCTCTATAGTGTGACCGCTCTTACAGTACAGAGCTCCATAGTGTGACTGCTCTTACATTACAGAGCTCCATAGTGTGACCGCTCTTACAGTACAGAGCTCTATAGTGTGACCGCTCTTACAGTACAGAGCTCCATAGTGTGACCGCTCTTACAGTACAGAGCTCTATAGTGTGACCGCTCTTACAGTACAGAGCTCCATAGTGTGACTGCTCTTACAGTACAGAGCTCCATAGTGTGACCGCTCTTACAGTACAGAGCTCTATAGTGTGACCGCTCTTACAGTACAGAGCTCCATAGTGTGACTGCTCTTACAGTACAGAGCTCTATAGTGTGACCGCTCTTACAGTACAGAGCTCCATAGTGTGACTGCTCTTACAGTACAGAGCTCCATAGTGTGACTGCTCTTACAGTACAGAGCTCCATAGTGTGACCGCTCGTACAGTACAGAGCTCCATAGTGTGACTGCTCTTACAGTACAGAGCTCCATAGTGTGACCGCTCTTACAGCACAGAGCTCCATAGTGTGACCGCTCATACAGTACAGAGCTCCATAATGTGGCCGCTATTACAGTAGAAACCATGCAGTGTGTTGGCTCTTACGATAAGTAATGCATATTACAGTTGAGACTTCAATATTAGAGCTTCATAGAATATTATCCTACGATATGTTGTATCAAAACAGACATTTTATTGCAAATCGTATTCACAACACAGATCCTTGTGTTCTACTCTATTCCCAGTACACATCCTCGTAGTCACCACTGCTCCCAGTACACACCCTTGTAATCATCACTGCTCCTAGTACACATCCTCGTAATCACTACTGCTCCCAGTGCACATCTTCTTCTCACCACTGCTGCCAGTACACACCCTCGTAGTCACCACTGCTCCTAGTACACATCCTCGTAATCACCACTGCTCCCAGTACACATCCTCGTAGGCACCGCTGCTCTCAGTACACATAATCGTAGTCAACACTGCTCTAAATGCATATCTTTGTAGGCACCAATGCTCCCAAGTACACATCCTCGTAGGCACCACTGCTCCCAGTACACATCCCCATAGGCACCACTGCTCCCAGTACACATCCTCGTAGGCACCACTGCTCCCAGTACATATCCTCGTAGGCACCTTTGCTCCCAGTACACATCCTGGTAGTCACCACTGCTATCAGTACAAATCCTCGTAGTAATGACTGCTTCCAGTATACTTTCTCGTAGTCACCACTGCTCCCAGTACACATCCTTGTAGTCACCACCACTCTCAGTACACATCCTCGTAGTCACCACTGCTCGTAGTTAATGCTCCCAGTTTACATCCTCATAGTCATCATTGTTTCAAGTACCCATACTCGTAATCACCACTGCTCCCAGTACGCATCCTCGTAGTCACCACTGCTCCCGATACCCATCCTCGTAGGCACTTTTCCCAGTACCCATTCTTGTAGTCACCACTGCTCCCAGTACACATCCTTGTAGCCACCACTGCTTCCAGTACACATCCTTGTAGTCCCCATTGCTCTCAGTACCTATCCTCGTAGTTACCACTGCTCCCAGTACACATCCTCGTATTCACTTCTGCTCCCAGTACACATTCTCGTAGTCACCACTGCTCCCAGTACACATCCTCATAGTCATCAATGCTCACAGCTCACAACCTCGTAGTCATCACTGCTTCAAGTATACATCCTCGTAGTCACCACTGATCCCAGTGTACATTCTCGTAGTCACCACAGCTCCAAGTACACATCCTCGCAGTCATCATTGCTCCCAGTAGACATCCTTGTAGTCACCATTGCTCCCAGTACCCATCCTCATGGTCACCTCTCCCAGTACCCATCCTCATATGCACCACTGCTCCCAGTACAGATCCTAGTAGTCACTACTACTTTCAGTATACATACTCGTAGTCACCACTGGTCCAATTACCCATCCTTGTAGTCTCCATTGCTCCCAGTACCTATCCTCGTAGTCACCACTGCTTCGAGTACACATCCTTGTAGTCACTACTGCTACCAGTCCACATCCTTGTAGTCCCCATTGGTCTCAGTACCTTTACTTAAAGTTACCTTTGCCCCCAGTACGCATCCTTGTAGTCACCATTGCTCCCAGTTCTGATTCTTGTGGTCACTGCTGCTCCCAGTACACATCCTCCTAGCCACCACTTCTCCCAGTACCCATCCTCGTAGTCACCATTGCTCCCAGTACACATCCTCATAGTCACCATTGTTCCCAGTACACATCTTCCTAGTCACCATTGCTCACAGTACACATCCTCATAATAAATAGAGCTTCCGATACTGATCCTTGTCAGAGGTGTATCTAGGGTTTCTGGCACCCGGGGTAAGAATTCATTTTGGCGCCCTCCCACAAGGACATATGCCCCCCGTCAGCCCCATCATTGCCCTCTCCTCCCCCACCATCCCCATCATTGCCCTCTCCCCGTCAGCCCGATCATTGCCCTCTCCTCCTCCACCATCCCCATCATTGCTCTCTCCCTGTCAGCCCCATCATTGCCCTCTCCTCCTCCACCATCCGCATCATTGCTCTCTCCCCGTCAGCCCCATCATTGCCCTCTCCTCCTCCACCATCTGCATCATTGCTCTCTTCCCGTCAGCCCCATCATTGCCCTCTCCTCTTCCACCATCCCCATCATTGCGCTCTCCCCGTCAGCCCCATTATTGCCCTCTCCTCCCCCCACACACCATTCACTTCTCTGCACATTCCCCTGCAGCGCGATACACACAAACACACACACACACAATACTGAGCCACACACACATTCACACACACACACAATACTGAGCCAAACACACATACACACATTCACATACACACATACACACACATACACACATTCACACACACACACACATTCACACACACACACATTCACACACACCTCTCACCTCTCCTCACGCTCTGCCGCAGCATCTCTTCGCCTTCCTCTGACACAGCCGGCCGCTGAATGATGACGTCATCCAGCGGCGCGTCTGTGTGAGAGGAAGCAAGAGGAAGCAGGAAGACAGATCGCTGGGCAGCGGAGCTGCGGGGATTTCTCCCTGCCCGCTGCAGCCACTCTGCAGGGGCCCCCCTCCACCTCTGTACACGTTGGGAGCCGGCGCTCTGCAGCTTCTCTGTGCCGGCTGTCAGCTTGACAGTCGGCACAGAGAACAGCTGACTCCCAGACCGGGGGCGGCAGAATGCAGCAGCCGGGGGAGACACTGTGGTCCGCCGAATTAGGCGGCCCGACTGCGCCCCCCTGCCGGCTGCACCCGGGGCACATGCCCCAGCTGCCCCCCCCTAGATACGCCACTGATCCTTGTGGTCACCACTGCTCTGAGTACACATCCTCGTAGTCACCACTGCTCCCAGTACACATCCTCGTAATCACCACTGCTCCCAGTACCAATCCTCGTGGTCACCACTGCTCCTAGTACACATCCTCATAATAACCATTGCTCCCAGTATACATCCTCTTAATAACCCTTGTTCCCAGTATACATCCTCGTAGTCAACATTGCTCCCAGTACATATCCTCGTAATAACCATTGCTCACAGTACACATCCTCGTAGTCACTACAGCTCCCAATACTGATCTTGTGGTCACCACTGCTCCCAGTAAACATTATTGTAGTCACGACTGCTCACAGTGCCGATTCTTGTGGTCACCGCTGCTAACTTTAGTCTGCGTAGAGAATTAATTAACACAGTCTAGTAGGAAGTAAGGCAAAAACGTCCATTCAAGAATTTTCTATACACATCCTCAAAGACCAATATGAGGAAAGACGATAAATTGCAAAATATAAATTTTAAAAATAAATCTTTATTGAATTTTAAACAAAAATAAATATAATAAAATGCATGAATCAAGCAATAGGAATTAAAAGAGGACGAAAAAACATGGAACTACCAAAATGTAAAGCATAGAGCATGCTAATATAATACTCAAAAAATGAAATAGCAACCATCAATCGAAGCTGGTATATATGTATCCTAACACCATAATAATATCAATTCAAAAGTGAATGAGCCATAAAGTTCATAGTGCAAACCATAAATATTAACATTAAATTGAAAAGGTATAAAGTGGATATCACTGAAAAAATACAAGAAACAAACCGCATGACTACAAAGGGCCCATATATATATTGTAATAAAAGTTTTTCCACAGTCATGTTGGTGTATAATGGTTTAAATGATGAAGGTAAAAGATTATAAAATACTTCTAAAGTGTTAAATGCAAGGGTTCCAGATGCCTCGTCCTCTCACCCCGACAGCGCCGTTTCGCAAAATGCTTCCTCCATGGGGGCATGTCTGGTAGAGAATGTACCAGGTACAGCAACTCTTTTTCACTCCTTGGTGATGATCCTGAGCAGTAAGTACTTCTATACTAGTGGTGAGTTGGGATTCACTCTGTCTTCACATAATCCCAATATTTATATACCCGGGGTCTGTTAATAATTTCACTCCATACACCCTTTCTATTTAGATGAATTTGTTCCAAAATGGGCCTATCTGTCTACATTCCCACATCATATGAACCTCATCCATCCACACCTCGGACATTTTGCATGATACCCCATCTTGTGTAGGAAGCTTGAAGTGTTGTTCAACCTATGAATACAATGTGGAGAGCCTTTGGGCCTCACTGGGCGATAGTTTGGGAACTTTCTAAAATCTCCCTCCATTGTTCCACCGATATAGTGCCAACATAGTACCTTTCCAACCGCACATTCAGCGTCTCCCACTCCTACACTACCTACTCATCCCACCATCTCTCTGTTGGAGTCCCCGAAGGCTCTGTTCTAGGACCCCTACTCTTCTCAATCTATAAACTTGGCCTGGGACAACTCATAAAGTCCCATGGATTCCAGTACCACCTTTATTCTGATGACACTCAGATCTACCTTTCTGGCCCAGACGTCACCTCTCTGCTGTCGAGAATCCCGGAGTGTCTATCAGCCATATCCTCCTTCTTCTCCTCTCACTTCCTCAAACTCAATGTGGACAAATCTGAACTCTTCATCTTTCCTCCATCTCATAGATCTTCCATACCTGACCTATTGCAATTTACGACATCACGCTTTCCCCCGTACCGGAAGTCCGCTGCCTCGGAGTAACCCTTGACTCTGCCCTGTCCTTCAAACCGCACATCCAAGCTCTGTCCACCTCCTGTCGCCTCCAGCTCAAAAATATCTCCAAAATCCGTCCTTTCCTCAACCGTCAATCTACTAAAATGCTTGTGCATGCCATCATGATCTCCCGCCTTGACTACTGCAACATCCTTTTCTGTAGCCTCCCTGCTAACACCCTTGCACCTCTCCAGTCCATTCTTAACTCTGCTGCCCGACTAATTTATCTCTCTCCTCGTTACTCCTCCGCTTCCCCCCCTCTGCAAATCTCTTCACTGGCTCCCATTCCCTCAGCGTATCCAGCTCAAATTACTAATACTGACCTACAAAGCCATCCATAACCTGTTTCCTCCATATATCTCTGAACTAATCTCCCGATATATTCCCTCACGTAATCTCCGGTCCTCCCAAGACCTCCTTCTCTCCTCCACACTTATCAGCTCCTCACCCAACTGCCTCCAAGACTTCTCCAGAATATCCCCCATCCTCTGGAATTCTTTGCCCCAACACATCCGACTATCAGCCACATTCGGATCCTTCAGACTGAACCTGAAAACCCACCTCTTCAGGAAAGCCTACAGCTTGCACTGACCCTGCCTCCTCACCACTACCGAAGCTACCGCCTCACCAACACCAGAGCTCCTGCAACCCTCAACCTATTGTCTCCATCCCCACCATCCTGTAGAATGTAAGCCCGCAAGGGCAGGGTCATCAACCCTCTGTTTCAGTCTGTAATTGTTAGTTTGCTTACTGTAAGTGATATCTGTAATTTGTATGTAACCCCTTCTCATGTACAGCACCATGGAATCAATGGTGCTATATAAATAAATAACAATAATAATCCTCCAGTGAGCAGGGTCCTCTCTCCTCCTGTACCAGTTGTGACCTGTATTAAGATTATTGTACTTGTTTTTATTATGTATACCGCTCCTCCCATGTAAAGCGCCTTGGAATAAATGGCGCATAATAACCCGCTTAGCTTGAGCTGTCAGAGGGCGATCCTCCATTTGGGATAACAATAGACACATATATGGTGGAGATTAAGAAATCGGGGTTTAATATCAGGTCCAGTCACCGTGAACATGGCAAGATTTCTTTTTGCTTATACTTATAGTGATATAGAAATCTTATAAGAAAATACATTTAAAAGGGTTCTCCACTTCAGGATCCCAATTAAAATAAAATCAGTGTATACTGGTCACCTACAGCGGCACGGGAACGGTGGTGTCTGTGGTGCTGTTCCCATGCCAGCTGTGTAAGTGAAAAGCGAGGGCCAGCCAGCAATGGGAAATCCTTTTAACATAAAACCCTCATTTAAACAATTGGTCATATCCTGATGACACATGTCCTTTAAAGAGTTATTTCCAAAGTATAAAGTCAACCATATACATGGGATAAGGGTTAATAAAGTGATTGCTGAGGGTCTGACCTCTGGGACCCCTGGAGGTCCCAAGTATAGGTTTCTCTGGAACCTAAGAGCTGTACCCATCTGACTGTTGTGGAAGAGTCGCCGACCTCAAATACATTCAGCAGCCAGTGTCATCCAGATCTGATCTGTGGCAGGATCACATTCAGATACAGGCAGGATCACATTCAGATACAGAGGCTTCTCACAAAATTAGAATATCATCAAAAAGTTAATGTATTTCACTAATTCAATACAAAAAGGGGAAACTCATATAGAGTCATTACTAACAGAGTGATCTATTTCAAGTGTTTATTTCTGTTAATGTTGATAATTATGGCTTACAGCCAATGAAAACTCAAAAGTCATTAACTCAGTAAATTAGAATACTTTATAACACCAGCTCGAAAACTGATTTCAAAATCTGAAATGTTGGCTTACTGAAATGTATGTTCAGTAAATGCACTCAATACTTGTTCGGGTCTCCTTTTGCATCAATTACTGCATCAATGAGGTGTGGCTTGGAGGCGATCAGCCTGTGGCACTGCTGAGGTGTTATGGAAGCCCAGGTTGCTTTGATAGCAGCCTTAAACTTGTCTGCATTGTTGGGTCTGGTGTCTCTCATCTTCCTTTTGACAATACCCCATAGATTCTCTATAGGGTTAAGGTCAGGCGAGTTTGCTGGCCAATGAAGCACAGTGATACTGTTGTTTGTAAACCAGGTATTGGTACTTTTGGCAGTGTGGACAGGTGCCAAGTCCTGCTGGAGAATTAAATTTCCATCTCCAAAAAGCTTGTCGGCACAGAAAAGCATGAAGAGTTCTAAAATTTCCTGATAACAGGCGTGTCCCAGCCGCACAGTCAGCAGTCACTCAAGAGTGACTGGGCTGTGGGTGGGACTGTGGGCTGCCTGTGCTGTGGGCGGGCGGGGCTTTGCTGGGGGCGGGCGGAGCTGTGCACTGCAGGTGTCTGGTGCTGGGATCTGCTTGCCGAGTTGTGCGGCGGCTGGTCCCGTGGCGGTAGCGGCCGGTGTACTGTACTGTACCGGCGGCGGCCGGTGCGTGGGCGGCCGGTGTACTGTACTGTACTGGCGGCGGCCGGTGCGTCGGCGGCCGATCCCGCGGCGGCCGATGCCGTGGCCGGTGCCGTGCCGGGGGTCTGCGTGGTGCTGAAGGTGGCTGTGCGGTGGTGGTGGCGGCGGCGTTGTCTCTGTGTGCAGGCATGTCCGATGGGACTACAAGTCCCATCGGGCTCTGCCTGCTACAGTGACAGTGAGTGACACATTAGCCAATGATGGGACAGTAGTAGTCCCATCATCCGGCTAATGTGTTGAATGTAAAAAAAAAACAAAGAAAAAAAAAACACATATACAGTACATACATACATAGAACACATACAGAACATGCGACATGCGCCATGCGACGACATGCGCCATGCGACGACATGCGCCATGCGACGACATGCAGCATGCGTCGACATGCGTCATGCGTCGACATGCGCCATGCGCCGACATGCGCCATGCGTCGACATGCAACATGCGACGACATGCGCTATGCGACAACATGCAGCATGCGACGACATGCGGCATGCGACGCCATGCGGCATGCGACAACATGCGGCATGCGACGACATGTGCCATGCGTCTACATGCAACATGCGACGACATGCGCCATGCGACGACATGCAGCATGCGACAATATGCGCCATGCGACGACATGCGCCATGCGACGACATGCGACGACATGCAGCATGCGACGACATGCGCCATGCGACGACATGCGGCATGCGACGGCATGCGACAACATGCGGCATGCCGCATACAGTACATACATACAGTACATACATACATACAGACATACAGTACATATAACATAGAGTATATACTCACCATCACTTGTCACTTTGATCCCCGAAGCCATTGTCATCTGTAAAAAATATTAAAATAATAAACAAACACTATACTCCCTGATCCGCAGAAATCCAATTAAAACGATTGTCCCTCGCCGATCTCCCGTGGAGAGCAGGAGCATCTGCTGATGCGACTGCTCTCCAGGGGCTCCAGGAACACAATGAGGGGAGGAAGGTATCCTTCCACAATGTATTCCCCACAATGTATTCCTACGCCCCTGTGAGAAAATAGTCCCTAGTCTCACTTTATGGCATTGCTGTGTGAGGAAGTTCCCACGCAGCTTTTTGCCATAAAGTGAGACCAGTGAACTTTAGTAACCTCAGTGATGCACTGCAAGAGCCATTGTCTCCTGTCAGTGTGTCACTGAGGGTCCTATAGAGTAGTAACATCACCCGATGTCACTGTTCTATAGGGGAGATCGTCGTGGGACCCTCGTTATTAATTGGACTACGGCGGACAGGTAGTATGCGGTTTATTATTTTACGTTTTTTGCAGGCGCTGAAGTATGGTAAGTATGGTTAAATGAAGAATATTAAAATACTTTTTCCTAATGTGTGCGTGTTTTATTAACCCTTTTTAGTATTGGATTAATAACAGATAGGCGTCTTATTGACGCCTCTCCGTTATTAACCCGGCTTAATGTCACCTTACAATAGCAAGGTGACATTAACCCCTTATTACCCCATATCCCACCGCTACACGGGAGTGGGAAGAGAGGGGCTAAGTGCCGGAATTGGCGCATCTTACAGATGCGCCATTTCTGGGGCGGCTGCGGACTGGTATTTGTAGCCGGGGGGGGGGGGGGGAACCAATATCCATGGCCCCTCTCTAGGCTATGAATATCAGCCCCCTTTCTGGCTATAAAATATAGGGGGACCCCACGTCATTTTTTTTGGGGGGTCCCCCTATTTTAATAGCCAGTAAAGGCTACGCAGACAGCTGCGGGCTGATATTCATAGCAGGCTACAAATATTGGCCCCCGGCCGTCGGCTTTCCCCTTCTGGCGCAGAAAATTGCGCGAGAGCCCACGCCGTTTTTTTCGTTTTTTTAATTAAATTAAACGCTCATTAAGGCCTCTTTCACCCTTGCGTCGGTACGGGTCCATCGCTATGCGTCGGGCCGACGTACCGACGCACGTTGTGAAATTTGTGCACGTCGTGGGCAGCGGATGCAGTTTTTCAACGCATCCGCTGCCCATTCTGAAGTCCGGGGAGGAGGGAGCGGAGTTTTGGCAGACGCGATGGACGTGCCAACGGTCTGCCAAAACACGACGCATCCGTTGCACGACGGACGCGACGTGTGGCCATCCGTCGCGATCCTTCACTAATACAAGTCTATGGGTAAAAAACGCATCCTGCGAGCACATTTGCAGGATCCATTTTTTTCCCAAAAAGTCGGATTGCTAAAAACGCAAGTGTGAAAGTAGCCTTAGGCTGCTTTCACACTAGCATCGGTAAGGGTCCGTCGCGCTGCGTCGCTAATAAAAGTCTATGGAGAAAAAACGCATCCTGCAGACAACTTTGCAGGACGAGTTTTTTCTCTACAACGACGCATTGCGATGTGCAGTGCACGACGCTAGTGTGAAAGAGGCCTTAGAAACATCGGCCTTTCTATTATATATCTATGGATATATCTATCCATAGATATATTTATAGATAGATATATCTATAGATACATAGATGTATCTATCCATATATTTGGCTGCTTTCACACATCAGGTTTTTGCCGTGAGGCACAATCCGGCGAGTTTTGAAAAAAACGGATCCATTTTTTTCCGCCGGATCTGTTTTTTTCCCATAGAGTTGTATTAGCGCCGGATTGCGCCTGATGCCCACACGTTTCATCCGTTTTTTGCCGGATCCATCAAAAAACGCACAGCGACGGATCCGGCAAAAAAACGTATGAAACTGAGCTGTGAAATGATGAATCCGGCCTTGGAATCCGTTTTTTCAGGCATGTTTCCATTCAAATCATGCACATTTTCCGTTTATTTACTTATTTCCAAAAACGGCATTAAAACGGAGCATAAACCGCACCAAAAAAAACATCACCAAAAACTGCATCAAAACTGCACCAAAAACTGCATCAAAACCTGGTGCTGTTTTGCAGTTTTGTTGCGGTTTTGATGCAGTTTTTGTTGCGGTTTTGATGCAGTTCTTGGTGTGGTTTTGGTGCGGCTTTTTCCGCAGCATGTGCACAACAAGTCTGCGGCTCCCATAGACTTACATTGGTTGTGCACTACACTGCGGATTTGATGCAACTCAGTGCGGCAAAAAACGCTGCGGATCTGCAATCAGATCCGCAACGTGTGCACACAGCCTTAGCATTTAATGAACCTAGCAAAAAAGCCAAGCAAAAAACAAGTGTGGGATTACACTTTTTTTGCCATTTCATTGCACTTTGAATTTTTTTCACATTTTCTGCTACACGACATGGTAAAACCAATGATGTAATTCAAAAGTAGAACTTGTCCCGCAAAAGATAAGCCCTCACATGGGCATATTGACGGAAAAATTATGGCTCTGGAAAGAAGGGGAGCGATAAACGAAAACAAAAAAGCTCCAGGGGTGAAGGGGTTTAAAAGAGGAGGTTGGACAGAAATGACATCACAAATCTTTTTGAAGCTAGAGGGCGGAGAGGAGGGAGGGGTTTGGGTGTGTTTTGGTGTGGGTGTGGTAGGTTCGTGCTTAGTAGCAGTGCAATGCATCATGGAACTTGTAGTATTAGAGCACAATAACTCAGGAGAAAGGAAGTTGTCGATTAACCCCATGAGAGCTGAATCCAGCACTAAAGATGTTCTGCTACAGCATGATAAAAGGTAATATTGCTAAAATAAACACAGTAGATGTTTTCAGTGGCACATAATAGCAAGATTTATGAAAAAAAAAAAAGGTTATAGTAGTGGACAACTTCTTTAAATAAATTATCTTTTTGATTATATATTTTGTGAGAAGCACTTGTAATTGGCCAGGAATTGTGGGTTGACCAGGACAGCAGACTCGAAATGCAGATAATGTGTGTGGGGATCCCCACTCTCCCCCGACCAATGATATTGGAGAGATGAAGGTTGGTTGGTTGACTCCCAATTGCCTGACTCTTTAGTTCTCTATGAGACAAGGATGTGTGAACACTCGGCTGAACCCATGGTGTATATACAGTACAGACCAAAAGTTTGGACACACTTTCTCATTTAAAGATTTATCTGTATTTTCATGACTATGAAAATTGTAAATTCACACTGAAGGCATCAAAACTATGAATTAACACATGTGGAATTATATACTTAACAAAAAATTGTGAAACAACTGAAAATGTGTCTTAAATTCTAGGTTCTTCAAAGTAGCCACCTTTTGCTTTGATGACTGCATCGCGCACACTCTTGGCATTCTCTTGATGAGCTTCAAGAGGTAGTCACCGGAAATGGTTTTCACTTCACATGTGTGCCCTGTCAGGTTTAATAAGTGGGATTTCTTGCCTTATAAATGGGGTTGGGACCATCAGTTGTGCTGTGCAGAAGTCTGGTGGATACACAGCTGATAGTCCTACTGAATAGACTGTTAGAATTTGTATTATGGCAAGAAAAAAGCAGCTAAGTAAAGAAAAACGAGTGGCCATCATTACTTTAAGAAATGAAGGTCAGTCAGTCCGAAAATTTGGGAAAACTTTGAAAGTGTCCCCAAGTGCAGTGGCAAAAACCATCAAGCGCTACAAAGAAAGTGGCTCACATGAGGACCGCCTCAGGAAAGGAAGACCAAGAGTCACCTCTGCTTCTGAGGATAAGTTTATCCGAGTCACCAGCCTCAGAAATCGCAGGTTAACAGCAGCTCAGATTAGAGACCAGGTCAGTGCCACACAGAGTTTTAGCAGCAGACACATCTCTACAACAACTGTTAAGAGGAGACTTTGTGCAGCAGGCCTTCATGGTAAAATAGCTGCTAAGAAACCACTGCTAAGGACAGGCAACAAGCAGAAGAGACTTATTTGGGCTAAAGAACACAAGGAATGGACATTAGACCAGTGGAAATCTGTGCTTTGGTCTGATGAGTCCAAATTTGAGATCTTTGGTTCCAACCACCGTGTCTTTGTGCGACGCAGAAAAGGTGAACGGATGGACTCTACATGCCTGGTTCCCACCGTGAAGCATGGAGGGGGAGGTGTGATGGTATGGGGGTGCTTTGCTGGTGACACTGTTGGGGATTTATTCAAAATTGAAGGCATACTGAACCAGCATGGCTACCACAGCATCTTGCAGCGGCATGCTATTCCATCCGGTTTGCGTTTAGTTGGACCATCATTTATTTTTCAACAGGACAATGACCCCAAACACACCTCCAGGCTGTGTAAGGGCTATTTGACCAAGAAGGAGAGTGATGGGGTGCTACACCAGATGACCTGGCCTCCACAGTCACCAGACCTGAACCCAATCGAGATGGTTTGAGGTGAGCTGGACTGCAGAGTGAAGGCAAAACGGCCAACAAGTGCTAAGCATCTCTGGGAACTCCTTCAAGATTGTTGGAAGACCATTCCCAGTGACTACCTCTTGAAGCTCATCAAGAGAATGCCAAGAGTGTGCAAAGCAGTCGTCAAAGCAAAAGGTGGCTACTTTGAAGAACCTAGAATATAAGACATATTTTCAGTTGTTTCACACTTTTTTAAGTATATAATTCCACATGTTAATTCATAGTTTTGATGCCTTCAGTGTGAATGTGCAATTTTCATAGTTATGAAAATACAGAAAAATCTTTAAATGAGGTGTGTCCAAACTTTTGGTCTGTACTGTATGTTAGGAAGGAGCGATGGACAGCTGACAGCTTTAGTCTGAATGTCAGCGTAGTTCAATCCCCTATAATAAGGACCCCTTTATAATTTGCTGCGTTTTATCCTCTGTTCAGCTAGATCACCATCATTGCCAGCACCATGAATCTCTAACATCGCATCCGCGCTGTCCCTGCTCCCTAAGTGGCATTATTCAGTGCCATTTTGATACTGACTATTCTTTCTGAACATTTGGGGCAAAATTGGAAAGGAGATAAATGTGTCAGTGCCGGATCTGTGAAATACAAGAATGTTCGTCCAGGCCTTATTGTCACGGGTATACCGCCACAGAAAGGAGCCAGAAGATCACGACATCTGATTACACAAACTCCCGCTCTGATAAGAACTGCTTCACCATCTTATTAAACAGTGCAGGTTTTTTCCTTGCTGGCAGAGCAAGGGTTAATAAGTTCCGTTGATCTCAAGCTCTCCAACCTGGATTGTCTCAGCTGTTCTGTGTTGGCCACTCCCCTCTGGTATATATATGCAGCTTCTTGCACTTGGGAATTGCCAGTATTAGTTCTCACTGCCTGGTTAGGAGTTGGAGGTGAAGTTCGTGTTTGGAGTAGGTGTTTGGAGAGATGTTCAAGAGATAGTTGCATGGAGTTTGTGTATTCATCCTCATTCTCTCCTATTAGGTTCCTCCTACCTATCCCCCCATGTTCCACTGTTTTTTTGTGAGTGTATTTTTTGTATGATGGCAGTTTTCATTTATTGCAAGCCTACAACCTGCAGTAACCACCGATCGACCAAACCGCTGCATGACCAGCTCTATCCTCGCCTACTGTATTCTCACCCATCCCTTGTAGATTTTGAGCCTTCGAGGGCAGGGTCCTCTCTCCTCCTGTACCAGTTATGACTTGTATTGTTTAAGATTATTGTACTTGTTTTTATTATGTATACCCCTCCTCACATGTAAAGCGCCATGAAATAAATGGCGCTATAACAATAAATAATAATAATAATAATTTATCTCTGTCACTTGTTTGCCTGGTTAGTGTGATCCTATACATGTTGGCCTCACACCTCCCTGGGTGGGAGAAGGAACAGATAAGGGTTAATATAGGAGTACGGCAAGGCATGCGACCCCGGCGTCTCTACCTTCAGAAGTAATCTGGGAGAGAAAAATAGACTAGGGCGCCTGCTAGTTCGAGGGATCAGGTAAGCACCCACAGTCTGTAGTCTCTACGTGACATTATCACTAGTCGTACCTTTTTGGATCCATGATGGATCCTGTGGCTACTCGGCCAAGGCAGTTACAACAACTCAGCCTGGAGTTGGTGGACCTACACTCTACAGCTTTGCAGCACCCATTGAAAAGACGCTTTGGCCCCATAGCTCCGGGGAACTCCTGGTGGAACCCAAGATCGCTTTGCCAGATAGATTCTCTGGGGGTCAGGACAGGTTTGTGGTCTTCAGGGAGGCCTGCAAACTTTATTTTAGGTTACGTCCTAACTCCTTAGCTTCCAAGGAGCAACGGGTGGGAATTATAATCTCACTGTTCTAAGATGACTCTCTCCCGTCTAAATACCAGTTGCTTTAGATGGCCGAGGAATTTTTTCTGGCTCTGGGTCAAAGCTTTGACCATTCCGACCGAGTCTCTCTAGCTGGGTCTAAATTATGTCATCTTTAGCAAGAGAGACCGGCCAGCAGAGGAGTATTGCTCCGAGTTATGTAAGTGGTCCACGGACACTAGGTAGAATGACCCTGGGCTTCAAAGTCAATTTTGTCAGGCTCTGAAAAGGTAAAAGATGCCTTTGTCTTTTATGAGACCTTGGGTTTCCCATATCTTTAGCGATCCTTGTAGATCGCTGACTCACAGAGAGACAAAAGGTGACAGCCTAAATTTCAGGGAGACTAATGTCTAAGCTCAAGTCCACCAAGGAACTCATGCAGTTGGGGGGTCAACTCATTTTACCAGTCCTCCTGCAGCTCGGTGCAAAAGGTGTTTTTTTCTGTCGGTGATGGGTCATTTTATTGGTACCTGCCCATCCATACGTAACCACAGTCAGCCACCAGAAAACTAAGGAGCACAGCATGGAGGTTATCAACCTGGGTGTACATATTTCCTCCGTTGGTAGGTTGTGATTCTTTCTTCCTGACAAAATTATTGTGGATGGGAGAAAGGTGTCTATTTCTGTCTTTTTCGACAGTGGGGCGTGGTTTAATCTGGTTGACGGCGGGTTCGTACAAACCCAGGGCCTTAATCCTCATGAGTTGTCAATGCATATTCCAGTAATCACTATAGATTCTGCACCCTTGACTGAGGAGCGTTTCACTCAGGTCATTCAGGATATACTTGAGGTAGGGGCCATGCACACTGAAGCCTTCAAACCTTATGTGTTAGTAGGCTTTACCTCCCCAGTGCTTCTAGGCCTATCTTGGTTGATGTTACACAATTCTGTAGTGGACTGGCAGGCATGAGAGATAGTGAGGTGGAGCAAGTACTGTCAAAATAACTGCATGAGCACTCGTTTATCTATGGTAACTACCAGGTCTCTACTGGACTATTTGATTACGAGGAAGTGTTTTTGGAACAAGGGTGTCAATAACTACCACCTCATCTCCCTTACGATTACTCAGTGGATTTGATTCCTGGGGCTAAGTTGCCTAAAAGCAGGTTGTACAATATTTCATGTCCTGAGAGGCAGGCCAGAGAGCCTGGCTATGTGACATATCAGACCCTACTCATCTCCGGTGGCAGCAGGATTTTTCTTTGTTAAGAAAAAAAGATGGTGGGCTGCACCCGTCTGGATTTCCAGGAATTAGATCGGATCACTGTTCGGGATCCATATCCACTCCCTCTTATTGCAGATCTATTTAATCAGATCGTTGGGGCTAAGTGGTCTTCCAAAGAGGACCTTAGGGGGGCATATAATCTCATCCGTATTAAGGAGTGGAATAATTACGTGGAAGACTGCTTTTAATATGCCAGAAGGACACTGTTATGCCAATTGGGTTGACCAATGCTTCCGCTGTCTTTTAGCATCTAGCAGGTAGATTTGTTGTGCTCTATCTTGATGATATATTGATTTATTCGCTGGAAATCGAGTCACATTAGGTACATGTCGGGCAGGTCTTACAGATACTCAGAGACAAAAAAATATATTTAAAACCAGAGAAATGTTTGTTTTCAGTTCAGGAGATCCCTTTTCTGGGTTATTTCTTATCGTCCACCGGTTTTCGCATGGATCCGGCGAAAGTCTGGGTGGTACTGGATTGCGATCGCCCTAAAGACTTAAAAGCTTTACAAAGATTTTTAGGGTTTACCAATTATTACCATAAGTTCATCAAACCACTGATGGACAACACCAGGAAAGGGACGGACTTTTCTAAAGGGTCTAGTCAGGCAAGAAGGCATTGGATACTTAAAATAGATGTTTTGCTTCTGCATTGATTCTTGCACATAAGATAAAAATCTTATGTATTTGGAATCTTCCGAACGTCTGACACCTAGACAGGAAAACATGTCTGTGGAGTCAGTAAGCAAAACTTTCCACTCCTCAATTTCTCTGACTCCGAATCCCTCATACATGGCTCATGATTAAATTATACATTTACTGTAATAAAATGGTAACATCAGGCTTTTAATCAGCATTATGATACAATAATCAATCTATTTAGATAGAACATAAAATATATTTATTGGAATACAACTTTACAACACAAAAAACTTTAATACATTTTAAATGCACAATACACTATGCAGTAAGTTGGAAAAAACATTTTTCCACAAAAACATACTGAACAACATTTGAGCAGTCTCTGAAATTTGTCTGAGAAATAGTACCGCCTCCATCAGATCCTCCTTCATAGAGAACCCAAATCTGATCTAATTATTGTAAGGCTAGAGAACAACCTCTTTACACTAACTTGGGTTGGTGGCAAAGCGGTAACCGCATGGGCAACATCTCTAAGGCTAGGTTCACATTGCGTTAGTGGGTGGTCGCTAACGGACAGCGTTGCACGGCGAAAATGTCGCAATTAACGCCGTGCAACGGGTCCGTTAGCGCACCCATTGACAGCAATGTTGTTTCTGCCTGAAGCGCATCGCTAGCGCGTGCCTTTCTTTTGTGGCGCGCCTCGGACGCTGCTTGCAGCGTCTGCGGCGCGCCCGAGGTCCGTTCCCCGCTCTCGCAGATCGGGAATCTGCGAGAGCGGGGACGTTAACGCGACCCCTAAACGCGACCCCTACAAATATATTGCGTTAGCGCAATCCGCTAGCGCTAAACGGATTGCCCTAACGCAATGTGAACCTAGCCTAACAATTTCAGGTTTTAAAGGGAACCTGTCACCCCCCAGGGCCTATTAATGTTAAAGAGCCACCTTCTGCAAGACTAAGGCTGCCATCACACTAGCAGTATTTGGTCAGTATTTTACATCAGCATTTGTAAGCCGAAACCAGGAGTGGGTGATAAATGCAGAAGTGGTGCATACGTTTCTATTATACTTTTCCTCTATTTGTTCCACTCATGGTTTTGGCTTACAAATAATGATGTAAAATACTGACCAAATACTGCTAGTGTGACGGCAGCCTAAGGCTGCATTCTGTGAAGGTGGCTCTTATGTTTTTGCTCCTTAATAACGCTGAAATATTCACTTTTATAAATTGCGTGCCATACCTGTATTGAGTCTGGGGGGTACGTTTTTTCCCCCTGACTCAACCGCCTCCCAGCTTTCAATCATCCCCTCAGTACAACGGGCGCCGCCTCTTCTGTTTCCTCACGTCACCGGCGCCTGCGCTGTGTTCTCATTTTTCGGGCATGCGCCGTGCGTACTGCCCTGGAACTCACATCAACTGATGTACTGATATCGCACCTGCGTGTAGCGGAGGCCCAAGATCCCGCCCCACAGTGTGTTATGATTTATTCACACTACGGGGCTGGGAATCTGGCGCAAGCGCAGTTAGACTCTGCGGCTGTCTCCATCTCCGTCCGCCTCTTTCCTCCAGCGTTATATGACTCGTCTGCAGCGTCAGAGTGATCACAAGAGCAAGAACCTGTTCTTTTTTGCATTCATAATCTTGTAGAACTTTTTCCACTAAGGCCTGGAGAAAGTGGCCAGTGTGATGACCTTTAGTATCTTTTATTGCCAGAGTCTTGGGAACAATTTTCTTTTTTTCACAAACAAATCAAATGTTGATAGCAAAATAGTTCACTCTGTGACATGTGCAAGCATCCATTTTAAAAAATATAAAGCATCTTGAGAATCTTTTTAAGATCCTCCTTTTGGTTAAGGGCTTCTTCAATCACCAATTTTCTAATACTTTCTAATACCTTCCTTTTCCAGAGAAACACCAAGTTTGCGTGCCATTTCTCCATTAAGAGCTGTAGAAGCTGGTGGTGTAAATAATGATAATGGTACACCGTCTTTCACAACAAGCTCTATGAGCTGTCTTTTACACATATCTGCTGTTATCGTTACAGTAACTTTGTCACTTACAAAATATCTTGTAACTGATGGTTGAGACGCTCTTTCCTCCACCTGAATGGTGGGAAGTGCATGGCACTGGTTTCTTGGTGTCACTGTGATCTTTCTCAGTCACAGCTTTGAAAACTTCTGGGTGTAAGCGTTGTAAATGTCGTTTTCAAATAGAAACTCTCGTAGGAGCATTTTTATCACTGCCTGAGTATGCAGTATGCTTACACCATTTGTATTCATCTGTCATTAAATGACACACAAAATATTTTTTTATCTTGAGTTAATGTGAAATACTCAAATACAGATGACTTCATAGGAAGCTTCATAGGCATTTTGTAACCCTTAATGATCACCAATATACTTTTTAACAGCGCTGAGAAATCAGGGTATAGCGCCCCCAGCGGGGAAATCTTCGGGGTCTCAGGTAGAACATGATCAGGGCCGGTTTTTACGGTCCCCTGTCAAGTGATCACCGATATTCAGCTCGTCATCTTCCTGGAAAAAAATGGCGGCACAATAGGGTACCTGGCAATAGGGAATTTTTCCTACTGGTTCCTTTTGATTACTGTGATAGACCATATCACAGTGATAAAAAAATAGTAAATCAAATCCCCCTATGTCACCTCTTAGATAAAAAAAATATAAAACACAACAATTGTAATTATTTCCATTCTTTGCCATTGGGATTAGGATTGGGATCAGGGTTGTGGTTGTGTTAGGGTTGGGTATATAATTTTTTTTTTTCAAAAGGTAAAAAAAATGACGATATGATGGCTAGTGTTGAGGGCAAGTGCTAGCTACTCGAGTTTACATCAAGTGCTCGGATATGCATGGAGTATCGCAGCTCCCTGCATGTTTTTATTTGGGTGTCTTACAGCCGCAAAACATGTGGGGCAGGGACTCAAGTATGTCACTCCAGCACCCGTGGTATTCGGTGCATCCCGAGCACCCGATGCAAACTGGAGTAGCGAGCACTTGCGCTCAACACTAATAACGACATATTCAATATGACGACCTACTGCTATCAAATTCTGTGTTGCACCTGTTAGTTCAAAATGCTCACCATACCCCTGGATAAAGTTGAGGGGTCTAGCTTCCAAAATTGTGTCACTTGTGGGGAGTTTCCACTCTTTAGGCACATTAGGGGCTCTCCAAATGCAACATGGTGTCCGGTCTCGATTCCAGCCAATTTTTCAAAAAGTCAAACGGTGCTCCTTCCCTTCTGAGCCCTGCCGTGTGCCCAAACAGTGGATTTTCCTCACGTATGTGGTATCGGCATACTCAGGAGAAATTGCATAAAAAAATTTTGTGGTCCATTTTCTCTTGTTACCCTTGTGAAAATAAAAAAGTTTGGGTCTAAAATATTTTTTTTTTGTGAAAAAAGTTAAATGTTAATTTTTTCCTTCCACATTGCTTCAGTTCTCGTGAAGCACCTGAAAGGTTAAAAAAATTATTGAATGTGGTTTTGAGCACCTTGTGGAGTGCAGTTTTTATAACGGTGTCACTTTTGGGTACTTTCTGTGATATAGTCCCCCAAAGTCACTTCAAATGTGAAGTGGTCCCTATAAAAAATTTTTGGGCAAATTTTGTTGGAAAAATTAGAAATCACTAGTAAACTTTTAACCCTTCTAACTTCCTAACAAAAAAAAATTGTGCGGATGTAGACATGTGGGAAATGTTATTTATTAAGTATTTTGAGTAACATATTTCTGATTTAAAGGCACAAAAATTAAAAGTTTGAAAATTTGAAAATTTTCGAAAATGTTGCCAAATTTCTGTTTTTTTTTTTCATAAATAAATGCGAATTATATCCAAGAAATTGCATCACTATCAGGAAGTACAATATGTCACAAAAAACAAACAATCACAGAATCAGTGGGATCCATTGAAACATTCCAGAGTTATAACTACATAAAATGACAGTGGTCATAATTGTAAAATTTGGCTTGATCATTAAGGTCAATATTGGCTCTGTTACTAAGGGGTTAATCATATAAATTTGGTCTCAAAATAATTTTGTCCTATAAAATAAAATAAAGTGTATTGTAATTCCGGCAAGAATAGGGAATCACATATAATTTTGGATAAAAATAAAACTTTGCATAAATTAATAGTACAGATGAGGACAAATAAAAAGTTGTAATATGTTATTAGATACATAGCTTTACTTTGAACTTACAATCTCAGGCGTTTCTCAGGGTACTGGTCAGTAAAGGTTTCACATCATGATTAGTGTTGAGCGATACTTTCCGATATCGGAAAGTATCGGTATCGGAAAGTATCGGCCGATACCGTCAAAATATCGGATCTAATCCGATACCGATACCCGATCCCAATGCAAGTCAATGGGACGAAAATATCGGAATTAAAATAAACCCTTTATAAACTTGTAGGTTCATTCTACATGAAGGAAAACAACTAAGAATAATGTAGGATGTATTGGGGGACGTGGCGGAGACATTAAAGGCACAGAGGTTTAGCCCAATGTAATAGAATAGCAGGATTTTGTTTTTTTTATGACGTTCGGCGGTAGAAAGATTTTGACTATGTTAATTTTTTTTTTATTTTGTCAGATATTGATGTTTCACTACTTCCACGCCCTTCACCTTCTTTTTTACTTCTCCCACACTTTCTTCTTCATTATCCTCATCATCAGCTTCTTTGACATCAACTTCTTCACCTTATTCATCTTCTTCTTCATCTTCTACCTATTATTTTTTTGGTTACATTGTTCATATTCTTTTTATTTTACTATTATCTTCATCATATTCTACTTCTTCATCATATTCTTATTTGTGACAGGCATTCCCGTAGTTGTTATCTATAAAAGTTTGAAGAACTTACAATCTCAGGCGTTTCTCAGGGTACTGGTCAGTAAAGGTTTCACATCATGATTAGTGTTGAGCGATACTTTCCGATATCGGAAAGTATCGGTATCGGAAAGTATCGGCCGATACCGTCAAAATATCGGATCTAATCCGATACCGATACCCGATCCCAATGCAAGTCAATGGGACGAAAATATCGGAATTAAAATAAACCCTTTATAAACTTGTAGGTTCATTCTACATGAAGGAAAACAACTAAGAATAATGTAGGATGTATTGGGGGACGTGGCGGAGACATTAAAGGCACAGAGGTTTAGCCCAATGTAATAGAATAGCAGGATTTTGTTTTTTTTATGACGTTCGGCGGTAGAAAGATTTTGACTATGTTAATTTTTTTTTTATTTTGTCAGATATTGATGTTTCACTACTTCCACGCCCTTCACCTTCTTTTTTACTTCTCCCACACTTTCTTCTTCATTATCCTCATCATCAGCTTCTTTGACATCAACTTCTTCACCTTATTCATCTTCTTCTTCATCTTCTACCTATTATTTTTTTGGTTACATTGTTCATATTCTTTTTATTTTACTATTATCTTCATCATATTCTACTTCTTCATCATATTCTTATTTGTGACAGGCATTCCCGTAGTTGTTATCTATAAAAGTTTGAAGATTACACCTTCCGTTCTGCCTGTCACAAAAGAGTTACATTTGTCCGCGTTCAGTTTGGCCTGCAGCATCAGGCTTTATCCAGGGGCACCACGAGGAGGAACGGACTCACCCCCATACACTGCTTAGTCTTCTTCTGCTTATAATTTAGAAAATATTTTTTGCTCTGATATTTAGTGTTATGCTTAATGTTCTTCTGCTCTTTGTTCTGCAGCCTCTTGTTCTTCTGCTTCTCGGTCTTCCAGGTCGTCGTCGTCTCCAGGGTCGTCGTCTCCGGGGTCGTCGTCATCGGGGTGGTCTTCAGGGTCGTCGTCTCCGGGGTCGTCGTCATCGGGGTGGTCTTCAGGGTCATCGTCTCCAGGGTCGTCGTCATCACGGTGGTTGTCGTCTCTGGTGTCGTCGTCATCTTAGGGGTGGTCTTCCGGGTCATCGTGTTTAGTCTCTTGAACTTGGAAATGTAGCAGAAGGTACAAGAAGGCTGAGAAAATGCCGAGAACCAGCTGATGGAACTGGAACTCGGATGGCTACCCGAAGGTCCAAGAGCCAATGGAACTACCGAGGACCAGCTGACGTTACTGGAACCCGGTTACTAAGCAGGAGGTACCCGTGCCTGAAAGCACTACCAAGGACCACCTGACGTTGGTGGAACTCGGATACCCAGAGGGAGGCACCTAAGCCAAAGGCTCTGCCCGGAACCAGCTGACGGTACTGGAACCAGGATGGGGAGCAGAAGGTACAAGAGCAAAAGACACTGCCGAGAACCAGCTGACGGTGCTGGAACCCGGATGGGTAGCCGAAGGTCCAAGAGCCAATGGAACTACCGAAGACCAGCTGACGTTACTGGAACCCGGTTACTAAGCAGGAGGTACCCGTGCCTGAAAGCACTACCAAGGACCACCTGACGTTGGTGGAACTCGGATACCCAGAGGGAGGCACCTAAGCCAAAGGCTCTGCCCGGAACCAGCTGACGGTACTGGAACCAGGATGGGGAGCAGAAGGTACAAGAGCAAGTGTCTGCGTGGCTTTTGCAGGACACGATGCCGGCTGCACAGCAGGGGAACAGCTGGCGGTGCTGAACCCCACTGACACATTGGCTGGTGTTTTTCTCTGTGCAGCTAGCAGTACCGGGCCCCAACTGGCGGTGTTAGAGCCCGGGGTCAGCAGGAGGAGGAGATGGAGCAGAGTGTAGGCCGAAGCCTGCACTGGCGGCAGCTTTGGGTCTGTTGTGCCTGCGTGGCAGTTGCAGGACACGTTGCCGGCTGCACAGCAGGGGAACAGCTGGCGGTGCTGAACCCCACTGACACATTGGCTGGTGTTTGGCTCTGTGCAGCTAGCAGTACCGGGCCCCAACTGGCGGTGTTGGAGCCCGGGCTCTGCAGGGGGAGCAGAGTGTAGGCCGAAGCCTACTTGAACCAATTTCAAAGGTAACCTTTAACCCCCCCTCAGGGGTTACAAAGTAGAAGAGCCACAGCTTATGCAGCAGTAGTGCTGCACAAGTCAAAGGTTGCTCTTTTAATTTTGCTCCTTGCACACGCTGAATGAAACACGTATAACATTTAGCCCTTTATACAGTCAAACTGTGTTGGAGGCGCGAGTTCCCTTTGTAATGAGACGCAGCACAGATGTCAAGAATCCCACCTTGGTGCTGGGTGCAGCCTCCTGAGCGTTGTTATTTGCTGTACAGGAGTCTGCGCTGTCGTGTTATCCCCTGGCCTAGCGCTGTTAGCGCTGCCCATCTTCTGACCTCATTTAATGTCGGCCGCTGCGGTTCGCGATGACCATGAATCCCAGCCTCGCGGTGTCTTAACATTGTTAAAACACTGCGGGGCTGTGATTCATGGCCTGGCGCAGCACATATGTTCGCCTCTCGCACTCGGGTCCTTACACCCGCTGCAGACTGTGCGGCGTCAGCTGATCCCTTATCGCATGCCACGGCCATGAAGCCGCACAGTCTGAAGAAGGCGGAAGGAGATGAGGGACAGGCGAAGTGATGCACTGCTCATGCCCATCAATCACACCCTCGCAGTCCCAAGAAATAAGACACCGAGGGGCGTTGTGTGGGTCAGGGCGGCCGCAGAGGCGCAGGCAGCCAAACAATGATGCCAGAAGACGGGCAGCGCTACCAAGGGGGTTGCAGCGTGTCATTACAAAGGAAAGTCACACCCCCGGGACGGTTAAATGGTCACACAGAGGACACATTTCAGACGTGTTTTCAGTTCCACATGTGCGAGGAGAATACGTTTATGAGCCACCTTGCACACATGCAGCATTACCGCTGTACAAGGTGGCCTTAAAAACGTACAAACGCCTGGGGGAGGGGGGACAGGTTCCCTTCAAATTCAGTTCTTGTGTCTGCGTGGCTTTTGCAGGACACGATGCCGGCTGCACAGCAGGGGAACAGCTGGCGGTGCTGAACCCCACTGACACATTGGCTGGTGTTTTTCTCTGTGCAGCTAGCAGTACCGGGCCCCAACTGGCGGTGTTAGAGCCCGGGGTCAGCAGGAGGAGGAGATGGAGCAGAGTGTAGGCCGAAGCCTGCACTGGCGGCAGCTTTGGGTCTGTTGTGCCTGCGTGGCAGTTGCAGGACACGTTGCCGGCTGCACAGCAGGGGAACAGCTGGCGGTGCTGAACCCCACTGACACATTGGCTGGTGTTTGGCTCTGTGCAGCTAGCAGTACCGGGCCCCAACTGGCGGTGTTGGAGCCCGGGCTCTGCAGGGGGAGCAGAGTGTAGGCCGAAGCCTACTTGAACCAATTTCAAAGGTAACCTTTAACCCCCCCTCAGGGGTTACAAAGTAGAAGAGCCACAGCTTATGCAGCAGTAGTGCTGCACAAGTCAAAGGTTGCTCTTTTAATTTTGCTCCTTGCACACGCTGAAAGGAACACGTATAACATTTAGGCCCTTACACAGTCAAACTGATTTTGAGGCGTGAGTTCCCTTCGTAAAGAGACGCAGTACAGCTGGCAAAAATGCCACCTTGGTGCTTTGCGCGGCCTCCTGAGCATCGTTATTTGTTGCACAGGAGTCTGCGCTGTCGTGTTATCCCTTGGCCTTGCGCTGTTAGTGCTGCCCGTCCTCTGACATCATTTGATGTCGGCCGGTGCGGTTCGCGATGCCCATGAATCCCAGCCCCGCAGTGTCTTGACATAGTTAAAACACTGCGGGGCTGGGATTCATGGCCTGGCGCAGTACATATGTTCGCCTCTCACACTCGGGTCCTTACACCCGCTGACTGTGCGGTGTCACGGCCGTGGCATGCTATTAGGGACCAGCTGACACCGCACAGTTTGAAGAAGCCGTAGGGAGATGAGTGAGAGGTGGAGGTTCAGATATGCACTGCGCATGTCCATGGATCTCAGGCCCCCAGTGGGATTAAATCAGAAGACAGTACGAGGCGGGCTCTCGGCCAGCGCGGCCGCACAGGCGCAGCCAGCCTGACACCAAATGATGTCAGAAGACGGGCAGCGCAAAATGTGTGCATGGCCAAGGGCTAACCTAAGAGCGCAGGCTCCGGGACTGATTCAAACAACGCTGAGGAGGCGGCGCACGGCGCCAAGGGGGTAAGAATGACGGCTGTGCTGCGTCACATCACAAAGGAAAGTTCCACCAACCGGACGGTATCACAGTAGGAGGGGACACTTTTCATAAGTGTTAGGATCAGCATGTGCAAGGAGCACCACGAAAAGAGGCACTTTTTCCCTTTGCATCATTACTGCTGCACAAGGTGGCTCCTTCAGTAACAAACGCCTGGGGGGGGGGGGGGACAGGTTCCCTTAAATTTAACTTGTTGTGCCTGCGTGGCGGTCGCAGTACACGTTGCCGGCTGCACAGCAGGAGAACAGCTGGCGGTGCTGAACCCCACTAACACATTGGCGAGGTGTTTGGCTCTGTGCGGACAGCACTTCTGGACGGCAACTAGCGGTGTTGGAGCCCAGGGACAGGTGGAGGAGGAGGAGGTGGAGGAGGTAGGAGGGATTGCCACACACACAGCTGGGGAACAGCTGACGTTACTGAACCCCAATAACAGAGGAGGGACTGTTGACTGTGCGTACAGCACTTCTGGACGGCAACTGGCGGTGTTGGAGCCCAGGGACAGGTGGAGGAGGAGGAGGTAGGAGGAGGTAGGAGGGATTGCCACACACACAGCAGGGGAACAGCTGACGTTACTGAACCCCAATAACAGAGGAGGGACTGTTGACTGTGTGTACAGCACTTCTGGACGGCAACTGGCGGTGTTGGAGCCCAGGGACAGGTGGAAAAGCAGAGGAACACAATGTAGGCCGAAGCCTGAGAAAGTCGAAAGGGAACCTTTAACCCCCCCCCCAAGGCGTTTGTAGCTGAAAGAGCCAGCTTGTGCAGCACAAAAGATGCAAAAGGAAAAGGTGGCTCTTTTCATCATGCTCCTTGCAAACACAGAACTAAACACTTATAAAATGTGTCCCCTGAAACCGTGAAACCGTCCCGGAGGTGGGACTTTCCTTCGTAATATGCCGCAGCACAGCCGTCATTCCTACCCCCCCGGCGCCGCGCCCCGGCTCCTCAGCGTAGTTTGATTCCGTCCCGGAGCCTGCGCTGTTATGTTGCCCCTTGGCCAGGCACACTTAGCGCTGCCCATCTTCTGACATCACTTGGTGTCAGGCTGGCTGCGCCTGTGCGGCCGCGCTGGCCGAGAGCCCGCCTCGCAGTGTCTTCTGATTTTATCCCACTGGGGGCCTGGGATCCATGGCCATGCGCAGTGCATATCCTCGCCTCTCACTCCCCTCCCTACGGCTTCTTAAGACTGTGCGGTGTCACGGCCGTGGCATGCTATTAGGGACCAGCTGACACCGAACAGTCTGAAGAAGCCATAGGGAGATGAGTGAGAGGTGGAGGTTCAGATATGCACTGCGCATGTCCATGGATCCCAGGCCCCCAGTGGGATTAAATCAGAAGACACTGCGAGGCGGGCTCTCGGCCAGCGCGGCCGCACAGGCGCAGCCATCCTGACACCAAATGATGCCAGAAGACGGGCAGCGCTAAGTGTGCCTGGCCACGGGATAACATAACAGCGCAGGCTCCGGGACGGAATCAAACAACGCTGAGGAGCCGGGGCGCGGCGCCGGGGGGGGAGAGGAATGACGGCTGTACTGCGTCATATTAGGAAGGAAAGTCCCACCTCCGGGACGGTTTTACGGTATCAGTGGACACATTTTATAAGTGTTAAGTTCTGCGTGTGCAAGGAGCTAAACCAAAATAGCTACCTTTTCCTTGTGCAGCATTACTGCTGCACAAGGTGGCTCTTTCAGTAACAAACGCCTTGGGGGGGGGGGACAGATTCCCTTACATTTCAGTTGTTGTGTCAGCGTGGCGGTCGCATGACACATTGCCGGCTACACAGCTGGGGATCAGCTGACGTTACTGAAACCCAATAACACTGGGTCGTATGTTTTGACTGTGCAGACGGCACTTCTGAGCCTCAACTGGCGGTGTTGGAGCCCAGGAATTTAAGTTCAGGTGGTAGAAAGATGAACACAACAGGAGACCTGGATAACGTATACAGTGACCTAATTATTTAATCAGGAGGAGGAGTGGCAAATTCCTGCGAGATCCAGGCCTTGTTCATTTTCAGGAAAGTAAGCCGGTCAACGTTATCGGAGGATAGTCGCATGCGACGGTCAGTTAGTACACCACCTGCAGCACTAAAGACACGTTCCGATAATACACTGGCCGCAGGGCAAGACAGCACCTCCAATGCATACTGGCTTAGCTCTGGCCATGTATCCAGCTTTGAGACCCAAAACTTGAAAGGGGAAGAGCCGTCTGGGAGTACAGCAAGAGGGCAAGACATGTAGTCTGTCACCATCTGACGGAACCGTTGCCTCCTGCTGACTGGAGCCGTCTGTGATGGTGTAGACTTTTGTGGGGGGCACAGAAAACTGTGCCACAGTTGGGCCATACTGGTCTTGCCTTGGGCAGAGGCACTGCTTCTGCTCCCTCTTTGTGCAGAGCCTCCACCACTGCCTGGACGCACTGAGCTGCTTTGGAATGCACTAGCAGCACTTCTCTCAGTTGGAATGGAGAAGATGATGGAATTGACCAGTGTGTCTTGGTACTCCCGCATTTTTCGCTCCCGGTTCAACGGTGTGATGAGGCTTTCTACGTTGTCCCGGTAGCGAGGATCGAGGAGGGTGAACACCCAATAATCAGACATGTTGAGAATGTGGGCGATGCGGCGGTCGTTTCTCAGGCACTGCAGCATGTAATCCACCATGTGCTGCAGACTGCCAACTGCCCAAGAAATGCTGTCCCCTGCTGGAGGCGTGGTCTCTGCCCGCTCGTCATCACCCCACCCTCGCTGTACACACTGAGTACTGGACAATTCGGTAACTCCCTCCTCTGGACGGATGTCTACCTCCTCCATTGACTCCTCCTCATCCTCCTCACAAACTGTCCCCTGCCTACGCGTTTGTGAGGAACCACGTGGCGCTGACTGTCCAGAAGATGATGGAAATGGTGAATCCTCATCCTCCACCTCTTCCACAACATCATCCCTTAGCGCTTGCAGTGATTTTTCAAGCAGGCAGATAAGGGGGACAGTCATGCTGACTAGTGCATCATCTGCACTCGCCATCCGCGTGGAATAATCAAAGGGACGCAAAACCTGGCAGACGTCATTCATAGTGGCCCACTCTGTGGTTGTGAAGTCTGTACGGCGCTGACTGCGACTTCTTTGCGCCTGAAGCAGCTGGTACTCCATTACAGCTTGCTGCTGCTCACACAACCGCTCCAACATATGTAACGTGGAATTCCACCTGGTAGGTAGGTCACATATGATGCGATGTTCCGGCAGGCGGTGTCGACGCTGCAGAGCCGCAATGCACGCTTTTGCCGTGCTGGAACGCCGCAAGTGAGCACACTCTAGGCGGACCTTGTGCAGCAGTGCATCAAGATCCGGATAGTCCCTCAAAAAGCTCTGCACGACCAAATTGAGCACATGTGCCAGACATGGGATGTGAGTGAGGTTGCCGAGGCCCAGAGCTGCCACCAGATTTCGGCCATTATCACACACTACCATGCCTGGCTGGAGATTCGCTGGCACAAACCACACATCGCTCTCCTGCTTGATGGCATTCCAGAGCTCCTGCGCTGTGTGGCTACGATTCCCCAAAAAAATTAATTTCAAGACGGCCTGTTGACGTTTGGCCACGGCTGTGCTCATGTCGGTCGTAACAGGTACACGTTCATCACGGGTCCATGTGGAGGTGGACTGTGACGGCTCCTGCAGCGATGATTCTGAGGAACTGGTGTAAGAGGAGGAGTCAATGCGTACAGAATGGATTCCTGCAATCCTTGGAGTGGGCAGGACACGTCCTGCGCCACTCGCACGGTCTGTACCCGGCTCAACGACATTAACCCAATGGGCAGTGAGGGAAAGGTATCGCCCCTGTCCATGTTGACTGGTCCACGCATCGGTGGTGAGGTGGACCTTGCTACTGACGGCGTTCAGTAGCGCGTGTTTTATGTGTCCCTCCACATGCTTGTGAAGGCAGGGACGGCTTGCCTGCTGAAGTAAAAGCGGCTGGGCACATTGTACTGTGGGACTGCCAATGACATCAAGTCACGGAAGCTGTCAGTCTCCACCAGCCTGAATGACAGCATTTCCAGTGACAGAAGTTTGGCAATGCCTGCAGTCAGAGCCTGTGCTCGTGGGTGGTTTGACGAGAAAGGCCGCCTTTTCTCCCATGCCTGTACTACCGATGGCTGTAGACTGGGCTGGGAGTGTGTGGATGACTGGGAAAGTGGTGCTGCGGGTGGAATTACAGCGGGTCTCTGGACAACAGGGCCAGAGGTTCTTCCACGGCGATCCTGGGAGGAAGCCGAAACAGCTGCGTGTGAGCTAGAGGAAGAGGCAACACGAGCTGAAGAGGTGGTAGCTGCCGCTGTTGGTTGGCCTAGCTCTTCAGTGTGTTTTTCTAACTCCGCCGGGTGCCTGTTGCGCACATGTTTCCACATGTTGGAGGTATTGAGGTTGCTGACATTTCGACCTCTTTTGACTTTTTGATGACACACCTTGCATCTGACATAGCAAATGTCATCTGCAACTGTGTCAAAAAAGGACCAGGCACTGCAAGTCTTGGGAGCGCCCTTTTTGGCTTTTGGAAGAGACATGCTCCTAACGGGTGCCAAAGCGGAGGCTGCAGGATCCGCAGTCTTCCCCCTCCCTCTCCCTCTTTGGGCCGTACGGGGAATCTCTTCCTCAGAGCTGCTCCCACCACCTTCCTGTCCCTCACGCCAAGATGGATCAAGGACCTCATCATCTACACTACCCTCTGCCCCCAACTGCTCCTCCTGGGTAGTCTCAGCAGCAGAGCACGCACCAGTAAGTGGCACCTGAGTGTCATCATCAGCTGATGCGGCCTGCGATGTGGTGACCGGAGCCACTGGCCCACCCGCCTCTTCAGAGGAAGAGAGAAAAAGCTGTTGGGCATCACTGCACCCTGCCTCTTCTTCCATTTCTCCAATGCTGCTTGGCTGGCCCCCTGTTTCCAAGCCAAGAGATTCAGAGAACAGAAGTAGAGACGGCTCCTGTCCTGGGCTCTCTGTCTGCCTGGGCAATTTGGCAGGTGGTGAAGAGACAGATGGCTGCTCTCCAGTGCTCTGTGTCTGAGAGGATGTGGCACTAATTGAAGTTGATGCATTAGCTGCCATCCATCCAACAACGGCTTCAATTTGTTCTTCACGCAGCAGCGGTGTACGGCGCTCTGACACAAAGCTGCGCATGAACGACTGTTGCCTGGTGAAAGTGGGTGCTGATGAGTCACCGGTGCCCGCAGCAGGCACAGAATCCCCACGTCCCCTCCCTGCTCCGCGCCCACGCCCACGTGCCTTACTCACTGCCTTCTTCATCTTGGTTGACTGATAAAGATAAGCAGAAAAGTACTAACGGCTTTGTGTGCTTATTCCTGAACAACTCCTCCTAACAGGTATAAGAAACACTAATTTTCTAAAGTGTGGACTAGACTTTAATATGAGCTAATGTGGCCTACACAAATGTAAAGTGGTGTCACTGGTGTGTTTGGTGAACTTTATTATTTATTTATTTTTTGGGGGCTGAAATGACAACAGATAGAGCTGCAGTCACACGGAGACCGTGCAGACAGACGTAAACGGCGCTACAAGGCCCCAAAACCCTCCTCTACGTTATCCTATGTAGTGTTTTTCCACAAATTAGCTGGAGACGGGTGGAAAGACACTAATAGGAATTTTTTGAAAAAATGTGCAGCAGCCTGCACTACTTAAAACAAAATGAAAATTGATTTGGCGGTATGACGCAGTGAAGAACCCTGAGCTGGAGACAACCAGGCTATGGCTGCTCACAGACTACAGGGCGAGCTGCAGTCACACGGAGACCGTGCAGACAGCCGTAAACGGCGCTGCAAGGCCCAAAAACCCTCCTCTACGTTATCCTATGTAGTGTTTTTCCACAAATTAGCTGGAGACGGGTGGAAAGACACTAATAGGAATTTTTTGAACAAATGTGCAGCAGCCTGCACTACTTAAAACAAAATGAAAATTGATTTGGCGGTATGACGCAGTGAACAACCCTGAGCTGGAGACAACCAGGCTATGGCTGCTCACAGACTACAGGGCGAGCTGCAGTCACACGGAGACCGTGCAGACAGCCGTAAACGGCGCTGCAAGGCCCAAAAACCCTCCTCTACGTTATCCTATGTAGTGTTTTTCCACAAATTAGCTGGAGACGGGTGGAAAGACACTAATAGGAATTTTTTTAAAAAATGTGCAGCAGCCTGCACTACTTAAAACAAAATGAAAATTGATTTGGCGGTATGACGCAGTGAACAACCCTGAGCTGGAGACAACCAGGCTACGGCTGCTCACAGACTACAGGGCGAGCTGCAGTCACACGGAGACCGTGCAGACAGCCGTAAATGGCGCTGCAAGGCCCAAAAACCCTCCTCTACGTTATCCTATGTAGTGTTTTTCCACAAATTAGCTGGAGACGGGTGGAAAGACACTAATAGGATTTTTTTTAATAAATTAGCAGCAGACTACACTACTTGAAAAAAAAAAAAAAAAAAGAACAGTATGAGGCAATGAACCACCCTCCCTGAACTGAATACAACCAGCTATGGATGGCCTATGTGGCTGCACTCAGACTAGAGAGTGGGCTGCACTCACACACACACACACACACAGACCTTGCAGATCGCTGTGAAAACAGCGCTACAAGGCAAAAGCAAGGTGAACACAGTAGGTAGGTGAACACAGCGGTTGCTAAATTAGCCTTTGGAAAGCACAAAGAAGCAAATCGCTATCTCTAAACTGTCCCTCAGTCAGCAAACAGCGTCCTGTCACTAACTGAATTCACAGCAGAGTGATCGCAAAATGGCGCCAGCGACTTTTAAACTGCATCATGACATCATTTCAGCAGCCAATCACAGCCTTGCCAGTAGTTTCATGCCCTCCAAGCTAAACAGGATGTGCCCACACTTGGAATCATTCTCATTGGCTGAATTTCTGCATTTTGAATCTTGGAACTTCCGATTCCGGTATCCGATACGCGGCAAGTATCGGAATCCCGGTATCGGAATTCCGATACCGCAAGTATCGGCCGATACCCGATACTTGCGGTATCGGAATGCTCAACACTAATCATGATGCTTCACAGTATATGAAAAGGGGGGGAGAGAGTAAGTTTGTGCGGAGGCATACCACAGAAAAAAACTGAAACTGCTAGCAGAGCTTATAACATGAAGAGCATCAGATCAACAAACCTCTCCTAACATGAGCTCAGAGGAAAAGCAACCTAAAATATGAAGCATATAGTAAAAACATACACTGGACTATTGATTTATGCAGTTTATTGAAAGTCTAGATATGCGTTAAGAAGTACTTGCCTTAATCCTGTTTTCCTGTTCACACTAGCAGTTCTTGAGATGAGTGCAGGCTGCAGGCATTCCTTATCAGTGCTCTAATCTATAGAGGCAGAGCTTTACTACTGAGCATGTACATAAAGTGCAGAACAGATTCATCTCAACTAAAAGCCGAGATCTTTAGATCACGTATAGAACAGATATTTATAAGACATTTTATAACTTTCCCACATTCTAATGAAAAAATATTCAGCATATACAGCATTTAAATACTGTACCCAATTTATTATATATATTTTTGAAAATTGTAATTTTTATTGAAACAAATGTTAAAATTTTTACAGGAAAAGGCTTTTTTTAGCTATTTTAAATTTTTCACTATCAGTTATAGGTTATAAACCAACACAATTTATTACATATTTTAAGAGTCGGAGTCATTTTATACCGACTACACCAAAATGTACACTGACTCCGACTCCACAGCCCTGCGGGCAAGATGGTGTTTGTTCTTCACCAGATTCAACTTTGTTGTGTCTTATAAGCCGAGGGATAAGAACATTAAGGGTACTGTCACACAGTGGCACTTTGATCGCTACGACGGTACGATCCGTGACGTTCCAGCGATATCCATACGATATCGCTGTGTCTGACATGCTACTGCGATCAGGGACCCTGCTGAGAATCGTACGTCGTAGCAGATCGTTTGGTACTTTATTTCGTCGCTGGATCTCCCGCTGTCATCGCTGGATCGTTGTGTGTGACAGCGATCCAGCGATGCGTTCGCTTGTAACCAGGGTAAACATCGGGTTACTAAGCGCAGGGCCGCGCTTAGTAACCCGATGTTTACCGTGGTTACCAGCGTAAAAGTAAAAAAAACAAACCGTACATACTCACATTCCGGTGTCCTTCAGGTCCCTTGCCGTCTGCTTCCCGCTCTGACTGACTGCCGGCCGGAAAGTAAGAGCAGATCACAGCGGTGACGTCACCGCTGTGATCTGCTTTCACTTTACGGCGGCACTCAGTCAGAGCGGGAAGCAGACGGCAAGGGACCTGAAGGACACCGGAATGTGAGTATGTACGTTTTTTTTTTATTTTACTTTTACGCTGGTAACCATGCTAAACATCGGGTTACTAAGCGCGGCCCTGCGCTTAGTAACCCGATGTTTACCCTGGTTACCTGGGACCTCGGCATCGTTGGTTGCTGGAGAGCTGTCTGTGTGACAGCTCTCCAGCGACCACACAACGACTTTCCAACGATCACGGCCAGGTCGTATCGCTGGTCGTGATCGTTGGAAAGTTGCAGAGTGTGACAGTACCCTAAAGGTACCGTCACACTAGGCGATATCGCCAGCGATCCGTGACGTTGCAGCGACCTGGATAGCGATATCGCTGTATTTGACACGCAGCAGCGATCTGGATCCCGCTGTGAAATTGCTGGTCGCTGCTAGAAGGTCTGCACTTTATTTGGTCGCTAGGTCGCCGTGTATCGCCGTGTTTGACAGCAAAAGCAAGGATACCAGCGATATTTTACACTGGTAACCAGGGTAAACATCGGGTTACTAAGCGCAGGGCCGCGCTTAGTAACCCGATGTTTACCCTGGTTACCAGCGTAAACGTTAAAAAAACAAACAGCACATACTTACATGCGTCCCCCAGCGTCTGCTTCCTGACACTGACTGAGCGCCGGCCCTAAACTGAAAGTGAAAGCACAGCGGTGACGTCACCGCTGTGCTGTTAGGGCCGGAGCTCAGTCAGTGTCAGGAAGCAGAGGCTGGGGGACGCGCTGGTGAGTATGTGCTGTTTGTTTTTTTAACTTTTACGCTGGTAACCAGGGTAAACATCGGGTTACTAAGCGCAGCCCTGCGCTTAGCAACCCGATGTTTACCCTGGTTACCCGGGGACCTCGGCATCGTTGGTCGCTGGAGAGCGGTCTGTGTGACAGCTCTCCAGCGACCAAACAGCGACGCTGCAGCGATCGGCATCGCTGTCGCTATCGCTGCAGCGTCGCTTAATGTGACGGTACCTTTAGACAAATGCTTTATCTCATTGTTTTCCGGGGGAGGAGGTATTTGTGAGGCGGTTCCTACATTACAGAAAGGTGATAACCGAAAATCCGAATTAACAAGAAAATCTGGGAAAAAATACTAGTGTATATAGTGATAACCCAGATTATTTATATAATCGCTCCAAAAACTAGATGCAGAAAAAGAGGAGGACCAGGAGCATATAGTACAAATATATATAAACGAATCTTTATTTATACAAAACATTAAAATCTGGACAACGATATTCGTAACATGTATTCCACAACATTACATAAAGAAGGGGGGAAAACACAAACCCTAAACCTAACCACCCCGGCACTATAGGGAGTGATCATGTAGACAAATATGAGCGGTAGACTCCATATAGCTGAAAGTAATCGCATGGAAAGAGAAAAAGGAGAGAAATTGCTGCTGTGCCAGGACACAACAAAGGGTCTAAGGCAAGTGCACCATGACAACTACAATAAATAACCCATGTCACAGCAGCAGAAGGCTCAAAATGCACTTACCCATGCAGAGGGGGGGGAGGGGAGGGAATCCCGCCGGTGGGTGAACCCCGACGCGCGTTTCGCAGCGCTAACACGCCGCTTCCTCAAGGGGATATGAAAGAAAGGTGTAGTTATTGCTACTATATGTTCTAATCTGGGGAAGGAGGTGGTAGAGGCTCAGGGAGACTCCCCTGCTGCTTATCCTACAGGTAAACTGTTCGTTCCTGTGAATCTCCATTTTAAAGTCTTGAGTGGACATCACGATTCGGTCTTTGCCAGACATTCTGATAGTAAAGCAACCACAGATCTTCAAACTTTTCGTTTTTGTTGGTCTGGGGTGCATCAGGATGTCTGGAAGTATGTAGCTGCCTTGAGTGCTTGTGCGCCTTGTAAGACCCCCACATACTCATCCGTCCAGGGCTCTTCAGCTTTTGCCGATTCTCTTGCAAATTTTCTCCTCAGAGAGGAAGAGGACTAGAATTCTAGTGCCACCTATTGGAAGTAGCAATCCTAACAGTCAATGTTGACCCTTTAATGAGCCTTGTCACATGACTTAGGGTAAAAGCCAAACCAGAATCTCAATTTGCAGACACTGTGTGTGTGCGCGCAAGGAGAGACGTTACTTCTTGGATCCTGGTCTGATGCCTCTCACACAGCCAAATCAGATCTCACACTTTGCACTGACAAGGGGCAGTACCCTGAAACACAGTGTCTCCAAATTGAGATTCTGGTTTGGCTTTTATCCTAAGTCATGTGACAAGGCTCGTTAAAGGGTCGACATTGACTGTTAGGATTGCTACTTCCAATAGGTGGCACTAGAGTTCTAGTCCTCTTCCTCTCTGAAGGGACAATTTGCATATTTCCCAGAGGAGCATTGCGTCTTTAAGTCTCCTCATCTCGGCATGCTTAATATGTCACTCTTCGCAAGGAGAAATTATACTTCTTGGATGTCGATTCTCTTGGAAACTCATAATGGAAAAAAGAGTATAAGTACCATACAAAATTAATTTTGATCTTTATTTAATAAATATTAAAAAAAGAAAACTATATAGAATATATAAAAGTAATATCAGAAGCTGCAATACCAATTATTAGTCACAGGAGACCATATTACTAAGATTTTTTCTTAGTTTTAATACTGTCTAAATTGGTTTTCATTAGTTTTTAGTCTTTTGACCTCGGGTGGGGGGTCACAGTCTATTTTTTTTAATCATTTTCTTTTCCATTCTCGTCATATCTAAGTATTATTGGTTCCATATAAGAGTCATATTTTGTTTTGCATATATTAACATCTTCATTTTTCATCCTTAGTGCTGGGATGTGAAATGGTGAGAATTCAACAAGCACTATAACCGGTAGCAGGATTTTGTTCTAATCGGCCTTGTATATTCTTCCTGCCATGGATCAACAGTGAATGGGATGTCTTAAACATGAAGAGGGTCTCTCCTTTTGATGTTTGGGTTACCATTGGGATGACTCAGAACTATGGACATTTTGATTGGACTATCCCATTCGGACTGTTGGGACTTGAGATGGCGATATCTCAACAAATACCACGTGGGGAGTGGATTTTGGTTTGGTCTGGCGTTGTGTGTTTTTTTCTGATATTGGATCAATAACAAGCGCGGTCCCATTAACACAAGGAAGGGCTCCCCTCCTGCTTGGAGACCCATTAGGATGACTCCAAATCATGGACACTGTGATTAGATATTTTCTATTGAATGCAAGTTGTAGAAGGGGAAGTGCCCCAAAATGTATATCTTTACATAGAGATGTGTTTAGTTATATAATCCCCCCACATGTATACCACATGGAGCAAAGCTCCCCCCTCCAGCCTGCTGTAAAACAAAGCTGCCATGAGCTGGAAAAACAAGTTTAATTTAGGATTGAGGAGATGTACCTTTGCCAGTGGACAATAGACTTGTGACCTCATCCCCCACACCTGGGGCTGGACACACCTCTTCTAGCTGGACATAAAAGGCACAAGACACATGTGCTCTTTTCTCTTTTTTGCCTCTTTTGCATTGCCTGGAATGATGATGAACCCACATGGATTAAGTATACTCTGTATCCCCTTTTCCTACTAGGCCCTGTAACCTCTTAGGCCATAGGGTTAGTAAGATATAGATTGGGAGGGCTGATATTGTATGTGTGATTTGGGTAATCAGGCAGTTAATTGTGGGTTTTTATACTGTGTGATATTGTTGTGATATTACTGGACATTGTGGGTTATTACTGTGTGATACTGTTGGGATATCACTGTATACTGTAGTGATATTACTGTATTAGAGTTGTAGTATCCGTATATTTGTGTATATATATATATATATATATATATATATATATATATATATATATATAAAAGGCAAAAAGGAAGGCAGCGCTCCAGATACTTATGAAGGTGAAAACAAGAGGAATTTATTCAGCCCACTTTCCTGTGCAACGTTTCGGCTCACACTGAGCCTTTTTCAAGCCTTGAAAAAGGCTCAGTGTGAGCCGAAAACGTTGCACAGGAATGTGGGCTGAATAAATTCCTCTTGTTTTCACCTTCATAAGAATCTGGAGTGCTGCCTTCCTTTTTGCCTTTTTGTATACTATTGGGTGGAGAAACGGACTACTCGACCCAGGAGGCCTGGCACCCATTGGTGAGCATTGTGCTGTTCCAATTCTATTTTTATATTTTTATATATATATATATATATATATATATATATATATATATATATATATAGTCACCAGCTTGGGTATAAATATATATGTATGTTATAGACTGCAGACTTGTGTGTGTGTAATACATATCCTTCATTGTTACACTGTTTTGTCTCAGTTAATATATAGTATAAGGAAAAGATAACATTAAGACATTATTTAGTGGATATTAATTATTAATAGTCAAGTTTGGCGATAATAGTTAATATCGGACCTCAACAGAGGTGTAAAGAGAGTTCCTCTTTTGGTAACTATAAGTTTTGTTATAAGTTTATAATTTATGGGGTATCCCTGTCCTTTTTCAATGGCGAGCTACAGGCCCACTGTTTAGATTTTGTTTAACATGTTTTGCTGTGTGAGTTTCTGGTCATCGTCTGTAAACTGATCAGGCCGGAGGGACGTGGACAGATTACATTGATACAGGGTGACCTGTTGTGTAATTCTGTGCATTCAGAGTGCTGATAGTTCAGACGGGTGAAGCAGATTTTCAATACAAGCTATACATGGAACAAAATCAGTAACAGAGAACCAAGTCTTCTGATTTTTTACATTTTTCTTTTTCCTTTGCTTGATAATCTTTGAGAGTTTGGGGAGATCTTTACCAGTCCAATCTTCCAAAGAGTCATAGTTGGTCTCAAGGTAAAGTCCAGATGGTCAGGAAAAGGTGTTCCAGAGGTAAAAGGACCATTTTCAAGCAGCAGAGAAGGGACAAGGAGGACGACCAAGATGGCTTCAGGAAGAGTGAGTATAGACTTATCAACCCTTAACCCCTTCATGACCTTGGGATTTTCCGTTTTTCCGTGTTCGTTTTTCGCACCCCTCCTTCCCAGAGCCATAACTTTTTTATTTTTCCGTCAATATGGCCATGTGAGGGCTTATTTTTTGCAAAACAAGTTGTACTTTTGAACGACATCATTGGTTTTAGCATGTCGTGTACTAGAAAATGGGAAAAAAATTCCAAGTGCGGTGAAATTGCAATAAAAGTGCAATCCCACACTTGTTTTTTGTCTTGGCTTTTTTTGCTAGGTTCACTAAATGCTAAAACTGACCTGACATTATGATTCTCCAGGTCATTACGAGTTCATAGACACCAAACATGGTTAGGTTATTTTTATCTAAGTGGTGAAAAAAAATTCCAAACTTTGCTAAAAAAAACAAACAAATTGCGCCATTTTCGGATACCCGTAGCGTCTCCATTTTTCATGATCTGGGGTCAGGTGAGGGCTTATTTTTTGCGTGCCGAGCTGTCGTTTTTAATGATACCATTTAGGTGCAGATACGTTCTTTTGATCGCCCGTTATTGCATTTTAATACCAAAAAAACATAATTCTGGCGTTTCAAATTTTTTTCTCGCTACGCCGTTTAGCGATCAGGTTAATCCTTTTTTTATTGATAGATCGGGCGATTCTGAACGCGGCGATACCAAATATATGTAGGTTTGATTTTTTTTATTGATTTATTTTGAATGGGGCGAAAGGGGGGCGATTTAAACTTTTATATTTTTTTATTTTTTTCACTTTTTTTTTTACTTTTTTTTTTTTTTACTTTTGCCATGCTTTAATAGCCTCCATGGGAGGCTAGAAGCTGGCACAATGCGATCGGCTCTGCTACATAGCAGCGATCATCAGATCGCTGCTATGCAGCAGAAATGCAGGTGAGCTATGAGCGCCGACCACAGGGTGGCGCTCACAGCTACCGGGGATCAGTAACCATAGAGGTCTCAAGGACCTCTATGGTTACTCTGCAGAAGCATCGCTGACCCCCGATCATGTGACGGGGTCAGCGATGCGCTCATTTCCGGCCACCCGGCCGGAAGCGCCGGTTAAATGCCGCTGTCTGCGTTTGACAGCGGCATTTAACTAGTTAATAGCGGCGGGTGAATCGCGATTTCACCCGCCGCTATTACGGGCACATGTCAGCTGTTCAAAACAGCTGACATGTCCCGGCTTTGATGCGGGCTCACCGCCGGAGCCCTGCATCAAAGCGGGGTATCTGACCTCGGACGTACTATCCCGTCCGAGGTCAGAAAGGGGTTAAAAGATTAGCAAAGCACAGTAAATTTCACCCAGTAACCCCCACTATACCCAAATCTGCAGAATTGCTGTGGTCTGCCCTGGAACAAGCATGTGGGCATGACAGCATGTGCATAGAGAGAAGGTCGGTCTTGAATAAATCAAGTAAACGACTACAAATGTTAGCTAAACTGAGCTGTGTGTATGAGGAATCCCTGTGTAATGCATATTCACCCAAATTTCCACTGCCAGTGTTGTGTGACTAATGTGCAGAGAGTGTGTGCCTTGCAAACACAACTGGCAGAGACCAATCAGCATAATGTGGACAGAGAAAAGCAGATATCTAGGTAATCAGTGCAGTGTGGAGATGGATACTAGTTCCCAACTGATTACTAGTCTGAAAAACATCATCAATGATTTTTCAAATGTGGTGCCGGCCTTTTCTTTGTCTCTGAACACAAGGTCAAATCCCCGACCAATTGTGCCCTGTGCAGGGCAAAAAGGGGGGAATGAAGGAACAGGTGAGGGATCAAATATTTTATCAAATTTTGATTCAATAACTAAAAGTAATGACAGATATGTGCTGTCTAAATTAAAAAGAAAGTGCAAACGTAACATTGTTAAGAGTGCATCCTTAGTAATAGAAGCATTTAAAAGTTCCAGACAGAAGGAAGTATGTTCTGTCAGGGCCCCTAAATCAGACATGGCATGTGTTAGATGTTATGCCTGTGCTGGCTCCAGCCATATTGCCAGGTACTGGAAATGGCCAGGTACAATGAGGGAGAGGAAATATCATTCTGTGAAATGTTTTAAATGTGGTCACTTTGGACATATTGATTGCAAGGAACTGTTATTGCACAAGTAATTGTGAGGGGCCTAGCAATATTGTCAAGAAGCACAGACATTTTCACAGACATAATGGCATTTTCTCTCAGTCTGTGCCCAGCCATGTGCAGACTCCTCAAAATGGCCGATTACAACCAGGGAGGCTAGTGAGGCCTTGATGTAGACACAGTTTTCAGAGTTTCAGTCTGGCCTCTGGTCTTTCTGATTGTTTGTTTTGCTTTACTTTCTTTTTCTCTTCTGTTATTTGCTAAGTTTGCTCTTTTGTAAGTGAAATGTATTGTTAGACCAGTGTGGTTTAGACAGGAGGCAGAAGGGCCTTATCCGAGGTGCAATGTGATTGCAATGATAACAGGATTTGTTAGGGTACTGTCACACAGTGGCATTTTCATCGCTACGACGGTACGATTCGTGACGTTCCAGCGATATCCATACGATATCGCTGTGTCTGACACGCAGCAGCGATCAGGGACCCTGCTGAGAATCGTACGTCATAGCACATCGTTTGGAACTTTCTTTCGTTGCTGGATCTCCCGCTGTCATCGCTGGATCGTTGTGTGTGACAGCGATCCAGCGATGTGTTCGCTTGGAACCAGGGTAAACATCGGGTTACTAAGCGCAGGGCCGCGCTTAGTAACCCGATGTTTACCGTGGTTACCAGCGTAAAAGTAAAAAAAACCAAACAGTACATACTCACATTCCGGTGTCTGTCCCCCGGCGTTCTGCTTCTCTGCATTGTGAGCGCCGGCCGGCCGGAAAGCGAGCACAGCGGTGACGTCACCGCTGTGCTTTCCGGCAGGCGCAGACACAGTGCAGGGAAGCAGAACGCCGGGGGACAGACACCGGAATGTAAGTATGTACTGTTTGCTGGTAACCACGGTAAACATCGGGCTACTAAGCGCGGCCCTGCGCTTAGTAACCCGATGTTTACCCTGGTTACCCGGGACCTCGGCATCCTTGGTCGCGGGAGAGCTGACTGTGTGACAGCTCCCCAGCGACCACACAACGACTTACCAACGATCACGGCCAGGTCGTATCGCTGGTCGTGATCGTTGGTAAATCATTATGTGAGACGGTACCCTTAGTTGTTGGTTGTTTGCTGTTTTCTATCAGACCCCCTGTGAAGTAAATGAGGTGTATTTACTGGTTCTTATATTTTTAGCTCCAGTTTTCCATAGAATTCTTAATAAGAGTAACACAGATCGCAGGATAATAGAGTCACATCCATGGATGCTCTGATTTGTTGCTTGAACTAAGAGTACCGTCTCACATAACGATTTACCAACGATCACAACCAGCGATACGACCTGGCCGTGATCGTTGGTAAGTGGTTGTGTGGTCGCTGGGGAGCTGTCACACAGACAGCTCTCCAGCGACCAACGATGCCGAAGGCCCCGGGTAACCAGGGTAAACATCGGGTTACTAAGCGCAGGGCCGCGCTTAGTAACCCGATGTTTACCGTGGTTACCAGCGTAAAAGTAAAAAAAAAAAAAAACAGTACATACTCACATTCCGGTGTCTGTCCCCCGGCGTTCTGCTTCTCTGCACTGTCTGCGCCAGCCGGAAAGCGAGCACAGCGGTGACGTCACCGCGTCACCGCTATGCTCGCTTTCCGGCTGGCCGGCGCTCACAGTGCAGAGAAGCAGAACGCCGGGGGACAGACACCGGAATGTGAGTATGTACTGTTTTTTTTTACTTTTACGCTGGTAACCACGGTAAACATCGGGTTACTAAGCGCGGCCCTGCGCTTAGTAACCCGATGTTTACCCTGGTTACAAGCGAAAGCATCGCTGGATCGCTGTCACACACAACGATCCAGCGATGACAGCGGGAGATCCAGCGACGAAAGAAAGTTCCAAACGATCTGCTACGACGTACGATTCTCAGCAGAGTCCCTGATCGCTGCTGCGTGTCAGACACAGCGATATCGTATGGATATCGCTGGAACGTCACAGATCGTACCGTCGTAGCGACAAAAGTGCCACTGTGAGACGGTACCCTTAGATAGGTAGGGAGGTGTGTGTTCACCTAGGCCTTGAAGTTCAGCTGTAAAATTGACTTTGTTTGTTTGTTTTCCTGTGCATCTTAGATTGGATAAAGATTATCTTAGATTGGATAAAGATTGTTGTTACGTGAACTAAGATAGGTGAAGACGCATGGACAGATAACGGACGTACACGAGGGAGTGTTGTGTTATACTGTGTGCTGCTAAGACCTTGAAGTTTGGATGGATTACATGGTTTTGTTTAAAGGTACCGTCACACTAAGCAACGTCGCCAGCGATCTGTGACGTTGCAGCGTCCTAGGGAGCGATATCGCTGTATTTGACACGCAGCAGCGATCAGAATCCCGCTGTGAAATTGCTGGTCGCTGCTAGAAGGTCTGCACATTATTTGGTCGCTAGGTCGCCGTGTATCGCCGTGTTTGACAGCAAAAGCAACCATACCAGCGATATTTTACACTGGTAACCAGGGTAAACATCGGGTTACTAAGCGCAGGGCCGCGCTTAGTAACCCGATGTTTACCCTGGTTACCAGCGTAAAATGTAAAAAAACAAACCGTACATACTCACCTGCGCGTCCCCCAGCCTCTGCTTCCTGACTCTTACTGATCGCCGGCCCTAAACTGAAAGTGAAAGCACAGCGGTGACGTCACCGCTGTGCTGTTAGGGCCGGAGCTCAGTCAGCGTCAGGAAGCAGAGGCTGGGGGACGCGCAGGTGAGCATGTACTGTTTGTTTTTTTAACTTTTACGCTGGTAACCAGGGTAAACATCGGGTTACTAAGCGCGGCCCTGCGCTTAGCAACCCGATGTTTACCCTGGTTACCCGGGGGCCTCGGCATCGTTGGTCGCTGGAGAGCGGTCTGTGTGACAGCTCTCCGGCGACCAAACAGCGACGCTGCAGCGATCGGCATCGCTGTCGCTATCGCTGCAGCGTCGCTTAGTGTGACGGTACCTTAAGACCTGATTCAGGGTACAACTAAAGTCAGTGTACCTTAGTTTTACTTTTAGTTTTCCTAAGGGGTTAATGTTTTTCTGGTTCCTTTAATAATAGAGTCACATCCATGGATGCTCTGATTGTTGCTTGAACTAAGATAGGTAGGGAGGTGTGTGCTCAGCTAGGCCTTGAAGTTCAGTAGTGAAAAATTGACTTTGTTTTCCTGTGCATCTTAGATTGGATAAAGGGTGTTGATACGTGAACTAAGACAGGCGGAGAAGCATGAACAGATAACGGACGTACACGAGGGAGTGTCGTGTTATACTGTGTGCTGACCTTGAAGTTTAGACGGATAACATGGTTTTGTTTAAGATCTGATGCAGGGTACAACTAAAGTCAGTGTACCTTAGTTTAACGTTTAGTTTTCCTAGGGTGTTAAGTAGCTGCGAGGGTTGTATGTTAATCTTTTGAATTGTGGAAAACTTGTAGGGGTGTCTGTATAGGAAACAGAGGCAACTGACTAGGATCAAACTATAAGAAAATTGCATTAATTTTGTGGGGTTCAGGAGAATTGAGGCATTAGCTAATTACTGGGCAGCTCAAGAAAGGTTAACAGGGGGAGGTCACCCTGAAGTAAAAGTATAAGGAAGGAGTGAGTTTGGGGCGACAGGGAAGCATTAACTGCACTGGGAGATCTCCCAGAGCGTATTGTTCCTTTTGTCCCATTTTAGGTATCTATGTAGAAGAGCACCTATCACTCCAGAAAAGAAGTCTTGACCTTTGCCCAGATGCCCCTGAGAGACTCCAGAACACCCCTCTTACGTTTGGTGCCGAGCTGAAACATCTCCTCTCAGATTTCAGCCATGAGGAGGAGACTGTAATAAAACCCAACGCCACTTCGTCCTGTCATTTTCCTCCTGGTCAATATTTTATATACCGTATTTTTCCGACTATAAGACGCACTTTTCCCCCAAAAAAGGGAGGAAAATGGGGGGGGGGGTGTCTTATAGTTGGAATACAGGCTTACCGGCAGTGGTGTGGCGGCGGCAGAGGTGCAGGGATGAGGAGGCGCAGTGAGCGGTATGGCGTGAGTGGGGTCCCTTCCACAGGTGAGGTGACGCAGCAGACTGGTAAGCAGCAGAGCCGGGTGAATCATGGCATTATCGGTGGTGGTGGCCATCTTCCTGAGGCCGCGCGTGCGCAGATGGAGTGCTCTGCTTCCCGGGGCTCCAGGAAAATGGCCGCGGGAGGCCGCGCGTGCGAAGATGGAGATCGCGGCGTCCATTTCCCAGAAGCAGAGATCTAAATCTGCGAACTCGCCGCCACCGAGAAACCGGTAATTAACCCGGCTCTGCTGCTCACACTGGATACCGGGCCCCTGCGTCACCTCACCTGTGGAAGGGACCCTGCTCACACCATACCGCTCATTATCCCCGCACCTCTGCCGTCGCCACACCACCGCTGCAACCCCCCATGGACACCAGGCCGTGGCGTCGCCCACCTAAGCAGGAAGGGACCCTGCTCAGGTGCACGCCGTACCGCATCACCCCACCTCTGCCGACACCATGCCTCCTGTGACCCTGCTCTGCCACCGCCAGCCCTCAGGTAAGATACTGTAAATTCGGACAATAAGACGGACCCCCATCTTATAAAAAATCATTTTTTCTGCAATTTTCACCCCAAATTTGGGGTGCGTCTTATGGTTCGGTGCGTCTTATAGTTCGAAAAATACGGTATATATTGGACTGTTTAGGATCTGCAGGAGGACCAAAAGACTGGACACCCAACTGCATGGAAGTCAGGCTGAGCACCATTAACTCAGCCGGTGAAGGGGGTTAAGGACATAAGAAAAATCCAGTCCTTTACCCTGAATCCAATATATATATATATATATATATATATATATATATATATATATATATATATATATATATATATATATTGTATATAATAATGATGTTATATTCATTGTCATGTTACTGTGTAGTAATGCCATATGTGTGCATATAGACACTTTAGGTGTAAGTCCAGGACTACCTGTATATTGACATACTCAGTAAGTGTGTTCATGTGAAGGTGTTCATGCATTTACAGCCAGTAGATAACTCCAACTGTACGTGGATCAATGATCTTCATGTGCGCTATGGACCAGTAGCAGCCATGCTATTTTAGCTTAAGGCTCTATATGCATTATGGAATTGTAATATGTACTTTGTGTGAATGGGGTGTGAATGGGGAAAAGATTAAGGTTCTCTAGGGACAGGTCCCCTCATCTAAGGTATTTGCCACTTTAACCCTAGCAATGGTGAAGTTTGTAAGGGATGGATTGAATGTCGGTTAGAATTAGACTGTGTAATTTCCCACAGTCCATTTGGGTATTTGTTGTGAATTCTGTTCTTGGGCTCCCTCCGGTGGTTATAAGTGGTAGCGCTGCTGTCTGTCCTTCACAGCAGTTATCAGGTGCGTCCACTCTGGACTGGGCTATTTAGTCTGGCCTCACCCTTTAGTCAGTGCCAGTTGTCCATTGTATTCTGGAGGATTCACATCCCTTCATGGTTTCTCCTGCTTCCTGGTCTTTTCACCAAGATAAGTTCTGCTTGTTTTGCAGCCCACATGTTGTGGGCCTCATTGTTCAGTGCATTTCATGTTTTTTCTTGTCCAGCTTAATCTGTGTAAGGATTTATGCAGTCAAGCTGAAATCTCTGGAGAGGCAGATATACCCTCCATATCTTTAGTTAGATGTGGAGTTTTTTTGTATTTTCTGTGGTGGATATTTCCTAGTATTTTAATACTGACCGCATAGTTCTCTGTCCTATCTTTCCTATTTAGCTAGATTGGCCTCCTTTGCTAAATCCTGTTTTCAGCCTGTGTATGTTTTTTCCTCTCCTCTCACAGTCAATATTTGTGGGGGGCTGCCTATCCTTTGGGAATTTTCTCTGAGGCGAGATAGTTTTCCCTTTTCTATCTATAGGGTTAATTAGTCCTCCGGCTGTGTCGAGGTGTCTAGGATCAGTAGGTACATCCCACGGCTACTTCTAGTTGCGGTGTTAAGTTCAGGGTCCGCAGTCAGTATAGATACCACCTTCTCCAGAGTACGTCCAATGCTACTCCTGGGCCACCAGATCATAACAGTACAACTGGCCAGCAATGAGTTAACCGCATCTCAGAAGAAGGGAAAGAAAGTGCTGAGCCATTATTTTTTCTGTACTCTGTTGTGTTTTTTTTTTCCCTCTTTACCTCTGGGTGGTTCAGGAGTTTGGCGCTGACATGGATGTTCAGGGACTTGCTTCTCGTGTGGATCAACTTGCTGCTAGAGTACAGGGTATTTCTGATTATATCGTTCAGACTCCAGCTTTGGAGCCTAGAATTCCAACTCCTGATTTGTTTTTTGGGGACAGGTCTAAATTTCTGAGCTTTAAAAATAACTGTAAACTATTTTTTGCTCTGAAGCCCCGTTCCTCTGGTGATCCCATCCAGCAGGTTAAAATTGTCATATCTCTGTTGCGTGGCGACCCCCAGGATTGGGCATTTGCCCTGGAACCTGGGAATCCAGCGTTGTTTAATGTAGACGCCTTTTTTCAGGCGCTTGGGTTATTGTATGATGAACCTAACTCTGTAGAGCATGCTGAGAAAACCTTGTTGGCCCTGTGTCAGGGTCAAGAAGCGGCAGAATTATATTGCCAGAAATTTAGAAAATGGTCTGTGTTGACTAAATGGAATGAGGATGCTTTGGTGGTAATTTTCAGAAAGGGTCTTTCTGAATCCGTTAAAGATGTTATGGTGGGGTTCCCCACGCCTGCTGGTGTGAGTGATTCTATGTCTCTGGCCATTCAAATTGATCGGCGCTTGCGTGAGCGCAGAGTTGTGCACACTATGGCGTTGTCTTCCGAGCGGAGTCCTGAGCCTATGCAATGTGATAGGATTGTGTCTAGAGCTGAACGACAAGGATTCAGACGTCAGAATGGGTTGTGTTTTTACTGCGGTGATTCTGCTCATGTTATTTCTGATTGCCCTAAGCGTGTCAAGAGAATCGCTAGTTCTGTTACCATCAGTACTGTACAACCTAAATTTCTGTTATCTGTGACCCTGATCTGCTCATTATCGTCATTTTCTGTCATGGCATTTGTGGATTCAGGCGCCGCTTTAAATTTAATGGACTTAGAATTTGCCAGATGTTGTGGGTTTCCCTTACAGCCTTTGCAGAGTCCTATCCTATTGAGGGGCATTGATGCTACACCATTGGCTAAAAATAAACCTCAGTTTTGGACACAGTTAACCATGTGCATGGCGCCAGCCCATCAGGAAGATTGTCGTTTTCTGGTGTTGCATAATCTGCATGATGTTATTGTGCTGGGGTTTCCATGGTTACAGGTGCATAATCCGGTGTTGGATTGGAAATCTATGTCTGTGACTAGTTGGGGTTGTCAGGGGGTTCATGATGACGTTTCTTTGATGTCAATTTCCTCCTCCCCCTCTTCTGAAGTTCCTGAGTTTTTGTCAGATTTCCAGGATGTTTTTGATGAGCCCAAGTCCAGTTACCTTCCACCGCATAGGGACTGTGATTGTGCTATTGACTTGATTCCAGGCTGTAAGTTCCCTAAGGGCTGACTTTTCAACCTGTCTGTGCCAGAACATGCCGCCATGCGGAGTTATGTTAAGGAGTCTTTGGAGAAGGGGCATATTCGGCCATCTTCTTCTCCATTGGGAGCAGGTTTCTTTTTTGTTGCCAAGAAGGATGGCTCCTTGAGACCCTGTATTGATTATCGCCTCTTGAATAAGATCACGGTCAAATTCCAATACCCTTTGCCTTTGCTCTCTGATTTGTTTGCCAGGATTAAGGGTGCTAGTTGGTTTACTAAGATTGACCTTCGAGGGGCATATAATCTTGTTCGTATTAAGCAGGGCGACGAATGGAAAACTGCGTTCAATACGCCCGAGGGCCATTTTGAATATCTTGTGATGCCATTCAGACTCTCTAATGCTCCATCTGTGTTTCAGTCCTTCATGCATGATATATTTCGGAATTATCTTGATAAATTAATGATTGTATATTTGGATGATATTTTGATTTTTTCGGATGATTGGGAGTCTTATGTGAAACAAGTCAGGATGGTATTTCAGATCCTTCGTGATAATGCCTTGTTTGTGAAGGGGTCTAAGTGCCTCTTTGGAGTACAGTGGGTTTCTTTTTTGGGCTTCATTTTTCCTCCCTCATCTATAGAAATGGATCCGGTTAAGGTTCAGGCCATTCATGATTGGATCCAGCCCACATCCGTGAAGAGCCTTCAGAAATTTTTGGGCTTTGCTAATTTTTATCGCCGTTTCATTGCCAACTTCTCCAGTGTGGTTAAACCCCTGACCGATTTGACGAAGAAAGGCGCTGATGTGACGAATTGGTCCTCTGCGGCCGTTTCTGCCTTTCAGGAGCTTAAACGCCGATTTACTTCTGCCCCTGTGTTGCGTCAGCCGGATGTTTCTCTTCCTTTTCAGGTTGAGGTTGATGCTTCTGAGATTGGGGCAGGGGCCGTTTTGTCTCAGAGGAATTCTGATGGTTCCTTGATGAAACCGTGTGCCTTCTTCTCTCGAAAATTTTCGCCTGCGGAACGCAATTATGATGTCGGTAATCGTGAGTTGTTGGCTATGAAGTGGGCATTTGAGGAGTGGCGACATTGGCTTGAGGGGGCTAAACATCGTATTCTGGTCTTGACCGATCATAAGAATTTGATTTACCTCGAGTCTGCCAAACGGCTGAATCCTAGACAGGCCCGATGGTCCCTGTTTTTCTCCCGTTTTGATTTTGTTGTCTCGTATCTTCCGGGTTCTAAGAATGTTAAGGCTGATGCCCTCTCTAGGAGTTTTTTGCCTGATTCCCCTGGGGTCCTTGAGCCGGTCGGCATTCTGAAGGAGGGGGTGATTCTTTCTGCCATCTCCCCTGATTTAAGACGGGTTCTTCAGGAATTTCAGGCTGATAAACCTGACCGCTGTCCAGTGGGGAAACTGTTTGTTCCTGATAGATGGACTAGCAAAGTGATTTCTGAGATTTACTGTTCTGTGTTGGCTGGCCATCCTGGGATTTTTGGTACCAGAGATTTGGTTAGTAGGTCATTTTGGTGGCCTTCTTTGTCACGGGATATGCGCTCCTTTGTGCAGTCCTGTGGGACTTGTGCGCGGGCCAAACCTTGCTGCTCACGCGCCAGTGGGTTGCTTTTGCCTTTGCCGGTCCCTGAGAGGCCTTGGACGCATATTTCTATGGATTTTATTTCAGATCTTCCGGTTTCCCAGAGGATGTCGGTTATCTGGGTGGTTTGTGACCGGTTTTCTAAGATGGTTCATTTGGTACCTTTGCCTAAATTACCTTCCTCTTCTGAGTTGGTTCCGTTGTTTTTTCAGCATGTGGTTCATTTGCATGGCATTCCGGAGAATATTGTGTCCGATAGAGGTTCCCAGTTTGTTTCCAGGTTTTGGCGGGCCTTTTGTGCTAGGCTGGGCATTGATTTGTCTTTTTCTTCAGCATTTCATCCTCAGACAAATGGCCAAACCGAGCGAACTAACCAGACTTTGGAAACTTATTTGAGGTGCTTTGTGTCTGCTGATCAGGATGATTGGATGGCTTTCTTGCCATTGTCCGAGTTTGCCCTTAATAATCGGGCTAGTTCTGCTACCTTGGTTTCACCTTTTTTTTGTAATTCTGGGTTTCATCCTCGTTTTTCTTCGGGGCAGGTTGAGCCTTCTGATTGTCCTGGGGTGGACTCTGTGGTTGACAGGTTGCAGCAAATTTGGGCTCATGTTGTGGACAATTTGGTCTTGTCTCAGGAGGAGGCTCAGCATTTTGCTAACCGTCGACGGCATGTAGGTTCCCGGCTTCGGGTTGGGGATTTGGTCTGGTTGTCTTCCCGTCATGTTCCTATGAAGGTTTCTTCCCCTAAGTTCAAGCCTCGGTTTATTGGTCCTTATAGGATTTCTGAGATTATCAATCCAGTGTCTTTTCGTTTGGCCCTTCCAGCCTCTTTTTCCATCCACAATGTTTTTCATAGATCTTTGTTGCGGAAATATGTGGTACCCGTCGTTCCCTCTGTTGATCCTCAGGCCCCGGTTGATCCTCAGGCTGCCGGTGTTGATTGATGGGGAGTTGGAGTATGTTGTTGAGAAGATCTTGGATTCTCGTTTTTCAAGGCGGAGGCTTCAGTATCTTGTCAAGTGGAAGGGTTATGGCCAGGAGGATAATTCTTGGGTTGTTGCCTCTGATGTTCATGCTGACGATTTGGTTTGTGCCTTCCATTTGGCTCGTCCTGATCGGCCTGGGGGCTCTGGTGAGGGTTCGGTGACCACTCCTCAAGGGGGGGGTACTGTTGTGAATTCTGTTCTTGGGCTCCCTCCGGTGGTTATAAGTGGTAGCGCTGCTGTCTGTCCTTCACAGCAGTTATCAGGTGTGTCCACTCTGGACTGGGCTATTTAGTCTGGCCTCACCCTTTAGTCAGTGCCAGTTGTCCATTGTATTCTGGAGGATTCACATCTCTTCATGGTTTCTCCTGCTTCCTGGTCTTTTCACCAAGATAAGTTCTGCTTGTTTTGCAGCCCACATGTTGTGGGCCTCATTGTTCAGTGCATTTCATGTTTTTTCTTGTCCAGCTTAATCTGTGTAAGGATTAATGCAGTCAAGCTGGAATCTCTGGAGAGGCAGATATACCCTCCATATCTTTAGTTAGATGTGGAGTTTTTTTGTATTTTCTGTGGTGGATATTTCCTAGTATTTTAATACTGACCGCATAGTTCTCTGTCCTATCTTTCCTATTTAGCTAGATTGGCCTCCTTTGCTAAATCCTGTTTTCAGCCTGTGTATGTTTTTTCCTCTCCTCTCACAGTCAATATTTGTGGGGGGCTGCCTATCCTTTGGGAATTTTCTCTGAGGCGAGATAGTTTTCCCTTTTCTATCTATAGGGTTAATTAGTCCTCCGGCTGTGTCGAGGTGTCTAGGATCAGTAGGTACATCCCACGGCTACTTCTAGTTGCGGTGTTAAGTTCAGGGTCCGCAGTCAGTATAGATACCACCTTCTCCAGAGTACGTCCAATGCTACTCCTGGGCCACCAGATCATAACAGGTATTGTGACATCACTCCCTACTTAAGAAATTCTGACCTGCCTAGTAAAGATCTGTGTATCTGTCCATGGGGGAACCTCATCAACAATTTTTAGTCAAGATTACAGAAGACCCTGATGGAAGCCGTGTCTGATGCATGTATGATGAAAGTCGTTTCAAGTGCCTGAGTCCATTCGTTTCCAGTGCCTCAGTCCGCGAGGCCAAAAAAAACAAAAAACCTGTGACATCCAGCAGTCTCATCTTGCCAGACACACTCAAAATCCTGCTGAATCAAGCTATAGGAGAGTAACGTGAAGTCTGGCAGGGTGACGGGTGCACACAGGATGATGTTGACTGACCTATGGACTGTGAGGGTGAAGCCGTTCCAGAGTCTCACCCGTCACAACTGGAGAAATATGACATTGGGATAGGCGGACACCTGAAGACTGGTAATGACCACAGAGAAAAGACATAGCAAAAAGACTTTGATAACAAAAGACTCAAGAAAGAGGAAGAAGATGTACTCTGTAGATAGAGATGTGGGTTACGGTGAATGGTAGGGAAGAGCTGATGGCCGTGTGGATGATGTCTAGGTACCTAAGTGCAGTATTATGCTTCATTCCATCCTGAACTGTCACTAGTTATAATTGGGGTTGAGTAGGCAAATAAATCCCAGCACAACACTTCCCTCAAATTTCATTGCCGTGTTCTCGACAACAGGGGGATAATAGAAGGGGAAGTGCCCCAAAATGTATATCTTTACATAGAGATGTGTTTAGTGATATAATCCCCCCACATGTATACCACATGGAGCAAAGCTCCCCCCTCCAGCCTGCTGTAAAACAAAGCTGCCATGAGCTGGAAAAACAAGTTTCATTTAGGATACAACAAAATTACACTGGCGCTGTCCTATTAAACTAAAAAGTGTGAGCTGCTGGCGCCCTGGCAGGTAGGATGTGCGAATCTGCCCACAATAAATGTCCAGAACAAAAAACAGAGGGCTGCCGCTCTAAAAACACATGTGAACATATAACCATATAAACATGTAGCGGTGCTCACCTTATCGTGTCTGCGACCACATGTGTCAACCTTGAGAAAGAGGGATGGTTCCCTCGAAACGCGTCGGTCATTGGCCCCTGTACATGTCCGTCTTCCACGGACAGGTGACGTCACCGCTAAACCACGCCCCCTACACACCTCGCTACTACACAGCAGTGCCTTCGGCCGAGGCAAACCGCCGGCCGTTACAGTGAGTAATCTAGGAGCTATCTGGGGTGCAAAGGGAGGACACTCCCCATCTGCGGACCCATCTCAGTCAGTTACAACACCAGCCATTTCGGTCACACACTTATCAGTGCCGCTCCAACACTTCCGATTGGGCAGGCACGTGTGGTCGCAGACACGATAAGGTGAGCACCGCTACATGTTTATATGGTTATTTGTTCACATGTGTTTTTAGCGCGGCAGCTGTTATGATCCTTAGTGGTTGAGGATCACAAATTACTCCAGCTAAGTAACAAACATAGGACAAGCTCTAGGGAGGTGGTAAACTGGACTGACCGCAAATCTGAACCTATCCAAACACACTAGAAGTAGCCGGTGAACGTGTCTAAAATCCTAGGCGTCTCGAGCCAGCCTGAGGAACTAACTACCCCTAGAGAGAGAGAAAGACCTCACTTGCCTCCAGAGAAATAATCCCCAAAGATATAGAAGCCCCCAACAAATAATAACGGTGAGGTAAGAGGAAGGCACATACACAGGGGTGAAAGCAGATTCAGCAAATGAGGCCCACTAATACTAGATAGCAGAAAATAGAAAAGGGGTCTGTGCGGTCAGTAAAAAACCCTTACAAAATATCCACTCTGAGATTTCAAGAACCCCCACACCAACTAACGGTGTGGGGGGAGAAACTCAGTCCCCTAGAGCAACCAGCAAGCGAAGAAATCACATTTTAGCGAGCTGGACTAAAAACATAATGAACACTGATAATCAAAAAATGATCAAACAAAAACTTAGCTTGTCTTGGAGAGACTGGGAGCAAGGTAGTCACAAGGAATCTGAAGAGCACTGAATACATTGATAGCAGGCAAGGAACTGAGTATCCAGGTGAGCTAAATAGGAAACCAGCCAAGGATAAGGAACCAGCTGATGCTGCCAACCTGCAGAAAGACAACACTACACAGTACCGCTTGTGACCACTAGAGGGAGCCCAAAAATAGAGTTCACAACAGGCAGCCCTCTGTTTGTTTTAAGTTTCATTTAGGATTGAGGGGATGTACCTTTGCCAGTGGACAATAGACTTGTGACCTCATCCCCCACACCTGGGGCTGGACACACCTCTTCTAGCTGGACATAAAAGGCACAAGACACATGTGATCTTTTCTCTTTTTTGCCTCTTTTGCATTGCCTGGAATGATGATGGACCCACATGGCTTAAGTATACTCTGTATCCCCTTTTCTTACTAGGCTCTGTAACCTCTTAGGCCTTAGGGTTAGTAAGCTATAGATTGGGAGGGCTGATATTGTATGTGTGATTTGGGTAATCGGGCAGTTAATTGTGGGTTTTTATACTGTGTGATATTGTTGTGATATTACTGGACATTGTGGGTTATTACTGTGCAATACTGTTGGGATATCACTGTATACTGTAGTGATATTACTGTATTAGAGTTGTAGTATCCGTATATTTGTATATATATATATATATATATATATTTATATATATATTTATAGTCACCAGCTTGGGTATAAATATATATGTATGTTATAGACTGCAGACGTGTGTAATAAATATCCTTTATTGTTACACTGTTTTGTCTCAGTTAATATATAGTATAAGGAAAAGATAACGTTAAGGCATTATTTAGTGGATATTAATTATTAATAGTCAAGTTTGCCGATAATAGTTAATATCAGACCTCAATAGAGGTGTAAAGAGAGTTCCTCTTTTGGTAACTATAAGTTTAGTAATTTGTGGAGGGAACCTTGTCCTTTTACACAAGTATTGGTCCTTTCTATTACAACTTATATGGACCAATATGTTATTTGTGCCATCATCGCTGCTGTTTTCAATTTTCTTCCCCTCCCCCCTCCTTTCTTATGTGCACCCTTTCACTAACTTGCACAGGTTTCACTTATTTACTTTATAATATTATCCATTGGTTCACACATCCCCCCACAACACACTTATTATTTCATCAGTTCTCACACTATACACCTAGTTCAGCATACATAATTCATTTCTCCAATCAGTATTTGACACTGTACACTTCAATTGTCACATTTTATTGTTCACTCTTTCCCATTGCATTATTAAGGTTCATTGTATTTTCTTCAGATTATCTTCATTTTTTGTTTTTAGCTTTTAACACACACTTAATCACGATTTTTGTTTCCCCAAATCACCATTCAGCCTACCAGTCCACACTTAATGACATACTTGCCTTCATCTTTCAGTAGTCTACTTGTTATGCGATGCGGTCTTCAAGACCTCCTCCCTGTGTTCTTGAGTGCCTGCATGATGTGTCTGCCGCCGCCACTTCGGCGAGTGGTCCACTTGGACTCCTGCGCATGCGCTGTCGCTTTGACGACATACCTGTGCTTGCGAATAAATAGACATGACACTCACCCGGAATCTGCTGTAATTCAATGTCCTTTATTCATCTTTACAACGATATGGACATAACGTGGAGAGGCGGCTGGTGTGAGAAAGGGTGCGGGGAGTAAGAGGAGGATATACCTGTGCTTGCGTTCCACTGGACCACAAGCCGAAGTAGCCCTTACAAGGCGCCAGGCGTAAATCACGCATGCGCCAACCAAGGACACGTCACTCGTTCACTGTTTGCTTCAGCAATCAAATTCTCAGTGCCTCTTTAAGAAGCAGCCCTTACATGGCGCTAGGCGTACATCGAACATGCGCCAACTACGGACACACTATAGGCTCACTTCTTGCTTCGGCAATCAAATCCTCAGTGCATCACATGTTTTCCACCTTCTTATTGGCCAGCCCGCACTATATAAACAACGACCCCCTTCCCCAACACACGCCTCCTGAGGAAGTGACCACACAAAACATGCGTTGGGGCGGCGGGAGCACCATTACTTCACCCTGTCCTATTATGCAAGTTTTACTACTATTATATTGTATGGTATATGCACGGTAATAAGCAGCACCTTATACTACATGCTCTTTGTTCTCTACTTATATCAAAGCTCAATCTCTATGTATTCTAGTCTAAGGGATATGTAATAGGATTTTAAACAGGGCAAAATACGTAATATGTTCTCCTGTGACTAATAATTGGTATTGCAGCTTCTGATATTACTTTTATATATTCTATATAGTTTTCTTTCTTTTAATATTTATAAAATAAAGATCAAAATTAATTTTATATGGTATTTATACTCTTTTTTTTTTTTTCATTATGAGTTTCCAAATGTAAAGCTCTAGAGTTATGTACACATATTTTTTTCCCCAATGTGGAGCTTACTCTTTGCTACATGGTTTTTTTTTTAGGCCACGCCCCCTGAATGACCATGCTCCGACCACACCCATAACCACGCCTCCGACACACCCATTCAGTACTGCCGATCATTGTTTCAGAAACACTGCAGTAATCAAAAACAGAAAAAAATAAATATTTATTTAATTAAGGCTGTGTGCACACGTAGCATATTTTTCGCATTTTTTTCGCTATAAAAACGCTATAAAACTGCGAAAAAAACGCTACCATTAAGCATCCTATGTAACAGAATGCATTCCGCATTTTTTGTGCACATGCTGCATTTTTTTCCTGAGCGGAATCGCATTCCAGAAAAAAACGCAGCATGTTCATTAAAATTGCGGAATCGCGGCGATTCTGCACCCATAGGAGTGCATTGATCTGCTTACTTCCCGCACGGGGCTGTGCACACCATGCGGGAAGCAAGCAGATTATATGCGGTTGGTACCCAGGGTGGAGGAGAGGAGACTCTCCTCCACGGACTGGGCACCATATAATTGGTAAAAAATAAAAGAATTAAAATAAAAAATAGTCATATACTCACCTTCGATGTCCCCTGCAGTCTTCAGGCCTCTCCGCTGCATGCTGCCGCTTCGGTTCCTATAGCTGCTGTGCGGTGAAGGACCTGCGATGACGTCACGGTCTTGTGATTGGTCGCGAGACCGCATGTGACCGGTCACGTGACCAATCACAAACCGTGACGTCATCACAGGCCCTTCACCGCACAACAGCTATAGGAACGGACGCCGCTGAGGTCTGCAGGTGAGTATAACCATGTTTTTTATTTTTTTTTATTATTTTTAAACATTCTATCTTTTACTATAGATGCGGCATAGGCAGCATCTATAGTAAAAAGTTGGTCACACTTGTCAAACACTATGTTTGACAAGTGTGACCAACCTGTCAATCAGTTTTCCAAGCGATGCTACAGATCGCTTGGAAAACTCTAGCATTCTGCAAGCTAATTATGCTTGCAAAACGCTAGTTTTCTGCGGGTATATGCATGCCTAATTCTGCATGCGATATACCCACGGCAGGAGGCGCAGAATTGCCGCGGAAATTTCCGCGGCAATTCTGCAACGTGTGAACTTAGCCTAAAGGAGTGATGGCTTTACCTGATTACCAATCTTGGGTCTCACTTTAGGTCTACAGAAGATCCAGCTCGCATGTCCTTTACATACATGCAGTCAGGTACTGACTAGATGGGTGCGGACTATATCAATGCAAGAGTATTGACTGAGATTGGTCATGTCTAGTCAGAATGTTTAAAGGAGTAAGGAAGTCACATACTCAAAGTCATATAACCGCCCGCTGCCGTGTCTGGAGAATCCTCACAGCGTGCGATGTGAACGCTGTGAAGATTCAAATCAAAGGTCTACAGTCACATAGAGCAACCGAGAACAGTGGCATGAATAGAGTGTGATGGGTTGTGGTGCAAGATTTGAACCGGACCCCCGCATCATATCTATCTATAATATAACACTGGGAGCATCACTGTATCCGAAGCCTTTATAAACTGAGCAAGTGCCTGCGCAGTCTGGACTCCACAGAGTTATGCATCCGGGGATGAGAATTGTGGCCCAGGAGATCGCGGTATGCGTAAGCACGGAACGCATACTGAGATCTCTGATGGAGAAGCACGGACGTGCCAGGAGGGCGAGTATGCGATATTCCCCTGTCCCCGTTCCACCACTGGGCTCCGTCTTCCGCGTCCTCTGGCTGTGACGTTCAGGTCAGAGGGCGCGATGACGTGCTTAGTGCGCGCCATCTGACTGAACAGTCACAGCCAGAGACCCAGAAGACAGACTGGCGCACAGCGGTGGAACGTGGACAGGTGAATTTCGAAAGTGTCGGGGGCCTGAACCATTCTTTTTTTTATCGCAGCAGCATACGGGGCATATTATGCTATGGAGCATCTTATGGGGGCCATCAACCTTCATGGAGCAGCATACGGGGCATATGGATGGGAGCAGCACATGACAGAATGGGGGCGCAGGATGGGAGCAGCACATGACAGAATGGGGGCGCAGGATGGGAGCAGCACGACAGAATGGGGACGCAGGATGGGAGCAGCGCATGACAGAATGGGGGCGCAGGATGGGAGCAGCGCATGACAGGATGGGGGGCCAGGATGGGAGCAGCACATGACAGAATGGGGGCGCAGGATGGGAGCAGCACATGACAGAATGGGGGCGCAGGATGGGAGCAGCGCATGACAGAATGGGGGCACAGGATGGGAGCAGCGCATGACAGAATAGGGGCACAGGATGGGAGCAAATGACAGGATTGGGACGCAGGATGGAAGCAGTACATACCAGGATGGAGACCATATACCAATATAAATGCTCGCCACCCGGGCGTAGAACGGGTTCAATAGCCAGTCTATCTATATACACACACTGGTATATGTCCCTTATACTGGGCCTCATCTTGGTATATATATCCCCATCCTGGTAATATATATCCCTTATCTTGGTATATGCCCCCCCCCCCTATTCTGGTGCTGTTCTTTAACTCCTTTATTACCTATGCCGTAATAGTACGACATAGGTAATAAACCCCGTTTCAGCGCGGGCTCCGGCGCTGAGCCCGCACTGAACTGAGCACGTCAGCTGATCTATACAGCGGAGCCGCGTGTGTGTACGAGGTGTACTGAGGGGAGCCGCGTGTGTGTACGAGGTGAACCGAGCGGAGCCGCGTGTGTGTGCGAGGTGTACCGAGCGGAGCCGCTTGTGTGTGTGTACGAGGTGTAAAGAGCGGAGCCGCGTGTGTGTACAAGGTGTACCGAGCGGAGCCGCGCGTGTGTGTGTGTACGAGGTGTAAAGAGCGGAGCCGCGTGTGTGTACGAGGTGTACGAAGCGGAGCCGCGTGTGTGCGTACGAGGTGAACCGAGCGGAGCCGCATGTGTGTGTGTGTACGAGGTGTAAAGAGCGGAGCCGCGTGTGTGTACGAGGTGTACGAAGCGGAGCCGCGTGTGTGCGTACGAGGTGAACCGAGCGGAGCCGCATGTGTGTGTGTGTACGAGGTGTAAAGAGCGGAGCCGCGTGTTTGTACGAGGTGTACGAAGCGGAGCCGCATGTGTGTGTACGAGGTGAACCGAGCGGAGCCGCATGTGTGTGTGTGTACGAGGTGTAAAGAGCGGAGCCGCGTGTTTGTACGAGGTGTACGAAGCTGAGCCGCATGTGTGTGTACGAGGTGAACCGAGCGAAGCCACGTGTGTGCGAGGTGTACCGAGCGGAGCCGCGTGTGTGTGTGTACGAGGTGTACCGAGCGGAGCCGCGTGTGTGTGTGTACGAGGTGTACCGAGCGGAGCCGCGTGTGTGTACGAAGCGGAGCCGCGTGTGTGTACGAGGTTAACCGAGCGGAGCCACGTGTGTGCGAGGTGTACCGAGCGGAGCCGCGTGTGTGTGTGCGAGGTGTACCGAGCGGAGCCGCTTGTGTGTGTGTACGAGGTGTACCGAGCGGAGCCGCGTGTGTGTGTGTACGAGGTGTACCGAGCGGAGCCGCGTGTGTACGAGGTGAACCGAGCGGAGCCGCGTGTGTGTGTGTGTGTGTGTGTGTGTGTGTACGTCTGTACGAGAATATAGCACATGATCTGATACAGTGTCAGATAGACTGTCACAGGCCAGGGGCTTTGGCTTAGCCCTTTTTATGCGTGGGGTATTAATAGCAGTCACAATAATAGCGTCGTGATCGTGTAGTCACCCTCTCCCAGGGAACTGCAGCTTCAGCCTTCTCCTCCTCAAATCAATGCACTGACTGGAGACAGAATATAAGCAGACCAGTGTGTGAGTGGACTGGAGCTGCTAATTATTGAATAATTAGCAGCTCCAGTCCACTCACACACTGGTCTGCTGCTTACATTGCCGCCGGCAGTGGCACCCAGGCTGTGTTCGGCTGTTACGTGTTACGTACCTCAAACTAGAAGTGACTCAGTGTGAGTCCCCCCTCTCTCTACAGTGACGCTGGGAGACTCAGAACATGGGGAAGGGGCGTGGCCTAACAAAAGGGGGTGTGACGAGATCTCCTGCTGTCTCCCGGGATCACAGAGTCCTGCGCTGGACGGCGGGGCAAAGAGTCAAATCCGGGACAATCCCGCACAATGAGGGACGGTTGGGAGGTCTGCTGTAATATTGGTGGTGGTGGATAGATTCAGCAAGATGGCTCATTTCATTGCCCTACCTGCTTTTCCGAATGCCAGGACTTTGGCACAAATTTTTATCAAAGAAATTGTGAAATTACATGGGATTCTATCTGATATCATTTCCCATTGGGGGTTCAATTTGTTTCCAAATTTTGGAACGCATTTTGCGCTCGTTTGTGAATCTTTTTCTTTAGCCTTTAATCCGCAGTATAATGGGGAAACTGAAAGGGTGAATCAGAATCTTGAGATTTATCTTAGGTGCTTTGTGTCTGAGATTCAGGAGGATTGATTTTCATATTTACCTCTAGCTGCGTTCGCCATGAATAAACGTTGTCATGAGTCAACTAGGAAGTCCCCGTTCTTCGTGGCATACAGTTTTCATCCTCAATTCTGCTCCTTCAATTGAAATTGTTTTACAGGAATTCCTGAGGAGAAATGGTTTTCTTCATCTATTATATCAGTGTGGCAAGGGGTTCTTAATAATTTAAGGAGGATGGGGTCCAAATATGAGTATGGCTGATAAAAAACATTTGACGGACCTGAGAGTTTGTGATTTGATGTGGGTGTCCTTGAAGAACATTAAGTTGAAGGCTCCTTCTTGGAAACTGGGCCCCAGATTCATCAGTCCTTATAAGATAGTTGACATCGTTAATCCAGTAGCATTTCACCTTGCTTTACCTACTTTCAAGATTCATAATATGTTTCACAGATCACTTCTCAAGAAATATATTGCTTCCTCTGAATCATCTCCACCAACACATTTCTCAGTCGTTGCTGGGAATCTGGAATTACAGATAGCGAAGATTATCACTTTGTAGGCCGGTCTCTTGAATATTTGGTATATTGAAAGGGTTACGATCCTGAGGAGAGAATGTAGGTAGCAGGCGTTTGGAGAGTTGTTCAAAAGATAGTTGTGAGGAGTTTGTATAATCATCCTCATTCTCTCTTATTTAGTTACACCTTCCCATACCTCCTCTGTGTCCCACTCGGTTGTTTGGTGAGTGTATTCTGCATGATTGTTATATTCATTTATCCCTGTCCATCTTCCCTTGGTTGTCTGTTTAGTGGAGTCTTAACATTCCGGTGTAATCATGGGAAAGGGATAGACTAGGAGGCCCCTAATTCGCCCCGACTCTGCTGCACTTTACATTTTAGAGGGGACTTGTACATACAATAAAAGACATTACAGAGTAACAATAATCACATAAATCAACAAATACCAAGAGGAGTGAGGACCCTGCTGCTCGCAAGCTTGTCGATCAAGAGATCTGCTGGATCGCTTTCTGTGCCCTAGTCTTTGGGCCATTTGTATACACCAAGAATAAAGTCACAGTAATTAAGAGCGGTACTCACCTAAATCTGCCCCCGGGGACATCAGCCTAACAGGATAGCCACTTACCAGTGTGCACGTCATAGAGCAATGGAGCTTCACAGAAAGACCATAACGTCTCTGCACAGCACCTCTTGCATTTCCAGCACTGACCACTGGATGTCGCACTAGTTCCATCAAATGTCCAGCCAATGGAAATATTTTTTTTTATTATTATTATTTACTAGATGGTGGCCCGATTCTAACGCATTGGGTATTCTAGAATATGCATGTCCATGTAGTATATTGCCCAGTGACGTAGTATATTGCCCAGTGACGTAGTATATTGCCCAGTGACGTAGTATATAGCACAGCCACGTAGTATATTGCCCAGTGACGTAGTATATTGCCCAGCCACGTAGTATATTGCCCAGCGACGTAGTATATTGCCCAGTGACGTAGTATATTACACAGCCACGTAGTATATTGCCCAGCGACGTAGTATATTGCCCAGTGACGTAGTATATTGCCCAGTGACGTAGTATATTGCCCAGTGACGTAGTATATTGCCCAGTGACGTAGTATATAGCACAGCCACGTAGTATATTGCCCAGTGACGTAGTATATTGCCCAGTCACGTAGTATATTGCCCAGTGACGTAGTATATTGTCCAGCGACGTAGTATATTGCCCAGTGACGTAGTATATTGCCCAGCGACGTAGTATATTGCCCAGTGACGTAGTATATTGCCCAGCGACGTAGTATATTGCCCAGTGACGTAGTATATTGCCCAGTGACGTAGTATATTGTCCAGTGACGTAGTATATAGCACAGCCACGTAGTATATTGCCCAGTGACGTAGTATATTGCCCAGCCACGTAGTATATTGCCCAGTGACGTAGTATATTGCCCAGCGACGTAGTATATTGCCCAGTGACGTAGTATATTGTCCAGTGACGTAGTATATAGCACAGCCACGTAGTATATTGCCCAGTGACGTAGTATATTGCCCAGCCACGTAGTATATTGCCCAGTGACGTAGTATATTGCCCAGCGACGTAGTATATTGCCCAGCGACGTAGTATATTGCCCAGTGACGTAGTATATTGCACAGCCACGTAGTATATTGCCCAGCGACGTAGTATATTGCCCAGTGACGTAGTATATTGCCCAGTGACGTAGTATATTGCCCAGTGACGTAGTATATTGCCCAGTGACGTAGTATATAGCACAGCCACGTAGTATATTGCCCAGTGACGTAGTATATTGCCCAGTGACGTTGTATATTGCCCAGTGATGTTGTATATTGCCCAGTGACGTAGTATATTGCCCAGCGACGTAGTATATTGCCCAGTGACGTAGTATATTGCCCAGCGACGTAGTATATTGCCCAGTGACGTAGTATATTGCCCAGTGACGTAGTATATTGTCCAGTGACGTAGTATATAGCACAGCCACGTAGTATATTGCCCAGTGACGTAGTATATTGCCCAGCCACGTAGTATATTGCCCAGTGACGTAGTATATTGCCCAGCGACGTAGTATATTGCCCAGTGACGTAGTATATTGTCCAGTGACGTAGTATATAGCACAGCCACGTAGTATATTGCCCAGTGACGTAGTATATTGCCCAGCCACGTAGTATATTGCCCAGTGACGTAGTATATTGCCCAGCGACGTAGTATATTGCCCAGCGACGTAGTATATTGCCCAGTGACGTAGTATATTGCACAGCCACGTAGTATATTGCCCAGCGACGTAGTATATTGCCCAGTGACGTAGTATATTGCCCAGTGACGTAGTATATTGCCCAGTGACGTAGTATATTGCCCAGTGACGTAGTATATAGCACAGCCACGTAGTATATTGCCCAGTGACGTAGTATATTGCCCAGTGACGTTGTATATTGCCCAGTGATGTTGTATATTGCCCAGTGACGTAGTATATTGCCCAGCGACGTAGTATATTGCCCAGTGACGTAGTATATTGCCCAGTGACGTAGTATATTGCCCAGTGATGTAGTATATTGCCCAGTGACGTAGTATTTTGCCCAGTGACGTAGTATACAGCACAGAGCCACGTAGTATACAGCACAGAGCCACGTAGTATATTGCCCAGCCACGTAGTATATTGGGCAGTCACGTAGTATATTGCCCAGGTACGTAGTATATTGCCCAGCCACGTATGTCACAGGTTAAAAAAATTAAAAATAAACATGTACTCACCTTCCGCAGGTGCGTTGTAGTTCTGTCGCCTGTGTGGGGTGCAGGCGGCAGCTTCCGGTCCCAGGGTGTGATGACGTCGCGGTCACGTGACCGTGACTCCATGGCAGGTCCTTCTCTTGCAGGACCTGTGATGACGTCGCGGTCACATGAACGTGTCGCGGTCACATGACCGTGACGTCAAGGCAGGTCCTTCTCGCGCAGGCCTTGTGATGACGTCGCGGTCACATGACCGTGACGTCATGGCAGGTCCTTCTCTTAGACCATCCTTGGCACCAGAACGTGCCGCTTGCATGGACCGGACGGAGCATCGCGAGGAGCGGGAAAGGAGGCGGAAGGTGAGTATATAATGATTTTTTAAATTATTTTTAACATTAGATGCTTATACTATTGACGCTGCATAGGCTGCGTCAATAGTAAAAACTTGGTCACACAGGGTTAATAGCGGCGGTAAAGGAGTGCGTTACCCGCGGCATAACGCGGTCCGTTACCGCCGGCATTAACCCTGTGTGAGCGGTGACCGCAGGGGTGTATGTGGGCGCCGGGCACTGACTGCGGGGAGTAAGGAGCGGCCATTTTCTTCCGGACTGTGCGCGTCGCTGATTGGTCGTGGCAATGGTTGTGGGCGTTTTGCCACGACCAATTAGCGACTTGGATTCCATGACAGACAGAGGCCGCGACCAATGAATATCCGTGACAGAAAGAAAGAAGGACAGACAGACGGAAGTGACCCTTAGACAATTATATAGCAGATTTATATAGCACCATTGATTCCATGGTGTTGTACATGAGAAGGGGTTGCATACAAATTACAGATATCGCTTACAGTAAGCAAACTAACAATTACAAACTGATACAGAGGGGAGAGGACCCTGGTGAGGAAGGAGACAGTAGGTTGAGGAGGGTTGCAGCAGCTCCGGTGTTGGTGAGGCGGTAGCTTCGGTAGTGGTGAGGAGGCAGCAAGGTCAGTGCAGGCTGTAGGCTTTCCTGAAGAGGTGGGTTTTCAGGTTCCGTCTGAAGGATCCGAATGTGGTTGATAGTCGGATGTGTTGGGGCAAGGAATTCCAGAGGATGGGGGATATTCTGGAGAAGTCCTGGATGCGGTTGGGTGAGGAGCGGATAAGTGTGGAGGAGAGAAGGAGGTCTTGGGAGGACCGGAGATTACGTGAGGGAAGATATCGGGAGATTAGTTCAGAGATATATGGAGGAGACAGGTTATGGATGGCCTTGTAGGTCAGTATTAGTAGTTTGAACTGGATACGCTGAGGGAATGGGAGCCAGTGAAAAGATTTGCAGAGGGGGAAGCAGAGAAGTAGCGAGGAGAGAGATGAATTAGTCGGGCAGCAGAGTTAAGGATGGACTGGAGAGGTGCAAAGGTGTTAGCAGGGAGGCCACAGACAAGGATGTTGCAGTAGTCAAGGCGGGAGATGATGTGGGCATGCACAAGCATTTTAGTAGATTGACGGTTGAGGAAAGGACGGATTCTGGAGATATTTTTGAGCTGGAGGCGACAGGAGGTGGAAAGAGGATGTGCAGTTTGAAAGACAGGGCAAAGTCAAGGGTTACTCCGAGGCAGCGGACTTCCGGTACGGGGGAAAGCGTGATGTCGTAAATTGCGATAGATAGGTCAGGTATGGAAGATCTATGAGATAGAGGAAAGATGATGAGTTCAGATTTGTCCACATTGAGTTTGAGGAAGTGAGAGGAGAAGAAGGAGGATATGGCTGATAGACACTCCGAGATTCTGGACAGCAGAGAGGTGTCGTCTGGGCCAGGAAAGTAGATCTGAGTGTCATCAGCATAAAGGTGGTACTGGAATTCATGGGACTTTATGAGTTGTCCCAGGCCAAGTGTATAGATTAAGAAGAGTAGGGGTCCTAGAACAGAGCCTTGGGGGACTCCAACACAGAGAGGGTGGGATGAGGAGGTAGTGTGGGAGTGGGAGACGCTGAATGTGCAGTTGGAAAGGTATGAGGACATCCAGGATAGGGCAAGGTCTTTGACGCCAAAGGAGGAGAGGATCTGTAGTAGGAGGCAGTGGTCAACTGTGTCAAAAGCAGAGGACAGGTCTAGAAGGAGGAGTACAGAGTATTGTCCGTTAGCTTTGGCTGTAAGTAGGTCGTTAGTGATTTTGGTCAGGGCTGTCTCAGTTGAGTGATGGGGGCGGAAACCAGATTGTAGATTGTCAAAGAGCAAGTTAGATGAGAGGTGGGAGGAAAGTTCAGCGTGGTCGTGCTGCTCCAGGAGTTTGGAAGCGAATGGGAGCAGCGATATTGGGCGATAGCTGGACAGTTGGATCGGGGTTAACCCTTCACCCCGAAGCCTGTTTTCACCTAAGTGACAGGGCCAATTTTTACAATTCTGACCACTGTCACTTTATGAGGTCATAACTCTGAAACGCTTCAACGGATCCTGGTGATTCTGACATTGTTTTCTCGTGACATATTGTACTTTATGATAGTGGTAAAACTTCTTCGATATGACTTGCATTTATTTGTGAAAAAAACAGAAATTTGTCGAAAATTATGAAAATTTAGCAATTATCAAATTTTTCGTTTTTATGCTCTTAAATTAGAGAGTTATATCACATAATATAGTTAATAAACAACATTTCCCACATGTCTGCTTTACATCAGCACAATTTTGGAAACATCATTTTTTTTTGTTAGGGAGTTATAAGGGTTAAAAGTTGACGATTTCTCATTTTTGCAACAAAATTTGCAAAACCATTTTTTTACGGACCACCTCACACTTGAAGTGACTTTGGGGGGTCTATATGACAGAAAATACCCCAAAAAAGACACCATTCTAAAAACTGCACCCCTCAAGGTACTCAAAAACACATTCAAAAAATTTGTTAACCCTTCAGGTGCTTCACAGGAATTTTTGGAATGTTTAAAAAAAAATAGAACATTTAACTTTTTTTTCACAAAATTTTTACTTTAGATCCAATTTGTTTTATCTTACCAAGGGTAACAGGAGAAATTGGACCACAAAAGTCGTTGTACAATTTGTCCTGAGTACGCCGATACCCCAAATGTTGGGGTAAACCAATGTTTGGGCACATGGCAGAGCACGGAAGGGAAGGAGCGCCATTTGACTTTTCAATGCAAGATTTGCTGGAATTGAGATCGGAACCCATGTCGCGATTGGAGAGCCCCTGACGTGCCTAAACAGTGGAAACCCCCACAAGTGACACCATTTTGGAAAGTAGACCCCCTAAGGAACTTATCTAGATGTGTGGTGAGCACTTTGAACCTCCAAGTGCTTCACAGAAGTTTATAATGTAGAGCCGTAAAAAAAAATTCATATTTATTTTCACAAAAAATGATCTTTTCGCCCCAAATTTTTTATTTTCCCAAGGGTAACAGGATAAATTGGACCCCAAAAGTTGTTGTGCAATTTGTCCTGAGTACACTGATACTTCATATATGGGGATAAACCACTGTTTGAGCGCATGGCAGAGCTCGGAAGGGAAGGAGCGCCGTTTGACTTTTCAATGCAAAATTGGCTGGAATTGAGATCGGAACCCATGTCACATTTGGAGAGCCCCTGATGTGCCTAAACAGTAGAAACCCCCCACAAGTGACCCCATTTTGGAAAGAAGACCCCCTAAGGAACTTATCTAGATGTGTGGTGAGCACTTTTAACCCCCAATTGTTTCACTAAAGTTTAGAATGTAGCGCCGTGAAAATGAAAAAATAATTTTTTCTTTCCACAAAATGATGTTTTAGCCCGCAATTTTTTTTCTTCCCAAGGGTAACAGGAGAAATTGGACCACAAAAGTTACTGTCCAATTTGTCCTGAGTAGACTGATACCCCATACATGGGGGGAAACCACTGTTTGGGAGCACGGCAGAGCTCGGAAGGGAAGGAGCGCCGTTTGAAATGCAGACTTAGATGGATTGGTCTGCAGGCGTCATGTTGCATTTGCAGAGTCCCTGATGTACCTAAACAGTAGAAACCCCCCACAAGTGACCCCATATTGGAAACTAGACCCCCAAGGAACTTATCTAGATGTGTTGTGAGAACTTTGAACCAACAAGTGTTTCACTACAGTTTATAACGCAGAGCCATAAAAATAAAAATATTTTTTTTTCCACAAAAATGATATTTTAGCCCCCACATTTTTATTTTCCCAAGGGTAACAGGAGAAATTGGACCATAAAAGTTGTTGTCCAATTTGTCCTGAGTACGCTGATACCCCATACATGGGGGGAAACCACTGTTTGGGAGCACGGCAGAGCTCGGAAGGGAAGGAGCGCCGTTTGAAATGCAGACTTAGATGGATTGGTCTGCAGGTGTCATGTTGCATTTGCAGAGTCCCTGATGTACCTAAACAGTAGAAACCCCCCACAAGTGACCCCATATTGGAAACTAGACCCCCCAAGGAACTTATCTAGATGTGTTGTGAGAACTTTGAACCAACAAGTGTTTCACTACAGTTTATAACGCAGAGCCGTAAAAATAAAAATATTTTTTTTTCCACGAAAATGATATTTTAGCCCCCACATTTTTATTTTCCCAAGGGTAACAGGAGAAATTGGACCACAAAAGTTGTTGTCCAATTTGTGCTGAGTACACTGATACCCCGTATATGGGGGGGAACCACTGTTTGGGTGCATGGCAGAGCTCGGAAGGGAAGGAGCACTGTTTTACTTGTTCAAAGCAGAATTGGCTGGAATTGAGATCGGACGCCATGTCGCGTTTGGAGAGCCCCTGATGTGCCGAAACAGTGGAAACCCCCCCAATTCTAACTGAAACCCTAACCCCAGCCCTAACCCTAGCCCTAACCCCAACCCTAACCCTAACCCCAACCCTAGCCCTAACCCTAATGGGAAAATGGAAATAAATACATTTTTTTTAAATTTTATTATTTTTCCCTAACTAAGAGGGTGATGAAGGGGGGTTTGATTTACATTTATAGCGTTTTTTTTGTGGATTTTTATGATTGGCAGCCGTCACACACTAAAAGATGCTTTTTATTGGAAAAAATCGTTTTTGCATCACCACATTTTGAGAGCTATAATTTATCCATATTTTTGCCCACAGAGTCATGTGAGATCTTGTTTTTTGCGGGACGAGTTGACGTTTTTATTGGTACCATTTTCGGGGGCGTGACATTTTTTGATCGCTTTTTATTCCGATTTTTGGGAGGCGGAATGAACAAAAACCAGCAATTCCTGAAATTCTTTTAGGGGGGGTGTTTATAGCATTCCACGTGTGGTAAAATTGATAAAGCAGCTTTATTCTTCAGGTCAGTACGATTACAGCGATACCTCATTTATATAATTTTTTTATGTTTTGGCGCTTTTACACAATAAAAACTATATAAAAAATAATTGTTTTTGCATCGCTTTATTCTGAGAGCTATAACTTTTTTATTTTTCTGCTGATGATGCTGTATGGCGGCTTTTTTTTTTTGCGGGACAAGATGACGTTTTCAGCGGTACCATGGTTATTTATATCCGTCTTTTTGATCGCGTGTTATTCCACTTTTTGTTCGCCTGTATAAGAATAAAGCGTTGTTTTTTGCCTTTTTTTTTTTTTTGCGGTGTTCACTGAAGGGGTTAACTAGTGGGATAGTTTTATAGAGCAGGTCGTTACGGACGCGGCGATACCAAATATGTGTACTTTTATTGTTTTTTTTTAATTTACATAAATAAATGGATTTACTGGGAAATGTTTTTTTTTTCCTTTATTTGGGGATTTTTTATTTTTTTTTATACATTCTATATTTTTTTTACTTTTTACTATTGTCCCAGGGTGGGACATCACTGTATTAGATCAGATCGTTGATCTGACAGTGTGCATAGCACTCTGTCAGATCAACGATCTGACAGTGTGCATAGCACTCTGTCAGATCAACGATCTGACAGGCAAGTTTAGGAAGCTTTCCGGCGCCTGCTCTCTGCAGCTCTCAGCAGGCGCCGGCTAGCCAGGTCATTTCATGACCCGGAAGGAGTCCCGCGGCCATCTTGGATCCGGGGACTCCTTCCGGATCACCGTGATCTCATCGCGTTGCTCCGGTGGGAGAGCGCAGGGAGCCCCCGTCCCTGCGCGTTCCCCCTCTATGCCGTTGTCACTACTGACAGCGGCATCAGAGGGGTTAAATGCCCGCGATCGGCGCTAGCGCCGATCGTGGGCATTGCTGCCGGGTGTCAGCTGTCATATACAGCTGACACCCGCACCCGATCACCGCGGCGCTCAGCGTGAGACCGCGGTGATCGGTGCGCCGTACTAGTACTGCTGCTGGCACAAATGCAGTGCCGGCAGCGCAGTACTAGTACGGCGCATGTCGCGAAGGGGATAAGTATAGACGTGATTGTGGCATGTTTGAAAGCAGAAGGGAAGGTGCCAGAAGTTAGAGATAGGTTGAAGAGGTGGCTTATGGATGGGATAAGTGTGGTGGTGAGGTTGGGGAGGAGGTGGGATGGGATGGGGTCGAGCACACAGGTGGTGAGGTGCGATTTGGAGTGGAGACAATTAAGCCCCCATTCAGTGATCTTGGAGAGGGAGGTTATGGGGTACGGGCATTGGTCTGGTATACAAAGGGGTGGTGGTGGTTGAACAATGAAGACTTTCCTTGTTTGGTCGATCTTAGTTTTAAAGTGTGTGGCAAAGTCCTCAGCAGAGATGAGGGAGGTTGGAGGGGGCAGTGGGGGGCGGAGGAGGGAGTTAAAGGTTTTGAGTAACTGTTTGGGGTTGGAGGATTAGGAGGATAGGAGGGTTGTGAAATAGGCCAGTTTAGCAGAGGTGAGAGCCGATTTAAAAGCGAGTGTTGCCTGTTTGAATGCAGTGAAGTCGTCTTGCGAATGTGTTTTCTTCCAATGCTGCTCTGCAACGCTGGACAGTTGCTGGAGCCTTTTAGTGGTGTTATTGTGCCAGGGTTGTCTATTAATACATCGCACTCTGCCATAAATGAGAGGGGCGACCGTGTCAAAAGCTGATGCGAGCATGGCATTGTAGAAAGCAGTGGCGCTGTTTGTGTCATTGAGTGAGGATATGGATGCCAGTGGTAGGATAGAGTCAGAGAGCATGTGGGAGTCTAGGTGTGCAAGGTTTCTGCGGGGGTGCGCATGTTGTTGGACATGGGTGACCGGTGAGGAGGACAGGGATGAGAAAGTGAGCAGATGGTGGTCGGAAAGATTGAGAGGGGAGGTGGTGAAGTTAGATAGAGAGCAGAGACGGGTGAAGACCAGGTCTAGTGTATGTCCGTCCGTGTGGGTGGCTGCGGAGGACCACTGAGTAAGTCCAAAAGATGAAGTAAGGGACAGAAGTTTGGAGGCTATTGACTGAAGGGTATCAGTGGGGATGTTGAAGTCACCCATGATGATGGTGGGAATGTCAATAGAGAGAAAGTGAAGAAGCCAGGTGGAGAATTGGTCAATAAAGGCAGTGGCCAGGCCCGGAGGTCAGTATATGAGGTTGGAGGGAGAGTGGATGTGGACAGAGTGGATATGAGGTTGGAGGGAGAGTGGATGCGGACAGAGTGGACTTCAAAAGAGGGGAGGATAAGGGAGGGTAGAGGTGGGATTGGGTTAAAGGTGCAGTTAGAAGAAAGGAGAAGACCCACTCCTCCACCATGTCTGTTGCTGGGACGAGGGGTGTGGGTGAAGTGAAATACACAAAAGTCCTATGTACTAAACTGCACAGAAAAGTGGAGCAAAGCAGAAACATGGCACAGTTATCAACATGTGGTGCCAGATTCCCTCCAAACGCCGACAGCTCCCAGGACCACAGTAGAATCGTTGCAGACCAGAAGCCTCTCACACAAAACTCCATCCACCCAGTCTGGCTTTTATGCAAGTTTTACAAAATTACTTGTTTTTTTCCCTCGCCATAATAATAATCTTTTTTTTTTTTATAGCGCTAACATATTCTGCAGCGCTTTACAGTTTGCACACATTATCATCACTGTCCCCATTGGGGCTCACAATCTAAATTCCCTATCAGTATGTCTTTGGAATGTGGGAGGAAGCCGGAGTACCCAGAGGAAACCCACGCAAACACGGAGAGAACATACAAACTCTTTGCAGATGTTGTCCTTAGTGGGGCTTGAACCCAGGATTCCAGCGCTGCAAGGCTGTAGTGCTATCCACTGCGCCACCTAGCCATTTATAAAGTCTCTGCTTGCTGTTAGTAGATGGAATCAGAAAAGCTGGATGCATTGAGAGAGGCCTTGCGTCCTCTCTAATAGTCAATATATTCATTTATCACACATGCCAATGAAATATGGGGTCTGCAGGGGAACACCTCAATTTTAGAGGCATAATTTGTACTGTCACCTATACACTGCCATACATCGCAGTAAAACATGCATTTATATCTGCAATGCACCATACTGAACCCCATGTGTCCTGCCACATCCAATGCCATATTACAGCGTCACTTCTATCCGTACAGGGCCTATGCATGTTGGGGTGCACAACGTGGGTCACTGCCCTGGATAAGAAGACACGATGAGTGCTGCTCGTTCTACAGTCGATATGGTCAGATCTGTAACAGGACGTTTGGAGAACGATTCTTTAGATGGAGGCCTGTTCTTCTGATGGAGGCTGATTTTTCTGATGTAAGCTGGTTCTTCTGATGGAGGCTGCTTCTTCTGATGGAGGCCTGTTCTTCCGATGCAGGCCCATTCTTCCGATGCAGGCCCGTTCTTCCGATGCAGGCCCGTTCTTCTAATGGAGGCCTGTTCTTCCGATGCAGGCCGGTTCTTCCGACGCAGGCCGGTTCTTCCAACGCAGGCCGGTTCTTCTGATGGAGGCCGGTTCTTCCGATGCAGGCCGGTTCTTCCGATGCAGGCCGGTTCTTCTGATGGAGGCCTGTTTTTCTGATGGAAGCCAGTTCTTCTGATAGAAAATGGTTCTTCTGATGGATGCCGGTTCTTCCGACAGAGAACGGTTCATCCAATTGAGGCTGTTTTTTCTTATGGAGACCGTTTTTTTGTAATGCAGGCCGATTTTTCTGATGGAGACTGGTTTTCTTCTGATGGAGGCTGATTCTTCTGATGGAGGGTGATTTTTCTGATGGATGCCGGTTCTTTCTTATGGAGGCCAATTCTTCTCATGGAGGCCGTTTTTTCTGATGGAAACCGTTTTTTCTTATGGAGGTCGAAAGATGCTCTTCCAGGACCCAATATCTTTGCTTGCTGTGCTGTTGACATCAGGACAGATATGGAAGGATGGAAAACGGTGGCGGCAGCACTCGACTGGAAGGTTGGACTGTGTTTGCTGCCAGTAACAGTGAGCAGCAGCGCCCAGTGCAATGATTTCTCAAACAAGTTCTAGGAAAACAATCACAGAGCAGCCCTGAGCCAAGACACACCCGATAGAGGCTAACAAATGCTGCCTGTGTCTGCCGGTGGAAGTGGCCAGGAGATGGGGCGGCAGCTGGAGTCAAAGCAGTTCAGCTAGGGTGAGACATGTCACACGTCCAGAGCGACTGCCAAAGAGGCGGCAATAGAGGCGCTGCACCCAGCAACATGAACAGGATGCCAATATAGAGCCATATAAAGACCAAAGGGGGCGAGAGGCACCGAATATATCACGCATGATACGTCTTCTCCACATGTATTATACCGTGTCTGCAGTCATCTCTATGGAGCTAGGAGGCAGCTCTCAGCCCTGGTAATAAGGCTCTCCATGCACGATATGCAATATGGTCACCACAAGGGCCCAAACACCCTGCCAACCTTCTGAGAGTCCTAAACAGCAAATATGTGTATCATTATGGTATGAGGCAGTATTGCTGGACGCCTGGGCGGATCTGCCACTCAGGAGCCAGGGAAAGCGGGCAACATTCCCAGTGTCACTGTCCCAAGGATCACCCATCACTACGACCAGCCAGGAGTGGGCGCCACCATTCACCAGATTCACAACCAGAATCCCTACCGTGCTGGCGGCCTGCACTGGTACGAGGGTAGGTAATGATAGGATGCAATCCTTACGCTATGTTTTGCCCAAGACTGGTGTGTAAAATCCCCCGTTATTTTTACAAATATGGAAACTGCTCCAATACAGAGTGTTTGCCCCCGGAGTAGGCTGGGAATTACTATAGGGATGGCACCATTGGAGATCCGCACTCTCCGTGCAGTCTCTTTCTAGCCTCATGCTCCTTTTTACCTCTGCTCACTGCACTCCCTCTCGTCTCTCTCTCCACACCAGCAGTCAGGGAGGTTCGCACTCTCAATCCTCCTAGTGTGGCCATATTTAAATCTGCATCCAGTCACAAGAACAGAGGAATTAGTGCAGGGATCAGACATCAGTCATGTCCGCCACAAATGCTGCTTGGGAGCACAGCACTGTCTGTACTGGAATAAACGGGTGTTCACAGTATCAGAGGAAAAACTGTGCAGAGTTCAGCAAGAAGGACAGAATCTGAGACCGCTCCAACACCAAATGAGAATGGCTCACTGTAACAATCTCGACACAAGATGACTACAAACTCACTGTTGCTACATCCTCCACTGCGTCTACAACCCTCAATGTTACTACATCCTCCACTCTTACTACAACTTCCACTGTTACTACAACATAATAATAATAATAATAATAATAATCTTTATTTTTATATAGCGCTAACATATTACGCAGCGCTTTACAGTTTGCACACATTATTATCGCTGTCCCCAATGGGGCTCACAATCTAAATTCCACTGTTACTACAGCCCCACTGTTACTTCATCCTCCACTGTTACTACAACCTCCAGTTACTACAACTCCCACTCTTACTACAACTCCCACTCTTACTACATCCTCCACTGTTACTACATCATCCAATGTTACTACAACCTCCACTGTTACTACATCCTCCACTGTTACTACAACCTCCACTGTTACTACATCCACTGTTACTACAACTTCCACAGTTACTACAACCTCCAGATACTACATCCTCCACTCTTACTACAACCCCCAATGTTACGTGTTACTACAACCTCCACTTTTACTACAACCTCCACTGTTACTTCATCCTCCAATATTACTACAACCTCCATTCTTACTACAACCACCACTGTTACTACAACCTCCACTGTTACTACAACCCCCACTGTTACTTCATCCTCCAATGTTACTACAGCCCCCACTGTTACTACAACTTCCACTGTTATTACAACCCCCACTGTTACTTCATCCTCCACTGTTACTTCATCCTCCACTGTTACTACATCATCCAATATTACTACAACCTCCACTGCTACTACATCCTCCAATATTACTACAACCTCCACTGCTACTACATCCTCCAATGTTACTACAATCCCCCACAGTTAGTACACATATATACACAATGAATATATGGCGTGCATTAAAGAATAAATTAAACCTACAACATAATGCACAACTCAAAAGATCATAATCAACATATTTTTTATTAATATTAAAAGAGAAAATGCATAACATATACAAAAGGGAAAACAAAAACCAGGAGGAAAAAGAGTGCGGGATATCACAAAGGACTAATGTTGCTATACAGTCTGACTCCTAAAGTCAGATAAGAATAAGGGTATGTACCCAATCAGACATCACAGAATATCCTTTGTTAGCATCCACAGAATATTTTATAATACCTGTCAGATCAGAAAGGGGAGAGCCACTATGTCACAGATTCTGACTGGTCTCACAAGAGTAATATAAATCACAACATAGTGTAAGAAATCAAGTGAGAACCACACATATCAGATAACATGGTAATACATTGTAACAACCTAGCGTTCATATGTCAGACTGATCAGGTAAACTGTATAGTATAGTGGAATACTAACCGTGTGTATGGTCCAATGATAACCCGCACCTGCCCGACGCGCGTTTCGCCTGAGCTTTGACGAGGGAAAGCTCAGGCGAAACGCGCGTCGGGCAGGTGCGGGTTATCATTGGACCATACACACGGTTAGTATTCCACTATACTATACAGTTTACCTGATCAGTCTGACATATGAACGCTAGGTTGTTACAATGTATTACCATGTTATCTGATATGTGTGGTTCTCACTTGATTTCTTACACTATGTTGTGATTTATATTACTCTTGTGAGACCAGTCAGAATCTGTGACATAGTGGCTCTCCCCTTTCTGATCTGACAGGTATTATAAAATATTCTGTGGATGCTAACAAAGGATATTCTGTGATGTCTGATTGGGTACATACCCTTATTCTTATCTGACTTTAGGAGTCAGACTGTATAGCAACATTAGTCCTTTGTGATATCCCGCACTCTTTTTCCTCCTGGTTTTTGTTTTCCCTTTTGTATATGTTATGCATTTTCTCTTTTAATATTAATAAAAAATATGTTGATTATGATCTTTTGAGTTGTGCATTATGTTGTAGGTTTAATCCCCCACAGTTACTTCATCCTCCGCTGTTACTACATACTCCATTGTTACTTCATCCTCCACTGCTACTATAACCTCCACTGTTACTATATCCTCCACTGTTACTACAACCTCCACTTTACTACAAACTCCACGTTTACAATATATATGACCTGAATCCCTATTTGGTATATAAGATAAAACAACTTTATTAAATGTCTATAAAACCATGAAAAGACAACCACAGTCAAACATAACAAACAACCGTGCTCACTAAGCACACCCTTGTCACAGTCCCTATATCACACTACCTAGCAGCGGAGGTTGGCACCCTACTACACAAACGAGATTGGCACCCCCGCTCAGCGTCGGCTGCCCCTAGTGCTCCTGCAATCACCCTAAGCTCCAAAAAGTATTTTTTACAAATGTTAAATAAAGTGTATTTTTACCTCTACCTCTTTGACATGATCGTATGCATTAATTTTATGTTTTGGTGACTAGGAAGAAGCATTATATGTCATTACTTATAGTAGCTTTATGAGTTGATCTCGTTGACTACTAGTATGATATTGGTTCCTGTGACTCTGTATTTAATCACCCTAAGCTGGTGTCTCACTTGGGCAGACAATTATACAACACTGGACAAATAGATAAAGTAGATGGTAGAGGATAATAGAGTCTTAATGGCTGATAATTACCAAATTTGAACTGTGGCAGGGTGAGAAATACAGACAAAAAAGTGCAAAAAGTGCTAAAGTGCTCATGTGTACATAAATGAAACCTCACTATGCTGCTCCCTGCTTTTATTTCACTGCCTAACTGTGAGGCGGGTTCTGACATCTAAGGGTATGTTTCCACGGTAAGTAAACGCTGCTTGTTTGACGCTGCAGCGTCAAACAAGCAGCGTCCAGATGTTCCAGCATAGTGGAGGGGATTTTATGAAATCCCGTCTCCACTATGCGTGGAAACCCGCACGCGGCGGCCCTGCGACTCCGGACATGCTGCGCGTCTTTTCAGATTGCAGCATGTCCGTACACCTTGCGGGGACGCAGCGTCCCCGCAAGGCATATCACAGGGCCCTATGGCGAGGGGTGCAATGATCCCGGATGTGTACTGTACACATCCGGCATGATCGCGTCCCAGAAAGGGGGCGGGGCTTAGCACCGAGCGGCGATAACGTAGGCCGTACGGAACGTGGAGACATACCTTAATAATGATGAGTATCTTTCCTCACTTGCTGCTATGATTGATTTATAAGCATTTGATATCAATAGACAATTCTTGTCTGGGTCTGCAATGATGTTCCTATCAGTATATGAAGGCTAAGGCCATAAATGCTAAACTTATCAGTAGTTTTTCTCTGCCTATTTAGCTACCCACAGGGCATCTAAGGGTCAGCCGTCGAGGAGTGGGGGGCCATATCCGCTGTACAGTAGGGTGCCAACCTCCACAGTTAGGCAGTGAAATAAAAGCAGGGAGCAGCATAGTGAGGTTTCATTTATGTACACATGAGCACTTTAGCACTTTTTTGTCTGTATTTCTCACCCTGCCACAGTTCAAATTTGGTAATTATCAGCCATTAAGACTCTATTATCCTCTACCATCTACTTTATCTATTTGTCCAGTGTTGTATAATTGTCTGCCCAAGTGAGACACCAGCTTAGGGTGATTGCAGGAGCACTAGGGGCAGCCGACGCTGAGCGGGGGCGCCAATCTCGTTTGTGTAGTAGGGTGCCAACCTCCGCTGCTAGGTAGTGTGATATAGGGACTGTGACAGGGGTGTGCTTAGTGAGCACGGTTGTTTGTTATGTTTGACTGTGGTTGTCTTTTCATGGTTTTATAGACAGTTAATAAAGTTGTTTTATCTTATATACCAAATAGGGATTAAGGTCATATATATTGTTTTCTTGATTTCCCTGGACCTTTAGTTTGGAAATATTTTGTTAGTTTCTTTGGAGTTTAAAACTCCACGTTTACTACAACCCCCACTGTTACTACATCCTCCACTTTTACAACTTTCACTCTTACTACAATCCCCACTGTTACTACAACCTCCAGTGTTGCTACAACCTCCACTGTTACTATAGCTGCCACTGTTACTACATCATCCAATGTTACTACAACCTCCACTGTTACTGCAACCCCCCATTGTTACTACATCACATCCTCCAATGTTACTACAACCTCTACTGTTACTACAACCTCCACTGTTACTACAACCTCCACTGTTACTACAACCTCCACTGTTTACATCCTCCATTGTTACTGCATCATCCAATATTACTACAAACTCCACTGTTACTACAACCTCCACTGTTACTATAGCAGCCACTGTTACTACATCATCCAATGTTACTACAACCTCCACTGTTACTATATCCTCCACTGCTACTACAACCTCCACTGTTACTACAACCTCCACAGTTACTACATCCTCTACTGTTACTACAACCTCCACTGTTACTACAACCTCCACTGTTACTATAGTCTCCACTGCTACCACAACCTCTACTATTACTACAACCCCCAATGTTACTACAACCTCCACTGTTTACATCCTCCATTGTTACTGCATCATCCAATATTACTACAAACTGCACTGTTACTACAGCCGCCACTGTTACTACATCTTCCAATGTTACAACCCCCCACTGTTACTACATCCTCCAATGTTACTGCAACCTCTACTATTACTACAATGCCCACTGTTACTATATCCTCCACTGCTACTACAACCTCCACTGTTACTACAACCTCCACTGTTACTACAACCTCCACTGTTACTACAACCTCCACTGTTACATCATCCTCCAATGTTCCAACAACGCCCACTCTTACTACAACCCACAGTTACTTTATCCTCCAATGTTACTACAACCTCCACTGTTACATCATCCTCCAATGTTCCAACAACCTCGGTAGCGCTCTTCCCTCTCCCTGTATGTCTCTCTCCTCGGTAGCTTTCTCCCCTCTCCCTGTATGTCTCTCTCCTCGGTAGCGCTCTTCTCTCTCCCTGTAAGTCTCTCTCCTCGGTAGCTTTCTCCCCTCTCCCTGTATGTCTCTCTCCTCGGTAGCGCTCTTCCCTCTCCCTGTAAGTCTCTCTCCTCGGTAGCGCTCTTCGCTCTTCCCTTTCCCTGTATGTCTCTCTCCTCGGTAGCGCTCTTCCCTCTCCCTGTATGTCTCTCTCCTCGGTAGCGCTCTTCCCTTTCCCTGTATGTCTCTCTCCTCGGTAGCGCTCTTCCCTCTCCCTGTATGTCTCTCTCCTCGGTAGCGCTCTTCCCTCTCCCTGTATGTCTCTCTCCTCGGTAGCGGTCTTCCCTCTCCCTGTCTCTCTCCTCGGTAGCTGTCTTCCCTCTCCCTGTATGTCTCTCTCCTCGGCAGCTCTCTTCCCTCTCCCTGTATGTCTCTCTCCTCGGTAGCTCCCTTCCCTCTCCCTGTATGTCTCTCTCCTCGGTAGCGCTCTTCCCTCTCCCTGTATGTCTCTCTCCTCGGTAGCGCTCTTCCCTCTCCCTGTATGTCTCTCGCCTCGGTAGCTCTCTTCCCTCTCCCTGTATGTCTCTCTCCTCGGTAGCGCTCCTCCCTCTCCCTCTATGTCTCTCTCCTCGGTATCGCTCTTCCCTTTCCCTGTATGTCTCTCTCCTCGGTAGCGCTCTTCCCTCTCCCTGTATGTCTCTCTCCTCGGTAGCGCTCTTCCCTTTCCCTGTATGTCTCTCTCCTCGGTAGCGCTCTTCCCTCTCCCTGTATGTCTCTCTCCTCGGTAGCTCCCTTCCCTCTCCCTGTATGTCTCTCTCCTCGGTAGCGCTCTTCCCTCTCCCTGTATGTCTCTCTCCTCGGTAGAGCTCTTCCCTCTCCCTGTATGTCTCTCTCCTCGGTAGCAATCTTCTCTCTCCCTGTATGTCTCTCTCCTCGGTAGGGCTCTTCCCTTTCCCTGTATGTCTCTCTCCTCGGTAGCGCTCTTCCCTCTCCCTGTATGTCTCTGTCCTCGGTATCGCTCTTCCCTTTCCCTGCATGTCTCTCTCCTCGGTAGCACTCTTTCCTCTCCCTGTATGTCTCTCTCCTCGGTAGGGCTCTTCCCTTTCCCTGTATGTCTCTCTCCTCGGTAGCGCTCTTCCCTCTCCCTTTATGTCTCTCTCCTCGGTATCGCTCTTCCCTCTCCCTGTATGTCTCTCTCCTCGGTAGCGCTCTTCCCTCTCCCTTTATGTCTCTCTCCTCGGTATCGCTCTTCCCTCTCCCTGTATGTCTCTCTCCTCGGTAGCGCTCTTCCCTCTCCCTGTATGTCTCTCTCCTCGGTATCGCTCTTCCCTTTCCCTGCATGTCTCTCTCCTCGGTAGCGCTCTTCCCTCTCCCTGTATGTCTCTCTCCTCGGTAGCTCTCTTCCCTCTCCCTGTATGTCTCTCTCCTCGGTAGCACTCTTCCCTCTCCCTGTATGTCTCTCTCCTCGGTAGCAATCTTCCCTCTCCCTGTATGTCTCTCTCCTCGGTAGGGCTCTTCCCTTTCCCTGTATGTCTCTCTCCTCGGTAGCGCTCTTCCCTCTCCCTGTATGTCTCTCTCCTCGGTATCGCTCTTCCCTTTCCCTGTATGTCTCTCTCCTCGGTAGCACTCTTTCCTCTCCCTGTATGTCTCTCTCCTCGGTAGGGCTCTTCCCTTTCCCTGTATGTCTCTCTCCTCGGTAGCGCTCTTCCCTCTCCCTTTATGTCTCTCTCCTCTGTATCGCTCTTCCCTTTCCCTGCATGTCTCTCTCCTCGGTAGCGCTCTTCCCTTTCCCTGCATGTCTCTCTCCTCGGTAGGGCTCTTCCCTCTCCCTGTATGTCTCTCTCCTCGGTAGCGCTCTTCCCTCTCCCTGTATGTCTCTCTCCTCGGTATCGCTCTTCCCTTTCCCTGTATGTCTCTCTCCTCGGTAGCGCTCTTCCCTCTCCCTGTATGTCTCTCTCCTCGGTAGGGCTCTTCCCTTTCCCTGTAAGTCTCTCTCCATGGGGTAACCAAAACAAATGGATGTAAGAGATAAAAAGAAATAAATAAAAAAATATACTATATATAAAATGTATGTATCTATAATAATTATAAAAAAATCTATCTATACACTACCGTTCAAAAGTTTAGGGTCACCCAGACAATTTTGTGTTTTCCATGAAAACTCATACCTTAATTAACCCCTTAGTGACAGAGCCAATTTGGTACTTAATGACCGAGCCAATTTTTACAATTCTGACCACTGTCACTTTATGAGGTTATAACTCTGGAACGCTTTATCGGATCCCGCTGATTCTGAGACTGTTTTTTCGTGACATATTGTACTTCAAGTTAGTGGTAACATTTCTTCGATATTACTTGCGATTATTTATGAAAAAAACGGAAATATGGAGAAAATTTTTAAAATTTTGCAATTTTCAAACTTTGTATTTTTATGCCCTTAAATCAGAGAGATATGTCACGAAAAATAGTTAATAAATAACATTTCCCACATGTCCACTTTACATCAGCACAATTTTGGAACCAAAATTTTTTTTTGTTAGGGAGTTATAAGGGTTCAAATTGACCAGCAATTTCTCATTTTTACAACACCATGTTTTTTTTAAGGACCACATCACCTTTGGAGTCATTTTGAGGGGTCTATATGATAGAAAATAACCAAGTGTGACACCATTCTAAAAACTGCACCCCTCAAGCTGCTCAAAACCACATTCAAGAAGTTTATTAACCCTTTACGTACTTCACAAGAACTGAAACAATGTGGAAGAAAAAAATGAACATTTAACTTTTTTTTGCAAACATTTTACTTCAGAACCATTTTTTTTAATTTTCACAAGTGTAAAAACAGAAATTTAACCACAAATTTTGTTGTGCAATTTCTCCTGACTACGCCGATACGCCATATGTGGAGGTAAACCACTGTTTGGGCGCACCGCAGAGCTTGGAAGTGAAGGAGTGCCGTTTGACTGTTTCAATGCAGAATTGGCTGGAATTGAGATCGGACGCCATGTCGCGTTTGGAGAGCCTCTAATGTGCCTAAACAGTGGAAACCCCCCACAAGTGACACCATTTTGGAAACTAGACCCCTTAAGGAACTTATCTAGATGTGTGGTGAGCACTTTGAACCCCCAAGTGCTTCACAGAAATTTATAACGTAGAGCCGTGAAAATAAAAAATCGCATTTGTTTTCACAAAAATGATTTTTTTCGCCCACAAATTCTTATTTTCACAAGGGTAACAGGAGAAATTAGACCACAAAAGTTGTTGTGCAATTTCTCCTGAGTACGTCGATACCCCATATGTGGGGGTAAACCACTGTTTGGGCGCACCGCAGAGCTTGGAAGTGAAGGAGCACCGTTTGACTTTTTCAATGCAGAATTGGCTGGAATTGAGATCGGATGCCATGTGGCGTTTGGAGAGCCCCTGATGTGCCTAAACAGTGGAAACCCCCCACAAGTGATACCATTTTGGAAACTAGACACCTTAAGGAACTTATCTAGATGTGTGGTGAGCACTTTGAACCCCCAAGTGCTTCACAGAGGTTTATAACGTAGAGCCGTGAAAATAAAAAATCGCATTTTTTCTACAAAAATGATCTTTTTGCCCCCAAATTTTTATTTTCACAAGGGTAACAGGAGAAATTAGACCACAAAAGTTGTTGTGCAATTTCTCCTGAGTACGTCGATACCCCATATGTGGGGGTAAACCACTGTTTGGGCGCACCGCAGAGCTTGGAAGAGAAGGAGTGTCGTTTTACTTTTTCAATGTAGAATTGGCTGGAATTGAGATCGGACGCCATGTCACGTTTGGAGAGCCCCTGATGTGCCTAAACAGTGGAAACCCCCCACAAATGACACCATTTTGGAAACTAGACCCCTTAAGGAACTTATCTAGATGTGTGGTGAGTGTCATGGTTCCCAATGGCAAGGGAACGTAAGAAACATAAGTAACGAACGAGCTCTCGGGTGATGGAAACTCGAGTTGACCGTGAGCTAAATCTACCACACAACTAACAGTAGCCAGGGAGCATACCTACAGCTTCCTATATGCCACGCGCCAGCTGGAGGACTAACTACGCCTGGTAGAGGAAGAAACAGACCTGGCTTACCTCTAGGGAAATACCCCAAAAGATGATAGCAGCCCCCCACATGTAATAACGGTGAATTAAGAGGAAAAGACATACACAGTATGAAAGTAGATTTAGCAAAGAGAGGTCCACTTACTAGATAGCAGAAGGATACAAAAGAGGACTTCACGGTCAACTGAAAACCCTTTCAAAAACCATCCTGAAATTACTTTAAGACTCCTGTGTCAACTCATGACACAGGAGTGGCAATTTCAGCCCGCAAGAGCTTCCAGCTACAGAGAATTACAAAAACTGAAAACTGGACAAAAGGTACAAAACAAAAGGACAAGTCCACTTAGCTGATCAGCAGACTAGTAGCAGGAACATGCAACCGAAGGCTCTGGTTACAATGATGACCGGCAAGGAAATGACTGGAGAGCAAGGCTAAATAGGAAACTCCCAAAGACTGATGGAAGCAGGTGAACAGAAGAAGCAAAGTGCAAACAAGTCACCAGTACCACCAGCAACCACCAGGGGAGCCCAAAAAGCGGATACACAACAGTACCCTCCCCTTAAGGAGGGGGCACCGAACCCTCACAAGAACCGCCAGGGCGATCTGGATGAGCCCTATGAAAGGCACGAACCAAATCCGAGGCATGAACATCAGAGGCAGTTACCCAAGAATTATCTTCCTGACCATAGCCTTTCCATTTAACCAGATATTGAAGTCTCCGTCTGGAAATACGGGAGTCCAAGATCTTCTCTACGACGTACTCCAATTCACCCTCCACCAGCACAGGAGCAGGAGGTTCAGTAGAAGAAACCACCGGTACCTCATATCTCCGCAACAACGACCGATGGAACACATTATGGATAGCGAAAGATGCCGGGAGGTCCAAACGAAAGGAAACAGGGTTAAGAATCTCCAAAATCCTATAAGGACCGATGAACCGAGGCTTAAATTTGGGAGAAGAAACCCTCATAGGGACAAAACGGGAAGACAACCACACCAAGTCCCCAACGCGAAGGTGGGGACCAACACGACGACGACGGTTAGCAAACTGCTGAGTCCTCTCCTGGGACAATTCCAAATTATCCACCACTTGTCCCCAAATCCGATGCAACCGATCCACCACCGCATCCACTCCAGGACAATCCGAAGATTCAACCTGACCAGATGAAAAACGCGGATGAAACCCTGAATTGCAAAAGAAAGGAGAAACCAAAGTGGCAGAACTAGCCCGATTATTAAGAGCAAACTCCGCCAACGGCAGAAAGGCAACCCAATCATCCTGATCCGCAGACACAAAACACCTCAAATAAGTCTCCAAAGTTTGATTAGTTCGCTCCGTCTGGCCATTGGTCTGAGGATGGAATGCAGACGAAAAGGACAAATCAATGCCCAATCTGGCACAGACTGCCCGCCAAAATCTAGACACGAACTGGGTACCTCTGTCAGAAACGATGTTTTCCGGAATACCATGCAAGCGAACCACATTTTGAAAAAACAGAGGGACCAACTCAGATGAGGAAGGCAACTTAGGCAATGGTACCAAATGAACCATTTTAGAAAAACGGTCACACACCACCCAGATGACAGACATCTTCTGAGAAACAGGGAGATCCGAGATAAAGTCCATAGAGATGTGCGTCCAAGGCCTCTTCGGAATAGGCAAGGGCAACAACAACCCACTAGCCCTAGAACAACAAGGCTTGGCCCGAGCACACACATCGCAAGACTGCACAAAAACACGCACATCTCGAGACAGGGAAGGCCACCAGAAGGATCTAGCCACCAAATCTCTGGTGCCAAAAATTCCCGGATGACCTGCCAGAGTAGAAGAATGAACTTCCGAGATGACTCTAGTGGTCCACTCGTCAGGAACAAACAGTCTACCAGACGGACAACGATCAGGTCTATCCGCCTGAAATTCTTGCAAAGCACGTCGCAAATCTGGAGAGACAGCAGACAAAACCACTCCATCCTTAAGGACACCAGCAGGTTCAGAATTCCCAGGAGAGTCAGGCTCAAAACTCCTAGAAAGAGCATCTGCTTTCACATTCCTAGAACCCGGTAAGTACGAGACCACAAAATTAAACCGGGAAAAGAACAACGACCAACGTGCCTGTCTAGGATTCAGGCGCCTGGCAGACTCCAAATAAATTAAATTCTTGTGATCAGTCAAAACTACCACCTGATGTCTGGCACCCTCAAGCCAATGACGCCACTCCTCAAATGCCCACTTCATGGCCAAAAGCTCCCGATTACCAACATCATAGTTTCGCTCGGCGGCCGAAAATTTTCGCGAAAAGAACGCACAAGGTCTCATCACTGAGCAGTCGGAACTTTTCTGCGACAAAACCGCCCCCGCTCCGATCTCGGAAGCATCGACCTCAACCTGAAAGGGAAGAGAAACATCAGGCTGTCGCAACACAGGGGCAGACAAAAAGCGGCGCTTAAGCTCCCGAAAGGCCTCCACGGCAGCAGGGGACCAATTGGCAACATCAGCACCCTTTTTAGTCAAATCCGTCAGAGGTTTAGCAACGCCAGAAAAACCAGCTATAAATCGACGATAAAAATTAGCAAAGCCCAAGAATTTCTGGAGACTCTTCAGAGAAGTAGGCTGCGTCCAGTCGTAAATAGCCCGAACCTTGACAGGGTCCATCTCAACAGAAGAAGGGGAAAAAATATACCCCAAAAATGAAATTTTTTGAACCCCAAAAACACACTTTGAACCCTTTACACACAAAGAATTCTCCCGCAAAACCTGAAAAACCCTCCTGACCTGCTGAACATGAGACTCCCAGTCATCAGAAAAAATCAAAATATCATCCAAGTACACAATAATAAATTTATCCAAATATTCACGGAAAATATCATGCATTAAGGACTGAAAGACAGAAGGTGCATTAGAAAGGCCGAAAGGCATTACCAAATACTCAAAATGGCCCTCAGGCGTATTAAATGCGGTCTTCCACTCATCCCCCTGCTTAATTCGCACCAAATTATACGCCCCACGAAGATCAATCTTAGAGAACCACTTAGCCCCCCTTATGCGAGCAAACAAATCAGTCAGCAAAGGCAACGGATACTGATATTTGACTGTAATTTTATTCAGGAGACGATAATCAATACAAGGCCTCAGAGAGCCATCCTTTTTAGAGACAAAGAAAAAACCGGCTCCTAAAGGTGATGAAGAAGGACGAATATGTCCCTTTTCCAGGGACTCCTTAATATACTCGCGCATAGCAGCATGTTCAGGTACAGATAGGTTAAACAAACGACCCTTTGGAAATTTACTGCCAGGAATCAGATCTATGGCGCAATCACAATCCCTGTGAGGAGGGAGTGAACCAATCTTAGGCTCTTCAAAAATATCACGATAATCAGACAAAAATGCCGGAATCTCAGATGGAATAGATGACGAAATGGACACCATAGGAGTGTCCCCATGAGCCCCCCGACATCCCCAGCTTAACACAGACATAGCCTTCCAGTCAAGGACTGGGTTATGAGACTGTAACCATGGTAATCCAAGCACCAAAACATCATGTAAATTGTACAACACAAGGAAGCGAATCACCTCCTGATGGTCTGGAGTCATACGCATAGTCACTTGCGTCCAGAACTGTGGTTTATTACAAGCCAAAGGTGTAGAATCAATACCCTTCAGAGGTATAGGGACTTCCAGAGGCTCTAAATCAAACCCACAGCGCCTGGCAAAGGACCAGTCCATAAGACTCAGAGCGGCGCCAGAGTCCACATAGGCATCCACGGTAATAACTGATAATGAACAAATCAAGGTTACAGACAAAATAAATTTGGACTGTAAAATGCCAATTGAAATGGACTTGTCAACCTTCCTAGTACGCTTAGAGCATGCCGATATAACATGAGCAGAATCACCACAATAGAAGCATAACCCATTTTTACGCCTATAATTCTGCCGCTCGCTTCTGGACATAACTCTGTCACATTGCATTTTCTCTGGCGTCATTGTCATGGACTCATTCAGACCTGTAGGCGCAGGGAACCCGACCATAACATCTTTAACGGCATCAGAAAGGCCCTCTCTGAAATTTGCCGCTAAGGCGCACTCATTCCACTGAGTAAGCACAGACCACCTACGAAAATTTTTGGCAGTATATCTCTGCTTCATCTTGCCCTTGAGATAGGGCTATCAAAGCTTTTTCAGCTTGAATCTCCAAATTAGGTTCCTCATAAAGCAACCCTAAAGCCAGGAAAAACGCATCCACATTGAGCAACGCAGGATCCCCTGGTGCCAATGAAAATGCCCAATTTTGAGGGTCACCTCGCAGCAAAGAGATTACAATCTTAACCTGCTGGACAGGATCTCCTGAGGAGTGAGGTCTGAGAGAAAGGAATAATTTACAATTATATTTGAAATTCAAAAACCGAGATCTATCTCCGGAAAACACCTCTGGTGTAGGGATTTTAGGTTCAGAAATAGGAGCATGTATAACAAAATCTTGTAAATTTTGAACCTTCGTAGCAAGATTATTTAAACCTGCAGCCAAACTCTGAGGATCCATCTTTAAACAGGTGAGCTCAGAGCCATTCAAGGATTATAAGGAGAGAAAGGCAAAGGCTGTAATTAAAGCTGAAATACAACAGATCACACTATGGAGCAAGCATAGAGGAAAAAGGGAAAAAAAATTAAAAATTTACAGACTTCTTTTTTTTCTCTCCTTTCTTCTGCCAATAAGTTTAACACAGGCCGGTCATACTGTCATGGTTCCCAATGGCAAGGGAACGTAAGAAACATAAGTAACGAACGAGCTCTCGGGTGATGGAAACTCGAGTTGACCGTGAGCTAAATCTACCACACAACTAACAGTAGCCAGGGAGCATACCTACGGCTTCCTATATGCCACGCGCCAGCCAGAGGACTAACTACGCCTGGTAGAGGAAGAAACAGACCTGGCTTACCTCTAGGGAAATACCCCAAAAGATGATAGCAGCCCCCCACATGTAATAACGGTGAATTAAGAGGAAAAGACATACACAGTATGAAAGTAGATTTAGCAAAGAGAGGTCCACTTACTAGATAGCAGAAGGATACAAAAGAGGACTTCACGGTCAACTGAAAACCCTTTCAAAAACCATCCTGAAATTACTTTAAGACTCCTGTGTCAACTCATGACACAGGAGTGGCAATTTCAGCCCGCAAGAGCTTCCAGCTACAGAGAATTACAAAAACTGAAAACTGGACAAAAGGTACAAAACAAAAGGACAAGTCCACTTAGCTGATCAGCAGACTAGTAGCAGGAACATGCAACCGAAGGCTCTGGTTACAATGATGACCGGCAAGGAAATGACTGGAGAGCAAGGCTAAATAGGAAACTCCCAAAGACTGATGGAAGCAGGTGAACAGAAGAAGCAAAGTGCAAACAAGTCACCAGTACCACCAGCAACCACCAGGGGAGCCCAAAAAGCGGATACACAACAGGTGAGCACTTTAAACCCCCAGGTTTTTTCTACAAAAATGATCTTTTTGCCTCCAAATTTTTATTTTACCAAGGGTAACAGGAGAAAATGGACCCCAGAAGTTGTTGTACAATTTGTCCTGAGTACGCCGACACCCCATATGTGGGGGTAAACCACTGTTTGGGCGCATGGCTGAGCTCGGAAGCAAAGGAGCGCCATTTGACTTTTCAATGCAAAATTGACTGGAATTGAGATCGGACGCCATGTCGCGTTTGGAGAGCCCCTGATGTGCCTAAACAGTAGAAACCCCCCAAAAGTGACCCCATTTTGGAAACTAGACCCCCCATGGAACTTATCTAGATGTGTAGTGAGAACTTTGAATGCCCAAGTGCATCACAGAAGTTTATAATGCAGAGTCGTGAAAATAAAAAATATTTATTTTTTTTTAACAAAAAAGATTTTTTAGCCCCCAAGTTTTTATTTTCACAAGGGTAACAAGAGAAATTGGACCCCAAAAGTTGTTGTCCAATTTGTCCTGAGTATGCTGGTACCCCATATGTGGGGGTAAACCACTGTTTGGGCGCATGGCTGAGCTCGGAAGGGAAGGAGCGCCGTTTTGGAATGCAGACTTTGATAGAATTGTCTGCTGGCGTTATGTTGCGTTTGCAGACCCCTAATGTACCTAAACAGTAGAAACCCCCAACAAGTGACCCCATTTTGGAAAATAGACCCCCCAAGGAACTTATCTAGATATGTGGTGAGAACTTTGAATGCCCAAGTGCTTCACAGAAATTTATAATGCAAAGTAGTGAAAATAAAAAATATATTTTTTTCCCACAAAAAAGATTTTTTAGCCCCCAAATTTTTATTTTCACAAGGGTAACAAGAGAAATTGGACCCCAAAAGTTGTTGTCCAATTTGTGCTGAGTATGCTGGTACCCAATATGTGGGGGTAAACCACTGTTTGGGCACACGGCAGAGCTCGGAAGAGAAGGAGCGCCATTTTGGAATTCAGACTTTGATAGAATTGTCTGTGGGTGTTATGTTGCGTTTGCAGAGCCCCTGATGTACCTAAACAGTAGAAACCCCCCACAAGTGACCAAATTTTGGAAACTAGACCCCCGAAGGAACTTATCTAGATATGTGGTGAGAACTTTGAATGCTCAAGTGCTTCACAGAAGTTTATAATGCAGATTCACAAGGGTAACAGGAGAAATTGGACCCCAAAAGTTGTTGTCCAATTTATCCCGAGTACGCTGATGCCCCATATGTGGGGGTAAACCACTGTTTGGGCGCACGGCAGAGCTCAGAAGGGAGGGAGCACCATTTGACTTTTTTAGCGCAAAATTGTCTGTCGTGTTTGGAGACCCCCTGATGTACCTAAACAGTGGAAACCCCCCAATTCTAACTCCAACACACCCCTAACCCTAATCTCAACCCGATCCATAATCCTAATCACAACCCTAACGATAATCACAACCCTAACCCCAAAACAGCCCTAATCTCAACTCTAACCATAACCCTAATCAAAACCCTAAATCCAACACACCCCTAACCCTAATCTCAACCCTAACCTCAAACCTAACCCTAATCCCAATACATCCCTAACCCTAATCCCAACCCTAACCTTAACCCTAATCCCAACCCTAATCCCAAACGTAACCCTAATCCCAACCGTAACCCTAATACCAACCATAATCCAAACCCTAACCCTAATCCCAACTCTATCCCTAACTTTAGCCCCAACCCTAACCCTAATTTTAGCCCCAACCCTAGCCCTAACCCTAACTTTAGCCCCAATCCTAACCCTAAATTTAACCCTAACCCTAACTTTAGCCCCAACCCTAACCCTAAGGCTACTTTCACACTTGCGTCGTGTGGCATCCGTCACAATCCGTCGTTTTGGACAAAAAACAGATCCTGCAAATGTGCCCACAGGATGCCTTTTTTGCCCATAGACTTGTATTACCGACGGATGGCCACACGTCGCATCCATCGTGCACTGGATCCGTTGTGTTTTGGCGGACCGTCGTCACAAAAAAAGTTCAATGTAACCTTTTTTTTGTACGTCGCGTCCGCCATTTCCGCGCATGCGTGGCCGTAACTCTGCCCCCTCCTCCCCAAGACATAGACTGGGCAGCGGATGCGTTGAAAAAGTGCATCCACTGCCCACGTTGTGCACAATTTTCACAACGTGCGTCGGTACGTTGGGCTGACGCATTGCGACCGCCCCGTACCAACGCAAGTGTGAAAGAAGCCTAAGGCTACTTTCACACTAGCATCGTACTCGGCCCATCGCAGTGTGTCGGGCCGACGTACCGATGCTAGCGTTGTAAGCGCCGCACAACGGGTGCAGAGGATGCTGTTTTTTCAACGCATCCGCTGCCCCATTGTGAGGTGCGGGGAGGCGGGGGCGGAGTACCGGCCGCGCATGCGCGGTCAGAAATGGCGGACACGTCGCACAAAAAAAGTTACATGTAGCGTTTTTTTGTGCCGACGGTCCGCCAAAGCACGACGCATCCGTCGCACGACGGATGCGACGTGTGGCAATCCGTCGCAATGTGTCGCTAATGCAAGTCAATGGAGAAAAAACGCATCCTGCAAGCACTTTTGCAGGATGCGTTTTTGCTCCAACGACGCATTGCGACGGAAGCCAAAAAACGCTAGTGTGAAAGTAGCCTAACCCTAACCCTAAATTTAGCCCCAACCCTAGCCCTAACCCTAGCCCTAACCCTAGCCCTAACCCTAACCCTAACACTAGCCCTAGCCCTAACCCTAGCCCTAACCCTAGCACTAGCCCTAACCCTAACCCTAATTTTAGCCCCAACTCGTCTCTCCTGCCGGCCGGCAGATGGCAGCAGATGGCGGGCGCACTGCGCATGCGCCCGCCATTTTCTTTGCAGAGGAAGAAGCCGGCCGGCAAGAGGAGACGCAGGAGGACCCGGGGACACCGGGTGAGTATGATAGGGTCCCCGAATCCCCCTATTTCTCTGTCCTCTGATGTGCGATCACATCAGAGGACAGAGAATTACAGATCGCTTTTTTTCTTTTTTTTTTTGCGGTCGCCGGTAAAGTTAATTACCGGCGATCGCAAAACAGGGGTCGGTAAAAACCGACCCCGATCATGTTCTTTGGGGTCTCGGCTACCCCCGGCAGCCGAGACCCCAAAGATCTTCCGGGTGCCGGGCGCACTGCGCATGCGCCCGCCATTTTTTCCCGGAAAAAAGATGGCGGCGCCCATCTAGAGCCACGAGGAGCACCGGGGGAGATAGGTGAGTATTGGGGGCTATTGGGGGCCATCGGGGACACTATTTCTCTGTCCTCCGATGTGCGATCACATCGGAGGACAGAGAAATTAAATGGCAAATCGCGTTTTTTTTTTTTTTGTTGCGACCGCCGGTAAACGGTTAATTACCGGCGATCGCAACTCGGGGGTCGGTAAAAACCCCCCGAATCATGTTCTCTGGGGTCTCGGCTACCCTCGGCAACCGAGACCCCAGAGAAAATCCGACTCTGGGGGGCGCTATTCACTTTTTCCACAGCGCCGTTAATTAACGGCGCTGTGGTTTAAGTACCCTTAGCGGCCGCCGTTAAAAGGCGTATCGACGGTCGTTAAGGGGTTAATCAAATAAGTTGCCAAATGAATTGAAAATCTAGGCCAGACAATGACAAGGTTCGAAAAAAAGATTTTTATTTTAAATATTAATTTTCTCTTTCAAACTTTGCTTTCGTCAAAGAATGCTCCCTTTGCAGCAATTCCAGCATTGCAGACCTTTGGCATTCTAGCAGTTAATTTGCTGAGGTAATCTGGAGAAATTTCACCCCATGCTTCCAGAAGCCCCTTCCCACCAGTTGGTTTGGCTTCATGGGCACTTTTTGTGTACCATACAGTCAAGCTGCTCCCACAACAGCTCAGTGAGGTTGAGATCTGGTGACTGCATTTAAGGCTATGTGCACACGTTGCGGATTTGCCTACGGATCCGCAGGGGATTGTACGCTGCAGATTCGCAGCAGTTTTCCATGCGTTGTACAGTACCATGTAAACCTATGAAAAACAAAATCCGCAGTACACATGCTGCGGAAAATACTGCGCAGAGACACTGCGTTGTATTTTCCGCAGCATGTCAATTCTTTATGCGGATTCCGCAGCGTTTTACACCTGTTCCTTAATAGGCATCCACAGGTGTTAAAACGCAGGTGAAATCCGCACAAAATTCGCTGGAAATCTGAGGTAAATCCACAGGTAAAACGCCATGCGTTTTACTTGCAGATTTTTCAAAATCTGGGTGGAAAAATCAGCACACGAATCCGCAGCGTGGGCACATAGCCTTATGGAACCAACAACCAACAGATTCACAACTAGCTCAAAGGATGGTCAGGTTTCTAGGTTCTCTAATCAGCCAAACTGTTTTCAGCTGCGCTAACATACTTGCACAAGGGTTTTTAAGGGTATGTGCACACGTAGAATGGTCCAGTGCGGACTTTTCCGCAGCGGATTTTCTAAATCCGCAGGGCAAAAACACTGCGTTTTTCCTGCGGATTTACTGCAGATTTACCACGGTTTTTGTGCGGATTCTACTGCGGTTTTACACATGCGGTTTTCTATTATGGAGCAGGTGTAAAACTGCTGCGGATTCCGCACAAAGAATTGACATGCTGCGGAATGTAAACCGCTGCGTTTCCATGCGTTTTTTTTCCGCAGCATGGGCACAGCGTTTTCCGTTTCCCATAAGTTTACATTGTACTGTAAACTCATGGGATACTGCTGCGGACCCGCAGCAAAATCTGCATCGTGTGCACAGAGCCTAAGAGTATTCTAACCATCCATTAGCCTTCTTACACAGTTAGCAAACACAAAGTACCATAAGAACACTGGAGTGATAGCTGTTGGAAATGGGCCTCTATACACGTATGAATATATTGCACTAGATGGCAGCCCGATTCTAAAGAATCGGGAGTCTAGAATCCATATATACTTTATTTATTCAAATGTAAGAATAATACAATTAATAAATAATAGTAAGAAAGAACAAAAAATGGCTGCACTCACCAGCTCTTGACAATTCTTGACAGTACGGCACATTTCTGATTGGTCGCTCGCGGCAGGCGGCAACCAATCAGAAAAGTGCCGCGCACCACGAAGGCATATATCTTTGTCCACCCTGAGCGGGTGTAGGACGCTGGTGACGTCACTTATCTCCGGACATTATCTCCGGACAAAGCCACGGAAGTTGGCACAAATTGCCGGAAGTAGTATTCTAGGCAATTATATATTAGATTTTAATGTTATCAGTGTTTACCTTTGAACGTTTATATTGTATTGTCCTGTCACCAGCCATGTGTACGATTATCAGCCGAAAGCCTCTCTGGAACCAATAATCACCCCATGTAAAGGTATCTTTATAAGTTAAAGATTCAGAATACTATGACTTTTATCATATCCTGAACAGTCAAGTTTTTTATGAACCGTTAAGGTTTTCTGGTTGAAGTAAAAAAAACTCTGAGTGTTTACAGTTTGAAACCATAAAATGTTGAAAAATTATGTCATTCTTGAGTATATCACTCAATGGTGCTCATAAACGTGTCAAATTTGATCTATAATATACTTTAATATACGTTACTTTAATCTTTAATATACTTAAGAACAGGGCCCCAGACATCACACAGGGGGTCTGAAACACCGCACAGTGGTCCAAAATATCGCTGTGCTCTGCCTGGGGCCCCATATGCTGCCTGGGGCCCCTGTGCTCTGCCTGGGGCCCCATATGCTGCCTGGGGCCCCTGTGCTCTTGCCTGGGGCCCCTGTGCTCTGCCTGGGGCCCCATGTTCTGCCTGGGGCCCCTGTGCTCTGCCTGGGGCCACTGTGCTCTGCCTGGGGCCCCATATGCTGCCTGGGGCCCCTGTGCTCTGCCTGGGGCCCCATATGCTGCCTGGGGCCCCTGTGCTCTGCCTGGGGCCCCATAGGCTGCCTGGGGCCCCTGTGCTCTGCCTGGGACCACTGTGCTCTGCCTGGGGCCCCATATGCTGCCTGGGGCCACTGTGCTCTGCCTGGGGCCCCATATGCTGCCTGGGGCCCCTGTGCTCTGCCTGGGGCCCCATATGCTGCCTGGGGCCACTGTGCTCTGCCTGGGGCCCCATGTTCTGCCTGGGGCCCCTGTGCTCTGCCTGGGGCCCCATGTTCTGCCTGGGGCCACTGTGCTCTGCCTGGGGCCCCATAAGCTGCCTGGGGCCCTTGTGCTCTGCCTGGGACCACTGTGCTCTGCCTGGGGCCCCATATGCTGCCTGGGGCCCCTGTGCTCTGCCTGGGGCCACTGTGCTCTGCCTGGGGCCCCATATGCTGCCTGGGGCCACTGTGCTCTGCCTGGGGCCCCATATGCTGCCTGGGGCCCCTGTGCTCTGCCTGGGGCCCCATATGCTGCCTGGGGCCCCTGTGCTCTGCCTGGGGCCCCTGTGCTCTGCCTGGGGCCCCATGTTCTGCCTGGGGCCCCTGTGCTCTGCCTGGGGCCACTGTGCTCTGCCTGGGGCCCCATATGCTGCCTGGGGCCCCTGTGCTCTGCCTGGGGCCCCATATGCTGCCTGGGGCCCCTGTGCTCTGCCTGGGGCCCCTGTGCTCTGCCTGGGGCCCCATGTTCTGCCTGGGGCCCCTGTGCTCTGCCTGGGGCCACTGTGCTCTGCCTGGGGCCCCATATGCTGCCTGGGGCCCCTGTGCTCTGCCTGGGGCCCCATATGCTGCCTGGGGCCCCTGTGCTCTGCCTGGGGCCACTGTGCTCTGCCTGGGGCCCCATAGGCTGCCTGGGGCCCCTGTGCTCTGCCTGGGACCACTGTGCTCTGCCTGGGGCCCCATATGCTGCCTGGGGCCCCTGTGCTCTGCCTGGGGCCACTGTGCTCTGCCTGGGGCCCCATATGCTGCCTGGGGCCCCTGTGCTCTGCCTGGGTGTAGGACACTGGTGACGTCACTTATCTCCGGACATTAGCTCCGGACATTAGCTCCGGACATTATCTCCGGACATTAGCTCCGGACATTATCTCCGGACAGTAGCTCCGGACAAAGCCACGGAAGTTGGCACAAATTGCAGGAAGTAGTATTCTAGGCAATTATATATTAGATGGGCATTTCCTGAAGGAAATACATGGTGCTTGAACAGCGCTACCAGCTTTACAGCAGCACTTTTCACACACGGGACTGGGGGGCGCGCTTACTTTTGCACCCGGGGCCGGGGGCGCGCTTACTTTTGCACCCAGGGGCGCACTTACTTTTGCACCCGGAGGCGCACTTACTTTTGCACCCGGAGGCGCACTTACTTTTGCACCCGGGGGCGCACTTACTTTTGCACCCGGGGTCGCACTTACTTTTGCACCCGGGGGCGCACTTACTTTTGCACCCGGGGGCGCACTTACTTTTGCACCCGGGGGCGCACTTACTTTTGCACCCGGGGGCGCACTTACTTTTGCACCCGGGGGCGCACTTACTTTTGCACCCGGGGGCGCACTTACTTTTGGTGGGCGGGGCTCCTCGGCCTCCGATTTGGTTGGTGGGGCCCCTCGTCCTCCGATTTGGTGGGTGGGGACCCTCGGCCTCCGATTTGGTGGGCGGGGACCGGCCTCCGATTTGGTGGGCGGGGACCCTCGGCCTCCGATTTGGTGGGCGGGGACCCTCGGCCTCCGATTTGGTGGGCGGGGCCCCTCGGCCTCCGATTTGGTGGGCGGGGTCCCTCTGCCTCCGATTTGGTGGGCGGGGACCCTCGGCCTCCACTTTGGTGGGCGGGGCCCCACGGCCTCCGATTTGGTGGGCGGGGTCCCTCTGCCTCCGCTTTGGTGGGCAGGGCCGCTCGGCCTTCGATTTGGTGGGCGGGGCTCCTCGGCCTCCGATTTGGTTGGTGGGGCCCCTCGGCCTCCGATTTGGTGGGCGGGGCCCCTTATCCTCCGATTTGGTGGGCGGGGACCCTCGGCCTCCGATTTGGTGGGTGGGGCCCCTCGGCCTCCGATTTGGTGGGCGGGGCCCCTCGGCCTCCGATTTGGTTGGCGGGGCCCCTCGGCCTCCGATTTGGTGGGCAGGGACCCTCGGCCTCCGATTTGGTGGGCGGGGACCCTCGGCCTCCAATTTGGTTGGCGGGGCCCCTCGGCCTCCGATTTGGTGGGCGGGGACCCTCGGCCTCCACTTTGGTGGGCGGGGCCCCACGGCCTCCGATTTGGTGGGCGGGGTCCCTCTGCCTCCGCTTTGGTGGGCAGGGCCACTCGGCCTTCGATTTGGTGGGCGGGGCTCCTCGGCCTCCGATTTGGTTGGTGGGGCCCCTCGGCCTCCGATTTGGTGGGCGGGGCCCCTTATCCTCCGATTTGGTGGGCGGGGACCCTCGGCCTCCGATTTGGTGGGCGGGGCCCCTCGGCCTCCGATTTGGTGGGCGGGGCCCCTCGGCCTCCGATGTGGTGGGCGGGGCCCCTCGGCCTCCGCTTTGGTGGGCGGGGCCCCTCGGCCTCCGCTTTGGTGGGCGGGGCCGGGCCCCTCGGCCTCCGCTTTGGTGGGCGGGGCCGCTCGGCCTCCGATTTGGTAGGCGGGGCCCCTCGGCCTCCAATTTGGTGGGCGGGGACCCTCGGCCTCCGATTTGGTGGTCGGGGACCCTCGGCCTCCGATTTGGTGGGCGGGGCCCCTCGGTCTCTGATGTGGTGGGCGGGGCCCCTCGGCCTCCGATGTGGTGGTCGGGGCCCCTCGGCCTCCGCTTTGGTGGGCGGGGCCGGGCCCCTCAGCCTCCGCTTTGGTGGGCGGGGCCGCTCGGCCTTCGATTTGTTGGGCGGGGCTCCTCGGCCTTCGATCTGGTTGGAGGGGCCCCTCGGCCTCCGATTTGGTTGGCGGGGCCCCTTATCCTCCGATTTGGTGGGCGGGGACTCTCGGACTCCGATTTGGTGGGCGGGGACCCTCGGCCTCCGATTTGGTGGGCGGGGCCCCTCGGCCTCCGATTTGGTGGGCGGGGCCCCTCGGCCTCCGATTTGGTGGGCGGGGCCCCTTGGCCTCCGATTTGGTGGGCGGGGACCCTCGGCCTCCGATTTGGTGGGCGGGGACCCTCGGCCTCCGATTTGGTAGGCGGGGACCCTCGGCCTCCGATTTGGTGGGCGGGGACCCTCGGCCTCCGATTTGGTGGGCGGGGACCCTCGGCCTCCGATTTGGTGGGCGGGGACCCTCGGCCTCCGATTTGGTGGGCGGGGACCCTCGGCCTCCGATTTGGTGGGCGGGGACCCTCGGCCTCCGATTTGGTGGGCGGGGACCCTCGGCCTCCGATTTGGTGGGCGGGGACCCTCGGCCTCCGATTTGGTGGGCGGGGCCCCTCGGCCTCCGATTTGGTGGGCGGGGCCCCTCGGCCTCCGATGTGGTGGGCGGGGCCCCTCGGCCTCCGCTTTGGTGGGCGGGGCAGGGCCCCTCGGCCTCCCCTTTGGTGGGCGGGGCCGCTCGGTCTTCGATTTGTTGGGCGGGGCTCCTCGTCCTCCGATTTGGTTGGCGGGGCCCCTCGGCCTCCGATTTGGTTGGCGGGGCCCCTTATCCTCCGATTTGGTGGGCGGGGACTCTCGGCCTCCGATTTGGTGGGCGGGGACCCTCGGCCTCCGATTTGGTGGGCGGGGCCCCTCGGCCTCCGATTTGGTTGGCGGGGCCCCTCGGCCTCCGATTTGGTTGGTGGGGCCCCTCGGCCTCCGATTTGGTGGGCGGGGACCCTCGGCCTCCGATTTGGTGGGCGGGGACCCTCGGCCTCCGATTTGGTGGGCGGGGACCCTCGGCCTCCGATTTGGTGGGCGGGGACCCTCGGCCTCCGATTTGGTGGGCGGGGACCCTCGGCCTCCGATTTGGTGGGCGGGGCCCCTCGGCCTCCGATGTGGTGGGCGGGGCCCCTCGGCCTCCGCTTTGGTGGGCGGGGCCAGGCCCCTCGGCCTCCGCTTTGGTGGGCAGGGCTGCTCGGCCTTCGATTTGGTGGGCGGGGCTCCTCGGCCTCCGATTTGGTTGGCGAAGCCCCTCGGCCTCCGATTTGGTTGGCGGGGCCCCTCGGCCGCCGATTTGGTGGGCGGGGACTCTCGGCCTCCGATTTGGTGGGCGGGGACCCTCGGCCTCCGATTTGGTGAGCGGGGACCCTCGGCCTCCGATTTGGTGGGCAGGGACCCTCGGCCTCCGATTTGGTGGTCGGGGACCCTCGGCCTCCGCTTTGGTGGGCGGGGCCCCTCGGCCTCCGATTTGGTGGGCGGGGTCCCTCTGCCTCCGATTTAGTGTGCGGGGCCCCTCGGCCTCCGCTTTCGTGGGCGGGGCCCCTCGACCTTCGATTTGGTGGGCGGGGCTCCTCGGCCTCCGATTTGGTTGGTGGGGCCCCTCGGCCTCCGATTTGGTGGGCGGGGACCCTCGGCCTCCGATTTGGTGGGCGGGGACCCTCGGCCTCCGATTTGGTGGGCGGGGACCCTCGGCCTCCGCTTTGGTGGGTGGGGCCCGTCGGCCTCCGATTTGGTGGGCGGGGCCCCTCGGCCTCCGATTTGGATGGTGTGGACCCTCGGCCTCCGATTTGGTGGGCGGGGACCCTCGGCCTCCGATTTGGTGGGCGGGGACCCTCGGCCTCCGATTTGGTGGGCTGGGACCCTCGGCCTCCGATGTGGTGGGCGGGGCCCCTCGGCCTCCGATTTGGAGGGCGGGGACCCCCGGCCTCCGATTTGGTGGGCGGGGCCCCTCGGCCTCCGATTTGGTGGGCGGGGACCCTCGGCCTCCGATTTGGTGGGCGGGGACCCTCGGCCTCCGATTTGGTGGGCGGGGCCCCTCGGCCTCCGATTTGGTGGGCGGGGACCCTCGGCCTCCGATTTGGTGGGCGGGGACCCCCGGCCTCCGATTTGGTGGGCGGGGCCCCTCGGCCTCCGATTTGGTGGGCGGGGACCCTCAGCCTCCGATTTGGTGGGCGGGGACCCTCGGCCTCCGATTTGGTAGGCGGGGCCCCTCGGCCTCCGATTTGGTGGGCGAGGACCCTCAGCCTCCAATTTGGTGGGCGGAGACCCTCGGCCTCCGATTTGGTGGGCGGGGACCCTCGGCCTCCGATTTGGTGGGCGGGGACCCTCGGCCTCCGATTTGGTGGGCGGGGACCCTCGGCCTCCGATTTGGTGGGCGGGGACCCTCGGCCTCCGATTTGGTGGGCGGGGACCCTCGGCCTCCGATTTGGTGGGCGGGGCCCCTCGGCCTCCGATTTGGTGGGCGGGGCCCCTCGGCCTCCGATGTGGTGGTCGGGGCCCCTCGGCCTCCGCTTTGGTGGGCGGGGCCGGGCCCCTCGGCCTCCGCTTTGGTGGGCGGGGCCGCTCGGTCTTCGATTTGTTGGGCGGGGCTCCTCGGCTTCCGATTTGGTTGGCGGGGCCCCTCGGCCTCCGATTTGGTTGGCGGGGCCCCTTATCCTCCGATTTGGTGGGCGGGGACTCTCGGCCTCCGATTTGGTGGGCGGGGACCCTCGGCCTCCGATTTCGTGGGCGGGGCCCCTCGGCCTCCGATTTGGTTGGCGGGGCCCCTCGGCCTCCGATTTGGTGGGCGGGGACCCTCGGCCTCCGATTTGGTGGGCGGGGCCCCTCAGCCTCCGATTTGGTTGGTGGGGACCCCCGGCCTCCAATTTGGTGGGCGGGGACCCTCGGCCTCCGATTTGGTGGGCGGGGACCCTCGGCCTCCAATTTGGTGGGCGGGGACCCTCGGCCTCCGATTTGGTGGGCGGGGCCCCTCGGCCTCCAATTTGGTGGGCGGGGCCCCTCGGCCTCCAATTTGGTGGGCGGGGACCCTCGGCCTCCGATTTGGTGGGCGGGGACCCTCGGCCTCCGATTTGGTGGGCGGGGACCCTCGGCCTCCGATGTGGTGGTCGGGGCCCCTCGGCCTCCGCTTTGGTGGGCGGGGCCGGGCCCCTCGGCCTCCGCTTTGGTGGGCGGGGCCGCTCGGCCTTCGATTTGGTGGGCGGGGCTCCTCGGCCTCCGATTTGGTTGGCGGGGCCCCTCGGCCTCCGATTTGGTGTGTGCTCTGCCTGGGGCCACTGTGCTCTGCCTGGGGCCCCATATGCTGCTTGGGGCCCCTGTGCTCTGCCTGGAGCCCCATATGCTGCCTGGGGCCCCTGTGCTCTGCCTGGGGCCCCTGTGCTCTGCCTGGGGCCCCATGTTCTGCCTGGGGCCTCTGTGCTCTGCCTGGGGCCACTGTGCTCTGCCTGGGTGTAGGACACTGGTGACGTCACTTATCTCCGGACATTAGCTCCGGACATTAGCTCCGGACATTAGCTCCGGACAAAGCCACGGAAGTTGGCACAAATTGCAGGAAGTAGTATTCTAGGCAATTATATATTAGATTACAAACCAGACGTTTGCAGCTAGAATAGTCATTTACCACATTAACAATGTATAGAGTGTATTTCTGAATCATTTAATGTTAGCTTCATTGGATAAAACTGCTTTTCTTTCAAAAATAAGGAAATTTCTAAGTGACTCTAAACTTTTGAACGGTAGTGTACATCTAAAAAAAACACACTGACTGGAAACCTCTCGGAAATAAGTAAACCTAAGCCCTGGATGTGGATTACAATGGAAAATAAAAATAACAGACAAATTATAAAAAAGATTAATAATAATAAAATAAATATATACGAAAATATGTAAGAGTAGAATATTGTTTTTTTTTCTAATTCTTACTGTTATCTACTATATAATTGTCTAAGGGTCACTTCCGTCTTTCTGTCTGTCTGTCACGGATATTCATTGGTCGCGGCCTCTGTCTGTCATGGAATCCAAGTCGCTGATTGGTCTTGCCAGCTGCCTGTCATGGCTGCCGCGACCAATCAGCGACGGCCACAGTCCGATTAGTCCCTCCCTACTCCCCTGCAGTCAGTGCCCGGCGCCCGCTTCATACTCCCCTCCAGTCACCGCTCACACAGGGTTAATGCCGGCGGTAACAGACCGCGTTATGCCGCGAGTAACTCACTCCGTTACCGCCGCTATTAACCCTGTGTGACCAAGTTTTTACTATTGATGCTGCCTATGCAGCGTCAATAGTAGAAAAATCTAATGTTAAAAATAATAAAAAAAATAAAAAATCATTATATACTGACCTTCCGCCGGCAGGTTCCGGTGGCAAGGATGGAATGCGCGAAGGACCTGCCATGACGTCACGGTCATGTGACCGCAACGTCATCACAGGCCCTGCGCGAGTAGGGCCTGCCATGACGTCACGGTCACATGACGGGCAGGGACAGCGTCAGGAGCGCCAGGAGCAGGTGAGTATTTCATATTCACCTGTCCGCGTTCCATCCGCCAGGCGCCGCTCCATCTTCCCGCCCTCTTGCAGTGACTGTGCAGGTCAGAGGGTGCGATGACGTATTAGTGTGCGCACCGCCCTCTGCCTGAACACTCAGTGCGGAGAGACGAGACGCTGAGGAGCAGCGACGAGAGGTGAGTATGTGATTTTTTTTTTATTGCAGCAGCATTACATGTGGCTCAATGCTGTATGGAGCGTCTATGGGGCCATAAAGAACTGCATGGAGCATTATATGGGGCATCTATGGGGCCATAACTGCATGCAGTATTATATGGGGCATCTATGGGGCCATAACTGCATGGATCATTATATGGGGCATCTATGGGGCCATAACTGCATGCAGCATTATATGGGGCATCTATTGGGCCATTACTGCATGGAGCATTATATGGGACATCTATGGGGCCATAACTGCATGGAGCATTATATGGGGCATCTATGGTGCCATAATGAACTGCATGGAGCATTATATGGGGCATCTATGGGGCCATAACTGCATGCAGCATTATATGGGGCATCTATTGGGCCATTACTGCATGGAGCATTATATGGGACATCTATGGGGCCATAACTGCATGGAGCATTATATGGGGCATCTATGGTGCCATAATGAACTGCATGGAGCATTATATGGGGCATCTATGGGGCCATAACTGCATGCAGCATTATATGGGGCATCTATGGGGCCATAACTGCATGGATCATTATATGGGGCCATAACTGCATGCAGCATTATATGGGGCATCTATTGGGCCATAACTGCATGGAGCATTATATGGGACATCTATGGGGCCATAACTGCATGGAGCATTATATGGGGCATCTATGGTGCCATAATGAACTGCATGGAGCATTATATGGGGCATCTATGGGGCCATAACTGCATGCAGCATTATATGGGGCATCTATGGGGCCATAACTGCATGGATCATTATATGGGGCCATAACTGCATGCAGCATTATATGGGGCATCTATTGGGCCATAACTGCATGGAGCATTATATGGGACATCTATGGGGCCATAACTGCATGGAGCATTATATGGGGCATCTATGGTGCCATAATGAACTGCATGGAGCATTATATGGGGCATCTATGGGCCATAACTGCATGCAGCATTATATGGGGCATCTATGGGGCCATAACTGCATGGAGCATTATATGGGGCATCTATGGGGCCATAACTGCATGGATCATTATATGGGGCATCTATGGGGCCATAACTGCATGGAGCATTATACTACGTGACTGGGCAAAATACTACGTCACTGGGCAATATACTACGTGGACATGCATATTCTAGAATACCCGATGCGTTCGAATCGCGCCACCATCTAGTATTTTATATGTGCGGGCACTCTTTTGCACATAGTGCCAATGTTTTTGCCAATTCATCTCCAATAAAAGCATTTTTATCTTTATACAATATTGTCCCTCTTTCATATTTCCGTATATATTATTTATTATTTTATTATTAATCTTTTTTATAATTTGTCTATTATTTTTATTTTCCATCGTAATCCACATCCAGGGCTTAGGTTTATTTATGTCTCTCTCCTTGGTAGCTCACCTCTCCATGCACATGTCTCCTCAGTAGCCCTCTCCCTGTATGTCTCTTTCCTTAGTAACGCTCCCCTCTCTCCCAGTAGGTCTCTTTCCTCGGTAGCTCTCCTTGTATATCTCTCTCATCGGTAGGTAGCTCCCTTCCCTCTCCATATTGTCTCTTCTCAGTAGCTCTCTTCCCGTTCCCTGTATGTCTCTCTCCTCTCCCTTTATGTCTCTTCTAGGTAGCTCTCTTCCCTTTCCCTGTATGTCTCTCTCCTTGGTAGCTCTCCTCCCTCTATCTGTATGTCTCTCTCCTCAGTAGCTCTCTTCCCTTTCCTAGTATGTCTCTCTCCTCTCCCATTATGTCTTTTCTCGGTAGCTCTCTTACCTTTCCCTGTATGTCTCGCTCCTTGGTAGCTCTCCCCCCTCTACCTGTATGTCTCTCTCATCAGTAGCTCTCTCCCATCTCCCTGTATATCTCTCTTCTCCTTAGCTCTCCCCCCTCTCCCAGTATGTCTCGCTAGTAGCTGTCTTCACTCTCCCTGTATGACTCTTCCTCATAGCTCTCCCAGTACATTACTCTCCTCAGTAGCTCTCTCCCCTCTCCCTGTATATCTCTCTCCTCGGTAGCTTCCTCCCCTCTCCCTGTACATCTCTCTCGGTAGCTCGCTCCCTGTATGTCGCTCTATTCGGAAGCTCTCTCCCCTCTCCCTGTACATCTCTCTTCTCGGTAGCTCTCTCCCCTCTCCCTGCATTTCTCTCTCCTCGGTAGCTCTCTCCCCTCTCCCTGTACATCTCTCCTTGGTAGCTCTCTCCCCTCTCCCTGTATGTCTCTCTCCTGGGTAGCTCTGTCCCCTCTCCCTGTACAACTCTCTTCTTGGTAGCACTCTTCCTTCTCCTTGTATGTCTCTCTCCTCGGTAGCTCTCTCCCCTCTCCCTGTATGTCTCTCTCTCCAGTAGCTCTCTCCCCTCTCCCTGTATGTCTCTCTCCTTGGTAGCTCTCTCCCCTCTCCCTGTACATCTCCTCAGTACCTCTCTCCCCTCTCCTTGTACATCTCTCCTCAGTACCTCCCTCCCCTCTCCCGGTAAATCTCTGTCCTCTGTAGCTCTCTCCCCTCTCCCTGTATGTCTCTCTCTCCGGTAGCTCTCTCCCCTCTCCCTGTATGTCTCTCTCTCCGGTAGCTCTCTCCCCTCTCCCTGTATGTCTCTCTCTCCGGTAGCTCTCCTCCCTCTCCCTGTACATCTCTCCCCTCTCATTGCACATCTCTCCTCAGTACCTCCTCCCCTCTCCCTGTAAATCTCTGTCCTCAGTAGCTCTCTCCCCTCTCCCTGTATGTCTCTCTCCTCGGTAGCTCTCTCCCCTCTCCCTGTACATCTCTCCTCGGTAGTTCTCTCTCCCCTCTCTCTGTATGTCTCTCTTCTAGGTAGCTCTCCTCCCTCTCCCCTGTATGTTTACCCTATGTTTCTCCTGACGATTTTCCATGCTCTCAATATGTCTGTCTGTACATTTCTCCTACTGTATGTCTTGTCTCTGCCCTCTCTTTGGTAGCTCTCCTCTCTTTATGTCTCCTCTCCTATCACTTCCTTAGATTTCCTCCTATATGTCTCTGCCCTCTCTTTGCTAGCTCTCTTCCCTGTATGTCTCTGCCCTCTATTCAGTAGCTCTTCTCTCTGACCTGCCATCTGTCCATTCCAGTAGCTCTTCCCCCTGTATGTTTCTCTGTACAGTTCTCCTGTCGCTCTCCTCTGGTTGGCACCTCTCTTCCCTGTTCGTCTATGCCCTCTCTCATCAGTAGTTCTCCCCCAGTATGTCTCTGCCTTGTCTCTTCCAGTAGCTCTCGCCCCTGGGTGTCTCTAGTCTCATCCAGGAGCTCTTCCCTCTGTATGTCTGTCTCTTCAGGTAGCTGTTCCCCCCAACCCCCTTCCTGTATGTCTCTTTTGGTAGCTCCCCTTTGTATGTCTCTGTCTCTGCCAGTAGCTCCCCCTGTATGTCATGCTATGTTTCTTCTGGTAGCTCTCCCCCATGTCTCTTCCGGTAGCTCTCCCCTCCTATTTCTCTGTCTCTTCCCATGTCTCTGTCTTTTCCGGTATCTCTCCCTCCTGTATGTCTCTGGTCTCTTGCTGTAGATCTCCCTCCTGTATGTCTGTTTCTTGCAGTATCTCTCCCTGTATGTATCTTGCAGTAGCTCTCCCCCTGTATGTCTGTATCTTAAGGTAACTCTTCCTCCTGTATGTATGTCTCTTGCAGTAGCTCTCCCTCCTGTATGACTCTCGCAGTAGCTCTACCTCCTGTATGTCTCTTGCAGTAGCTCTACTCCCTGTACATCTTTTGCAGTAGCTCTCCCCCCATGTCTGTGTCTCTTGCAGTAGCTCTCCCTCCTGTATCTCTGTTGCAGTAGCTCTACCTCCTTTATGTATCTCTTGCAGTAGCTCCCCCCAAGTCTCTTGCAGTAGCTCTCGCTCCTGTATGTCTGTCTCTTGCAGTAGCTCTACCTCCTCTATGTATCTCTTGCAGTAGCTCTCCCCCCAAGTCTCTTGCAGTAGCTCTCCCTCCTGTATGACTCTTGCACTAGCTCTTCCTCCTGTATGTCTCTTGCAGTAGCTCTACTCCCTGTACGTCTTTTGCAGTAGCTCTCCCCATCTGTGTCTCTTGCAGTAGCTCTCCCTCCTGTATGTCTGTCTCTTGCAGTAGCTCTACCTCCTTTATGTATCTCTTGCAGTAGCTCTCCCCCCCTGTACGTCTTTTGCAGTAGCTCTCCCCCGTCTGTGTCTCTTGCAGTAGCTCTCCCTCCTGTATGTCTGTCTCTTGCAGTAGCTCTACCCCCTTTATGTATTTCTTGCAGTAGCTCTCCCTCCTGTATGTCTCTGTCTCTTGTAGTTGCTTTCCCCCTGTATGGTCGTATCTTCCAGTAGCTATCCCATGGTATGTCTCTTGCAGTAGCTCTCTCCCCCCCCCCCCCCCGTATGTCTCTGTCTCTTATAGTAGCTCTTGTCCTTGTATGTCTCTTCCAGTATCTCTCCCCCTTGTATGTCTCTGTCTCTTGCAGTAGCTCTCCCCTCGGAGTTTGCCCCCCCACTGCTCTAGGCCCAACTGGCAGTCATCCTTCCACTCCTCTTGCTGTCACATGTGCAGCCATTCTAGAGTGTAAGCTCTCATAGAAACATAGAATGGAAGGGATCTGCAGGGTCATCACACTCAACCCCTTGCTTAATGCAGGAGTCACTAAACTATCTCAGACAGATGTTTGTCCAGCCTCTGTTTGAAGACTTCCATTGAAAGAGAACTCACCACCTCTTGTGGTAGCCTGTTCCACTCATGACTACAGGGCTCTTAGGCTGTGTGCACATGTTCAGGATTTTTCCCTATAAAAAGGCGATAAAACCGTGATAAAAACACATACATTAAGCATCCTATTATTAGAATGCAATCTGCAATTTTTGTGCACATGCTGCGTTTTTTTCTGCGGCGGAATCGCATTCCGGAAAAAAACGCAGCATGTTCATTCTTTGTGTAGAATCACGGAAATTCCGCACACATAGGAATGCATTGATCCGCTTACTTTCTGCATGGGGCTATGCCCACCATGTGTGGGAAGTAAACGGATCATGTGCGGTTGGTACCCAGGGTGGAGGAAAGGAGACTCTTCTCCGGGCCCTAGGAACCATATAATTGTTAAAAAAAAAAAAGAATTAAAATAAAAAATTGTGATATTCTCACTCCCCGGCAGTCTTCCCGTTTCTCGTGATGCTCATATTCCCAATAATGCCTTGCGGCAATGACCTGTGATGACGTAGCGGCCTCGCGAGACCGCTACGTCACCTGGGGTCATTTCCGCGAGGCGTTACTGGGACCGGAGCGAGGAGCTGAAAGCCTGCGGAGGAAGCCAGAAGGTGAGATCATCACGATTTTTTATTTTTTTTATTATTCTTAACGTTATATCATTTTACTATTGATGCTGCATAGGCACATAGTGTTTGACAAGTGTGACCAACCTGTCAATGCTACAGATCGCTTGGAAAACGCTAGCATTCTGCAAGCTACTTACACTTGCAAAACGCTAGTGTTTAGCGGGAATACCAATGCCAATTCCGCATGTGATATACCCGCGGCAGGAGTTGTAGAATTGCCGCGGAAATTTTGTAACGTGTGCACTTAGCCTCAAGGTTTCTGTGTAACCCATATGTAATAATGATGCCGAAAAGCACTGATGCCAACCATGGCGTCACATAGTGCTGTGCCTGGACTCACCAGGTCCTCATGCCCCCGGTCAGTCTCCTCCACTGCAGTGACCAATGTGAGAGACCATCACAATGACCTCAGCTGTGAAGAACGCACAGTGGCAAGTCCTGCAAAGAGTTAACAACTCGGTGAATGGAGTGTCCTCATCCTGGGGTCTCCAAGATAACAGAGGCATCCACTGGGGGAGTGAGCCCCAGCGCAGGCTGACCACACTCCCAGAATCCTCTGCTGGACAATTGCAAAACAACAAACCTGACTCGTAAGAATGGTAATTCAACATGTGCCCAATGCCAGCCCCTTCCTCACTACACACACGGAGCCTCTATCTCCTGCCTACACACACGGAGCCTCTATCTCCTGCCTACACACACGGAGCCTTGCCCTCCTAACTACACACACGGAGCCTCGCCCTCCTGACTACACACTGAGCCCCACCCTCCTGACTACACAGAATCCCACCCTCCTAACTACACATGGAGGCCCCTCCGTCTACATCAGAGTCAGGATTAAAGATGGGTCTCACTAATGTCATGTGAGGACAGCGGCCCTAGCTGCAGAGTACACAGGCACGGTATATGGAGGTCTCCGCACAGACAGAGAGCTAGGACTTCTAGTGTTAGGACTTCTAGTGTTAGTAAAGCCAGCCATGGGTGTCACGTGTTGTGCCTCCTTACGTGTGCTCAGGGCCGCAGACGGGGCGGGCAGTTCCAATACGCATGCGCCGGATAATTCCAGCGACGCCACGGCTTGTTTGTGAAGGCGGTGACGTCACGGCCAGGTGGCATTCCTCGGCTGGAGGGGGCGCGGCGTCATCACGGAGATCGGCACGTACGCATGCGCGGAAAAGCAGCCCTGCCTGATCGAACCTGCGCGACCCCGAGATTGCGCGCTCCAGGCGGGCTGCGGCTTGCAGAGAAGCAAAGGAGAGACGGAGGCAGAGCACGGCGGTCGCGGAGCGGAGCAGACAGCCAGCCGGAGCCGCCGCCACCTCACAGCTATCCCGACTCACGGTCAGCCCTTCACACGGCCAGAGGGAGGCAGGCAGCGCCCCCTGCATGCAGGGCCCCTCTCAGCGACTGACCCCTCCCTGCGCAGCATGTCAGCCGCACAGGTGTCCTCGTCACGTCGGCAGTCCTGCTACCTGTGTGACCTGCCACGAATGCCATGGGCCATGATCTGGGACTTCACCGAGCCGGTGTGCCGTGGCTGCGTCAACTACGAGGGCGCTGACCGCATAGAGTTTGTCATCGACACCGCACGCCAGCTGAAACGCAGCCATGGCTTCCAAGATGGACGCTCTCCGGGGCCACAAGGGCCCGGGTCTGGAGGAGCAGCCAAGCAGCACCCGGCCGTACAGGCAGCGCTGACCGCCAAAGACACGGCGCAGCTCAATCACCTGGATGGGGCCTCCAAGGCGGCTTCCGGGCTGGACCGCTACGGCCTGGCCACTGACCGCGGTCGCTTTGAGTACACTCTGGCCGCTGCCGGACGTCTTCCCAATGGCCTTAATGGGTTCCCTAAACCGGGAGAGGACGGGCCTCCGGAGCTAAACCGTCAGAGCCCCAACTCACGAGGCCGCACGGGCCACGGATTAATCCCACAACTGGGGCCTGGACAGCTCAGTGTGCCCCCAAATCTGCTCCCACAGACATTGCTTAATGGCCCGCCGTCCGCCTCATCTGGGGCCCCACATGTTCTCGGCAGGGGCCCCACTGGCTCCAGTGGCCTTAATGTCCCACCTCCTACAGCAACGTCTTCAGGTGACCCCAAGCGCCCTGGCTCCGTGTCCAGCACTGACCAAGAGCGGGAGCTGAAAGAGAAGCAGCGTAACAGCGAGGCCCTATCCGAGCTGACGGAGAGTCTGCGGAGCCGGGCCGAAGAGTGGGCCGGAAAGCCCAAGGCCGTGCGGGACACCCTGCTCACCCTCTCCGCCTGCACACCTTTTGACGTTCGCTTCAAGAAAGACCACTCCTTGTTGGGACGAGTCTTTGCGTTTGATGCTACATCCAAGCCGGGCCTCCTGGACTATGAGTTGAAGCTGTTTGTGGAGTACCCTAGCGGATCGCTCAACGTCTTCAGCTCGGCCTCTGGGGTGGCCAAACAGATGTACCAGGACTGCATGAAAGACTTTGGCCGTGGCCTTTCTTCTGGTTTTAAGTACCTGGAGTATGAGAGGAAGCATGGCTCTGGGGACTGGCGTCTGCTTGGAGACTTGCTGCCCGAGTCTGTGCGTTTTTTTAAAGAAATGGTAGGAGCTGACATGCTGCCACAACCTTATCTTGACCCTGGCTGCCCCATGCTACCAAGTGCACTAGTGAACTTGCCCCGAGCCCTGGCCGCAGCTGCTGCAGCAGCATCCTCCACTGGGGCCAGCAGTCAGGTTAGAGGTGGAGTAAGGAAGAGGAAGGCCTCCCCTGAACCAGATTCTGCTGATGGACAAGTGTGGATTGGTCAGTCAGATGCTTTAAAACTAGGCCTATCGACTGCTGGGGGCACTCCATCCTCATCAACTTCAGCAGGCTCCTATAGCGGTCCTGCCCCACCACCTCCACCCCCGCCCCTTGGTCCCGGACACCCACAAAGAACCACCCCACCTGAGAGTGCCCCACCAAATGGCCCATCACCAATGGCAGCATTGCAGTCGGTAACAGACACTTTGGGTACTGCTCATTCTCCAAAGGATGGTCAAGTGGGTGGAGGGCCTCCAGTGCACTCCACCACCTCATCAGCTCGCAGGAATAGCAGCAGCCCAGTGTCACCTGCATCGGTGCCTGGAGCAAGACGACTGAATTCTCGAAATGGTGCGGGCTCAGGAGAACTCAACCTTCCAGTGGCTCCTGCAGGTGGAGCACCTCACCCAGGAATGGACCAAGTGCACCCCCAGAACATTCCCGACTCGCCCATGGCCAATAGTGGCCCTCTGTGCTGCACCATCTGCCATGAACGTCTGGAGGATACACACTTTGTCCAATGCCCATCTGTACCCAGCCACAAATTCTGCTTCCCTTGCTCACGAGAAAGCATCAAGGCCCAGGGAGCAACTGGTGAGGTCTACTGTCCTAGCGGAGAGAAATGCCCTTTGGTGGGATCCAATGTTCCTTGGGCTTTCATGCAGGGGGAAATTGCCACAATTCTTGCAGGAGATGTAAAGGTGAAAAAGGAGAGAGACCCATAGTACCCATGGATAACAAGTGACCCATGTTTGATCAAACCCGCGTCCCCCCACCTGTAACTTGCAGAGGAAGGACAGGCGTCTGGTGGTGGAGGCTCTGGGGTCCGGAACCTTGTACATTTTCCATCTCGTTCATGTGATCCCATTGTGCCCTGGACCCCGCCGTACACATGAGCCCATGATTCTCTAATGTAAGCAGTCCGTCAACAGGTCTGGGAGCCATTTTGGGGATTGGAGCTGTAATATTGGACTGTTCTTTATTTTCACCTTTTTGCGGATAATTTGCTTAGTGATTATCCAGACTGAAAACCTCCCTGCCCAGGGGAGGACTTGGATTATGGAGCACACGTAAGTCTCCAGGCAGGATGGAGCTGTACAGAGCTTTGCAGACCCCCGTGACTGTCGGCCGCGGCCATAGACACTTAGTCTTATGTACAGATCTTATTTTGTGGTGTTTTGGGGAGACACTTGTTATGTACAGTCCATGTGGCGGGGCACGGATCATGTGTGGGGTGTTGTGGGATATTCTCCTTATTTTCCCCTTTTTGTCTTTACAGCTTTTGTGGCGAGTGTGTCTAGGTAATGGTTCTAGCACTTAGCCATGCTGCTGGTGTAACTTCTTGTTCATGTTCGCACTTGTCCTGGGGTGGGAGGGAGCTGTAGACCCTGATCCAGAAAGTATATATATGTATGTAGTACACAGCTGTGCCCCTTTCGGAGGGTGCGGACCCATCATCACTAACCCCCCACCCTTTGATTTTTCCTTCTGATATGATGGGAGGGTGTATAATCCGGTGTAATTATCGGTTGGCTCTACACAATGCAATTTTAATTGGTTTAACCCGTGAAGTGCTGGCAGTAGTTGCTGTCTCCAGGCCAGTAAAGGGTTACATATTTCTTTATATAGATGATATAAATATATATATATATATTATTTTTTTTGCACGGATGCTTTCAAGCAGTAGAGCGAGTTGCCGTCTGTCCATTTTAGGGTGGGAGAAGTTTCCTTTGTCCAAAATACATTTCTGTAGTACACAGACCACTGTTATGTGCCTTGGAGCTGATGACATTGTAATAAATCTGATTCATATTATTGCTTTTGGAGCAGTTGCTATCTTTCTTCAGCCTCCGGCGTGGTGTGTTGTCTGAATGTGTTGCGGCCCTAGCCAGTATACAGACTGCTTTACAGCACCAGTGCATGGATTATACTGGGACCACTGATCTGAGAGGCTTATACTGGGGTGTTGCTGGCCTTGTGCTGAGGCCTAGAGTATGTAGGAGTGCCTGCAGTCTAGTGAGCATGGCAGCTGAGGCCTGTGGGCATGGCGGCTGTTGTTCAGTATTGGAGTGAGGCTGCTGACACAGCATTTCCTGCTATCTCCAGTGACGCTCATGTGCACTAGTGCAGGCTCTGCGCTTTACGGAGCGTCAGCTCTTCCGTCACAGGCCGGTCTGTGTATTTATGGCCGTGACATAATACGAAAGATGAATTATGAATTCTGCGTGTGCAGATCTGTTCCCAGGAAGGTAACAACATTGACTCATCGATGGGGGAGGGGCGCTGGCGGATGAGTAATGGCTTTCAGGAAAGGGGGGGGGATCAGAGTTAGAAGTGGAGTAATAAACAGTCACCCTGGAAATGAGGGATGTTCCCTCAATGTAGGTGTAATGCACAGACAATGAGTATTGCTGCAGGCGCACGGTGTGTAATGAGGATGTAGGATCCGGTGTAGGGGCGCACAGAGTGTAATGAGGATGTACGATCCGGTGTAGGGGTGCACAGTGTAATGAGGATGTACGATCCGGTGTAGGGGGGGCACACGGAGTGTAATGAGGATGTACGATCCGGTGTAGGGGTGCACAGTGTAATGAGGATGTAGGATCCGGTGTAGGGGCGCACAGAGTGTAATGAGGATGTACGATCAGGTGTAGGGGGGGCGCACGGAGTGTAATGAGGATGTACGATCCGGTGTAGGGGGGCGCACTGAGTGTAATGAGGATGTACGATCCGGTGTAGGGGGGCGCACTGAGTGTAATGAGGATGTACGATCCGGTGTAGGGGTGCACAGTGTAATGAGGATGTACGATCCGGTGTAGGGGTGCACAGTGTAATGAGGATGTACGATCCGGTGTAGGGGGGCGCACGGAGTGTATTGAGGATGTACGATCCGGTGTAGGGGTGCACAGAGTGTAATGAGGATGTACGATCCGGTGTAGGGGCGCACGGAGTGTAATGAGGATGTACGATTCGGTGTAGGGGGGCGCACGGAGTGCAGTGAGGATGTACGATCCGGTGTAGGGGTACACTGGTGTAGAGGGGCGCATGGTGTGTAATGGAAACATAAGATCTGGTGTAGGGGCGCATGGTGTATAATGGAAACATACGATCTGGTGTAGGGGGGCGCACGGTGTGTAATGGAGAATCAATGGTGCGTTGTGTCCCGAGTTCTTTGATCCTGTGTAGGGTGAGCACGGTGTGTAATGGAAACGTACTTTTCGGTGTAGGGGCGCACTGTGTAATGAAAACATACGATCAGGTATAGGAAGTGTACAATATACAATGGGGATGTACGATCCATTGTAGGGGAGCGTGAAGTGTGTAATGGGGGATGTACGATCCGGTGTAGGGAGTGCACGGTGTGCAATGGGGAGGTATGATACGGTATAGGGCGTGTAGTGTGTAAAGGAGGATGTACCATCCGGTGTAAGGGGATGACTGTGTATAATGGAGAATGTATGATCTGGTGTAGGGGGTGCATGGTGTGTCATGGGAGATGTATGATACGGTGTGGGGGGCGCACGGTGTGTAATGGAGATGTACGGTCCAGTGGGGGGGGGGCGCATGGTGTGTAATGGGGATCTATGATCCATTGTAGGGGGCGCATGGTGTGTAATGGGGGGATCTATGATCCAATGAAGGGGGGCACACAGTGTGTAATGGGGGATGTATGATCCGGTCTAGGGGGCGAAAGGTGTGTAATGGGGGATGTATGATCCGGTGTAGGGGGGCACACGGTGTGTAATGGGGGATGTATGATCCGATGTAGGGATCGCACGGTGTGTAATGGGACTGTATGATCGTGTGTAGGGGCGCACGGTGTATAATGGAGATGTATGATCCGGTGTAATGTGGGTGTACAATACTTTATAAAGGGTGTAGTGTGTAATGGGGTGTATGAAACGTAAGGGGCGCAGAGTGTAATGGGGTGTATGATACGTTGTAAGGGGTGCACTGTGTAATGGGGGTGTATGATACGGTAAAAGGGGTGCAGTGTGTAATGGGGGTGTATGACACCTTGTAAGAGGTGCAGTGTGTAATGGGGGGGTGTGATCGTGATACAGTGTAGACTGCGCACTGTGTGAAAGGGGGTAGTATGATTGTGTATAATGGGGGGATGCGTAATCTTGATGTCTAAACAGCGCATGGTGTGTAAATGGGTATTTGTGGTCCTATTTGTGTGCAATGGGAGATCAATTATACGATATGGGGGGCGCACAGTATGTAATGGGGGATGTATGATCCTGTGTAGGGGGCGAACGGTGTGTAATTGAGATTTGTGATCCTGCTAAAATGTAGGGCCACACAGTGTGTAATGGGGATGTGTAGTCCTGATACGGTATAGGGGGCACATGGTGCGTAATGGGGGATTTATGATGTGCATGGTGTGTAATGGGTACATATGATCCTGATACGGTGTAGGGGGCGCACAATGTAAAATTGAGAATGTATGATCCGGTGTAGGGGGTGCACATTGTGTAAAATGTGATGTATGATAGGGTGTAGGGGACGCACTGTGTGTAATGGAGGATATGTGAGCATGATACAGTGTAGGGGGCACACCGTGCGTAAATGATGCATGATACCGTGTATGAGGCATACAGTGTTCAATGGAGATGTGTGACCCTGACCTGTTGGGGGGGGGGGGGGCGCATGGTGTGTAATGCGGGATCAATGATATGCTGTAGGGGGATGTATGATATGTTGTATAATGGAGGATGTGTGAGCATGATACAGTAAAGGGGGCACAGAGTGTGTACTGGAAGATCAATGATATGGTGTAGTGGGTTTGCAGTGTGCAATGGGGATGTGTAAATAGGTATGCATGATACAATGTAGGGGACGCACAGTGTGAAATGGGGATTTGTGGTCCTGACGGTGTAATGGGGGATTCAATGATATTGTATGGGGGGAGTACAGTGTGGAATGGAGATGTGTTGTCGTGTGTAGTGGGCGCACGGTGTGTAATGGGGGATGTATGCTCCTGTGTAGGGGTGAACGGTGTTAATTGGTATGTGTGATCCTAATACGGTGTAGGGGGTGCACAGTGTTTATTTGGGGATGTGTGATTCAGAAATGGTGTGTAATGGGATGGTGTGATCCTGTGTAGGAGGGATGTGTGATCCTCATACGGTGAAGGGGGTGCACAACGTAAAATGGAGGATGTATGATCCAGTGTAGGGGGGCTCACTGTGTGTAAATGGGGATGAATGATGTGGTGTAGGGGGCTCACTGTGTGTAAATGAGGATGAATGATGTGGTGTAGGGGACGCATGGTGTATAAATGGAGATGTTGCAGACGGTGTGGGGGCGCACAATCTGTAAAGGAGGATGTGTGATCCTGATATGGTGTTGGGGGTGCATGGTGTGCAATGGAGGATGTGTTAGCATGATACAGTGAAGGGGGCACACAGTGTGTAATGGAAGATCAATGATATGGTTTAGAGGGTGTACAGTGTGCAATGGGGATGTGTGACACTGATCCGGTGTAGGGGGCGCACGGCATGTAATGATCAGTGATATGGTGTAGGGGGCACAAGGTGTGTTGGGGATGTGTGATCCGGATGCGGTGTAGGAGGCTCACAGTGTGTAATAGGGGTGTATTATACGGAGAAGGAGGCGCATGGTGTGTAATTGGAATGTGTGAGGCCAATTCGGTGTGGTGGGTGCACGGTGTGTAATAGAGGATGTGTGATTCTGATACCGTGTATAATAGGGTATGTGTGAGCATGAGACAGTGTAGGGGGTGCTTAGTTTGTAAATGGGAAAGTATGACAGTATAGCGTGTAATAGGGGTGTATGATAGTGTGTAGGGGTGGCATATTGTATAACTAGGATGTGTGAGCCAAATATGGTGTTGGAGGCGTATGTTGTGTAATCGGGAATGTCTGATCCTGATATGGTGTACACCGCACACAGTATGTAATGGAGGTGTGCGATACCGTGTGTACTAGGGAATGAGTGCACGTGATAAGGTGTGTAAATGGGGATGTATGATGCAGTAAGAAGTGGGGATTCCTTAGTGGTGTCACCGCTGATCTCTAGTGTAGTATATCGTGGCACAGCTGTAGAGGTGCACAAAGAAGGTTCCCAAACCAGTAACCATATATGAAATAAACTTTGGCACTCAACTTATGATGATGTGAAATTTTAATGGCAGCCACTTGTACAAACGTTTCGGTCAGACATATTGACCTTCTTCAGTGTACTGGTCTCTTAGAGACACTATTCGCATAAGTCACACCTGAGAACAAGCTGCGGATACCGCGTTCTATGTTCACACCTCTGCCTCTCCCGACAAGGGACTCCAAATTTTGGTCCATTCTTTGGATCCATGCTGCTTACTCGTATACAGGTTTATACTCCTGGAGACTACACTAGCCTGTGCTCTTGGGTCACATGTACCTCGTCAGTTATCTTATGCGCAGTCTTGGTTCCTTCATCCTCCTGGAGATTACACTAGCTTGTGCTGTTGGACCCATTCCATTATCCAGACAAGCAGTGGTGCATTTTCATACACTGTCCTTCACCATCGTGCATCCACTCATGCCTATACATAGGATCCACATGTAGGACCGCAATCTGATCTCAGGCCACACACGAATAGTGTCTCTAAGAGACCAGTACACTGAAGAAGGTCAATATGTCTGACCGAAACGTTTGTACAAGTGGCTGCCATTAAAATTTCACATCATCATAAGTTGAGTGCCAAAGTTTATTTCATATACCGCTGATCTCTAGTGATGGATAGGCGGCATTCTCAGTGATGTCACCGTTGATCTCTAGTGATGGATAGGAGGCATTCTCAGTGATGTCACCGCTGATCTCTAGTGATGGATAGGAGGCATTCTCAGTGATGTCACCGCTGATCTCTAGTGATGGATAGGAGACATTCTCAGTGATGTCACCGCTGATCTCTAGTGATGGATAGGAGTCATTCTCAGTGATGTCACCTCATCTCTAGTGATGGATAGGAGGCATTCTCTGTGATGTCACCGCTGATCTCTAGTGATGGATAGGCGGCATTCTCAGTGATGTCACCTCTGATCTCTAGTGATGGATAGGAGGCATTCTCAGTGATGTCACCTCTGATCTCTAGTGATGGATAGGAGGCATTCTCAGTGATGTCACCTCTGATCTCTAGTGATGGATAGGCGGCATTCTCAGTGATGTCACCTCTGATCTCTAGTGATGGATAGGAGTCATTCTCAGTAATGTCACCTCTGATCTCTAGTGATGGATAGGCGGCATTCTCAGTAATGTCACCGCTGATCTCTAGTGATGGATAGGAGACATTCTCAGTGATGTCACCGCTGGTCTCTAGTGATGGATAGGAGGCATTCTCAGTGATGTCACCGCTGATCTCTAGTGATGGATAGGCGGCATTCTCAGTGTTGTCACCTCTGATCTCTAGTGATGGATAGGAGGCATTCTCAGTGATGTCACCGCTGATCTCTAGTGATGGATAGGAGGCATTCTCAGTGATGTCACTGCTGATCTCTAGTGATGGATAGGAGGCATTCTCAGTGATGTCACCGCTGATCTCTAGTGATGGATAGGAGACATTCTCAGTGATGTCACCGCTGATCTCTAGTGATGGATAGGAGGCATTCTCAGTGATGTCACCGCTTATCTGAAGAATATTCTAGTACGGTAGATTTTATCACACTGATGTGCTGGTGTTGAATAACATGCTCTGTATGACGTGCACAGTGTTAGTGACAAGTCTGGAGGAGGGGGCACTTGCATGTGGACAGACTGGTTGAGGCTGGGGGAGGGGCGCAGGGTGTGACAGGCAACTGCTGTTGTGCAATAATGTGAATTCCTGTGCAAGCAGTGAGCACATGAGGAGCCTCCAGCAGGTCCTGCTGTCCCACCTTCCCAAGTGGCTAGGTGACATGTTAACCCATTATTGTAGATGGCTCCGTCTGGAAACGGTAACACCGTTCAGAACCAGAACTTGTGAACGGCTGCAATACTACAAGCCCCAGGATCTCAAAAGCTGTGCACTATTAGCTCCATGTCATGGCTCCACATGCAGCCCACTGGGTAGTATAAGTCCCCCGTGTCCCAGCTCCACATACAGCCCACCGTACAGTATAAACCCCCGCGTCCCAGCTCCATATACAGCCCACCGCGCAGTGAAGGCCACAAGTCCAGGCTCCACCTACGGCCCACCTTGCAGTATAAACCCCCACATCCTAACTCCACATATGGCCCACCGATCAGGGTAGGCCCATCACGCAGTATAAGGCTATGTACACACGTAAGAAAAGAGGTGCAGATTTTTCTGCACAAAATCCGCATCTCCTGGCAGAATCCGCAGCTGCGGATTTAGTGCGGTTTTTGTGCGGATTTTCTGCAGTTTTTCCCCAATGCGGATTTCTGTTATGGAGGGGTGCAGAAACGCTGCAGATCCGCACAAAAGAAGTGACATGCGCTTCTTTGAAATCCGCAGCAATTCCGCACTGATTTTTCTGCACAGCTTTTTATTTTTTTTTCTTCCATAGACTAATATTATACTGTACATCACAGTGCGGTTCTGCAGCATTTCCGCGCGGGGAAAAACGCTGTGGATCCGCACTAAATCTGCATTGTGTGCACACAGCCTAAGCCCCCACGTCCCGATTTTACATACAGCCAGTGCACAGTGTAAGCCCTCGTGTCCCAGCTCCATAAACGGCCCACCAAGCAGTGTAAGGCTACTTTCACACAAGGTTTTTGCCATCAGGCAGGATCCGGCAAATTTGTAAAAAAAAACAAAAAAAACGGATCCGTTGCAAATTGTGAGAAACTGATGTAACGGATCTGTTTTTTTTTGCTGGATCTGTATTTTTTAATGAACCTGGGGATTGAGTTTGGACTTCTTTTTCCAGGAAGAGAGAGAGAAAAACCGCCGGATTGTGCCTGAAGCAAAAACCTGAGGTGTGAAAGTAGCCTAAACCCCCACGTCCTGACAACACATATGCCCCATAATGCAGTATAAACCCCCACGTCCCAGCTCCACACAGTCCACCTCGCAGTATAAGCCCCCTGCTCCACATACAGCCCACCTCGCAGTATATGCCCCCATGTCCCGATTCTACATACAGTCCAGCGCACAGTATAAGCCCCCGTGTCCCAGGTCCACTACGCAATATAAGCCCCCATGCCCCAGCTCCACATACGGCCCACTGAGCAGTGTAAGCCCCCCATGTCCCAGCTCCACATACGGCCCACCAAGCAGTGTAAGCCCCCCATGTCCCAGCTCCACATACGGCCCACCAAGCAGTGTAAGCCCCCACGTCCTGACAACACCTACAGCCCATAATGCAGTATAACCCCCCACATCTCAGCTCCACATATAGTCCACCATGCAGTATAAGCCCCCTGTCCCGGCTCCACATACCGCCCATCGTGCATTATAAGCCCCTTGTCCCGGCTCCACATACAGCCCATCACTCAGTGTAAGACCCACGTCATGGCTCCACATAAAGCCTACCGCACAGTAAGGGTATGTGCACACGTTCAGGATTTCTTGCAGAAATTTCCTGACAAAAACCGGACATTTCTACCAGAAATCTGCATGCGTTTTTTACACGTTTTTTTTGTGCGGTTTTTCCCAATGCCTTAAATAGCGGGAAAAATCCACAAAATTAATGAACATGCTGCTTTTTTTACCGCGTTTTTATCGCGAAAAATCCTGAACGTGTGCACATAGCCTAAACGTCCCCCATGACCCGGCTTCACATTCCGCCCACAGCATAGCCTCCCCATTTTATGTGGGGCATTAAACAGCAGAAAATATTGTGAGTCCTCGCGCCGTCAATGGGAAAATGGCTCCCATGTGCTAATGAAGGGGTGCAGAGAGGTTGGGAGCCCTGTTATTGGAGGAGTGCGCAGCTTGGCGCCATGGTGCCCAGCCCTCAGCCTATAGGCCAGCACCGAGCACTGGTGACATCACTGCACCCAGCAACCAGCGTGCAGTGCGGCCCCCTCCCCCAGCCACGTGTGAGGAGGACAGCGCTGTGACCTTCTGCAGTCAGGGCTGTTTTTAGCCTCTTACTGGAACAGGTCAGTTTGACAAGCCTGGCTAATCTCCAGCACAGAGATAACATCTCAGCCATCCTCCCCCTACAAAGCCATGGACGCTGCAGTCCCTGCCATAGCCTCCGCCTCCAGGAATACAGACAAACTCCGTGAACTGCATGCGATGGCGGCCCGCGTACCGGTCTGTACATAGGGAGCGTCTGGAAATGATGGTCCGGTGCACCCGCTGTACTGTCCTATAATCGGTGCCTGACTAGCAGCGGAAGGGCCGCACTGCTCTAGGGGCGCATAGGCCGCCGTCACGTGGTGCGGCAGGATGAAGACGGATACATCACCAAATCATGGCGAGAAGAAAACCAGATGTGTGTGTATCACTAGAAGTGGCAGAGGGCGACGGGCACCATCACCCCGGACCCGGCGGGGGCTTCACCAGCGACATGGCGCCCGACCCAGAGACGTGCCGCTCTCGCCAGCCCGAGCAATGCCAGCCAGCGTGCCCAACCACACCCAGTCCACAGCTAGCCATTCACTGTCCTGGATATTACCAGTCAGCGCTGGGTATTATATACTAGATGGTGGCCCGATTGTAACGCATCGGGTATTCTAGATTATCATGTATAGTAGTATATAGCAGCCACACAGTATATAGCACAGGCCACGTACCAAACAGTATATAACACTGCCCACGTAGTATATAACACTGGCCACGCAGTATATGGCACAGCCCACGTAGTATATAACAGCCCACGTAGTATATAACACTGGCCACGTAGTATATAACACTGGCCACGTAGTATATAACACTGGCCACGCAGTATATAACACAGGCCACGTAGTATATAACAGCCCACGCAGTATATAACACTGCCCACGTAGTATATAACACTGGCCACGCAGTATATAACACTGGCCACGTAGTATATAACACTGGCCACGCAGTATATAACACTGGCCACGCAGTATATAACACTGGCCACGCAGTATATAACACTGGCCACGCAGTATATAACACAGCCCACGTAGTATATAACTGCCCATGTAGTATATAACACTGCCCACGCAGTATATAACAGCCCACGTATTATATAACAGCCCACGCAGTATATAACAGTCCACGTAGTATATAACACTGCCCACGTAGTATATAACACTGGCCACGCAGTATATAACACTGGCCACGCAGTATATAACACTGGCCACGCAGTATATAACACTGGCCACGCAGTATATAACACTGGCCACGCAGTATATAACACTGGCCACGCAGTATATAACACTGGCCACGCAGTATATAACACAGGCCACGCAGTATATGCCACAGCCCACATAGTATATAACACTGGCCACGTAGTATATAACTGCCCACGTAGTATATAACACAGGCCACGTAGAATATAACAGCCCACGCAGTATATAACACTGCCCACGCAGTATATAACAGCCCACGCAGTATATAACACAGGCCACGTAGAATATAACAGCCCACGCAGTATATAACACTGGCCACGCAGTATATAACACTGGCTACGTAGTAAATAACAAGCCACGTAGTATATAACAGCCCACGCAGTATACAGGTCCTTCTCAAAAAATTAGCATATAGTGTTAAATTTCATTATTTACCATAATGTAATGATTACAATTAAACTTTCATATATTATAGATTCATTATCCACCAACTGAAATTTGTCAGGTCTTTTATTGTTTTAATACTGATGATTTTGGCATACAACTCCTGATAACCCAAAAAACCTGTCTCAATAAATTAGCATATTTCACCCGTCCAATCAAATAAAAGTGTTTTTTAATAACAAACAAAAAAACCATCAAATAATAATGTTCAGTTATGCACTCAATACTTGGTCGGGAATCCTTTGGCAGAAATGACTGCTTCAATGCGGCGTGGCATGGAGGCAATCAGCCTGTGACACTGCTGAGATGTTATGGAGGCCCAGGATGCTTCAATAGCGGCCTTAAGCTCATCCAGAGTGTTGGGTCTTGCGTCTCTCAACTTTCTCTTCACAATATCCCACAGATTCTCTATGGGGTTCAGGTCAGGAGAGTTGGCAGGCCAATTGAGCACAGTAATACCATGGTCAGTAAACCATTTACCAGTGGTTTTGGCAATGTGAGCAGGTGCCAGGTCGTGCTGAAAAATGAAATCTTCATCTCCATAAAGCATTTCAGCCGATGGAAGCATGAAGTGCTCCAAAATCTCCTGATAGCTAGCTGCATTGACCCTGCCCTTGATGAAACACAGTGGACCAACACCAGCAGCTGACATGGCACCCCACACCATCACTGACTGTGGGTACTTGACACTGGACTTCAGGCATTTTGGCATTTCCTTCTCCCCAGTCTTCCTCCAGACTCTGGCACCTTGATTTCCGAATGACATGCAAAATTTGCTTTCATCAGAAAAAAGTACTTGGGACCACTTAGCAACAGTCCAGTGCTGCTTCTCTGTAGCCCAGGTCAGGCGCTTCTGCCGCTGTTTTTGGTTCAAAAGTGGCTTTACCTGGGGAATGCGGCACCTGTAGCCCATTTCCTGCACACGCCTGTGCACGGTGGCTCTGGATGTTTCCACACCAGACTCAGTCCACTGCTTCCTCAGGTTCCCCAAGGTCTGGAATCGGTCCTTCTCCACAATCTTCCTCAGGGTCCGGTCACCTCTTCTCGTTGTACAGCGTTTTCTGCCACATTGTTTCCTTCCAACAGACTTACCATTGAGGTGCCTTGATACAGCACTCTGGGAACAGCCTATTTGTTGAGAAATTTCTTTCTGGGTCTTACCCTCTTGCTTGAGGGTGTCAATGATGGCCTTCTTGACATCTGTCAGGTCGCTAGTCTTACCCATGATGGGGGTTTTGAGTAATGAACCAGGCAGGGAGTTTTTAAAAGCCTCAGGTATCTTTTGCATGTGTTTAGAGTTAATTAGTTGATTCAGAAGATTAGGGTAATAGGTCATTTAGAGAACCTTTTCTTGATATGCTAATTTATTGAGACAGGTTTTTTGGGTTATCAGGAGTTGTATGCCAAAATCATCAGTATTAAAACAATAAAAGACCTGACAAATTTCAGTTGGTGGATAATGAATCTATAATATATGAAAGTTTAATTGTAATCATTACATTATGGTAAATAATGAAATTTAACACTATATGCTAATTTTTTGAGAAGGACCTGTATAACACTGCCCACGCAGTATATAACACTGGCCACGTAGTATATAACACTGGCCACGTAGTATATAGCAGCCACGCAGTCTGTAACAGCCCATGCAGTATGTAACACAGCCCACGTAGTATATAGCAGCCATGCAGTACATAACGCAGCCCACGTAGTAAACAGCAGTTTGGGCACCATATCCCTGTAAAAAAAAATAAAATAAAAAATAGTTATATACTCACCCTCCGACATCCAGCGAAGCTGTGTCGATGCGTGCGCGGCTGCCGCCAGCTTCCATTCCCAGGATGCATTGCGAAATTACCCAGAAGACTTAGCAGTCTCGCGAGACCGCTAAGTCTTCTGGGTAATTTCGCAATGCATCTCTGGGAACGGAAGCTTGCGGCAGCAGTGCGCGCCTTGGCGGACGACGGAGGGTGAGAATAGCAGGGTTTTTTTTAATTATTTTTAACATCAGATCTTTTTCTATTGATGCTGCATAGGCAGCATCAATAGTAAAAAGTTGGTCACACAGGGTTAATAGCAGCGTTAACGGAGTGCGTTACTTGCGGCCGGTTAACGCTGCCATTAACCCTGTGTGAGAGCTGACTGGAGGGGAGTATGGAGCAGGCGCAGGGCACTGACTGGACGGGAGTAGGGAGGGACTAATTCTCGTCCGGGCTGTGGCCGTCGCTGATTGGTCGCGGCAGCCAGGACAGGCAGCTGGCGAGACAAATCAGCGACGCGGGATTTCCGGGATGGAAGTTGCAGACAGATGGAAGTACCCCTTAGACAATTATATATATAGATAATGTACAGACCAGTGACCGGACATTATCAGGAGCGATCAGTCAGCGCTGGTTATTATATATAACTAGATGGTGGCCCGATTCTAAAGCATCGGGTATTCTAGAATATGTATGCAGTTTATTTATGAAGATTTCAGAATAATGCAATTTCGGCCGGGCGCGACCAATTAGTGAAGCGTGGTTCAAATCCTGCGCCAATTCGCGGCTGGACTGCGCCTGTTGCTGATTGGTCCCGGCCGGCAGGGACCAATCAGTGAAGCCAGCTCCAGGTTTTTGAGGGCCCCGGGCGAAAGAGTCTCACAGCCCACATAGCATATAACACAGCCCACGTAGTATATAGAACAGCTACGTAGTATATAGCACAGCCACGTAGTATATAGCACAGCTACGTAGTATATAGCACAGCCATGTATATAGCACAGCCACGCAGTATATAACGGCCCACGCAGTATATAGCACAGCCCACGTAGTATATAGCACCGCCCACGCAGTATATAACAGCCACGTAGTATATAGCACAGCCACGTAGTATATTGCACAGCCACATAGTATATAGCACAGCCCACGTAGTATATAGCACAGCGACGTAGTATATTAACAGCCCACGCAGTATATAACACAGGCCCCCGGATCCAGCCCAGGCCTTTAGCGATGCTCCTTGCGACGCTCCGTTCCCAGTAATGCCTTGCAGCAATAACACACGATGATGTAGCGGTCTCGCTGGACCACTACGTCATCTGGAGTCATTGCCGCAATGCATTCTTGGGACCTGAGCGTCGCGAGGAGCGGGAAAGGCTGGCGCGGACGCCGCAAGGTGAGAATATAATGATTGTTTATGTTTTTTTTTTCACATTATGTTTTTACTATTGATGCTGCATAGGCAGCATCAATAGTAAAACGTTGGTCACACAGGGGTAATGGCAGCATTAACGGACTGCGTTACACCACGTTATGCTGCGGTGTAACGCAGTCCGTTTAACTGACTGCTAAAACGCTATGTGGGCGCTGACTGGAGGGGAGTAGGGAGGGGCCAATTCGCGGCCGGACTGTGCCAGTCGCTGATTGGTCGCGCCCAGCCGGCAGCGACCAATCAGCGACGTGCGATTTCCGTGACCGAGAAAAAGATAAACAGACGGAAGTGGACCTTAGACAATTATATATATAGATCAGTCAGCGCTGGTTATTATACAGTTATATGAAAAAGTTTGGGCACCCCTATTAATCTTAAGCTTAATGTTTTATAAAAATTGTTTTTTTTGCAACAGCTATTTCAGTTTCATATATCTAATAACTGTTGGACACAGTAATGTTTCTGCCTTGAAATGAGGTTTATTGTACTAACAGAAAATGTGCAATCTGCATTCAAACAAAATTTGACATGTGCATAAGTATGGGCACCCTTATCATTTTCTTGTTTTAAATACTCCTACCTACTTTTTACTGACTTACTAAAGCACTTTTTTGGGTTTTGTAACCTCATTGAGCTTTGAACTTCATAGCTAGGTGTATGCAATCATGAAAAAAGCTACTTAAAGTGGCCACTTGCAAGTTGTTCTCCTGTTTGAATCTCCTCTGAAGAGTGGCATCATGGGCTCCTCAAAACAACTGTCAAATGATCTGAAAACAAAGATTATTCAACATAGTTGTTCAAGGGAAGGATACAAAAAGCTGTCTCAGAGGTTTAACCTGTCAATTTCCACTGTGAGGAACATAGTAAGGAAATGGAAGAACACAGGTATAGTTCTTCTTAAGGCAAGAATTGGCAGGCCAAGAAAAGCATCAGAAAGGCAGAGAAGAAGAATGGTGAGATCAGTCAAGCACAATCCTCAGACCATCTCCAGAGAGCTGCAGCATCAACTTGCTGCAGATGGTGTCACTGCATCGGTCAACTATACAACGCACTTTGCACAAGGAGAAGCTGTATGGGAGAGTGATGCGAAAGAAGCCGTTTCTGCAAGCACGCCACAAACAGAGTTGGCTGAGGTATGCAAAAGCACATTTGGAGAAGCCAATTTCTTTTTGGAAGAAGGTCCTGTGGACTCATGAAACCAAGATTGAGTTGTTTGGTAATACAAAAAGGCGTTATGCATGGCGGCAAAAAAACACAGTGCGTTGTATAGTTGACTGATGCACAGTGACACCATCTGCAGCAAGTTGATGCTGCAGCTCTCTGGAGGTGGTCTGAGGATTGTCCTTGACTGATCTCACCATTCTACTTCTCTGGCTTTCTGATGTTTTTCTTGGCCTGCCACTTCTTGCCTTAACAAGAACTGTACCTGTGTTCTTCCATTTCCTTACTATGTTCCTCACAGTGGATATTAACAGGTTAAATCTCCGAGACAGCTTTTTGTATCCTTCCCCTGAACAACTATGTTGAATATTCTTTGTTTTCAGATCATTTGACACTTGTTTTGAGGAGCCCATGATGCCACTCTTCAGAGGAGATTCAAACAGGAGAACAACTTGCAAGTGGCCACTTTAAGTAGCTTTTCTCATGATTGCATACACCTTGCTATGAAGTTCAAAGCTCAATGAGGTTACAAAACCAAAAAAAGGGCTTTAGTAAGTCAGTAAAAAGTAGGTAGGAGTATTTAAAACAAGAAAATGATAAGGGTGCCCATACTTATGCACCTGTCAATTTTTGTTTGAATGCAGATTGCACATAAAACATTAAGCTTAAGATTAATAGGGGTGCCCAAACTTTTTCATATAACTGTATATAACTAGATGGTAGCCCGATTCTAACACATAGTGTATTCTAGAATATGTATGTAGTTTATTTATGAAGATTTTAGAATAATACATTGAATACACAGGATTCGGCCGACCGCGACCAATTAGCGAAGCGTGGTTCAAATCCCGTGCCAATTCGCTGCCAGACTGCGCCTGTCGCTGATTGTTCACGGCCGGCCACGTAGTATATAGCACAGCCACGTAGTATATAACAGCCCACGTAGTAAATAGCAGCCACGTAGTATATCGCACAGCCACGTAGTATATAGCACAGCGGAGTATATAGCACAGCCCACAGAGTATATAGCACAGCCACGTAGTATATAACACAGCCCATGGAGTATATAGCACAGCCACGTAGTATATAGCACAGCCCACGGAGTGTATAACAGCCCACATAGCATATAACACAGCCACATAGTATATAACAGCCCACGCACACAGTATATAACAGCACACGTAGTGTATAACAGCCACGTAGTATATAGCACAGCCCACGTAGTATATAGCACAGCCACGTAGTATATTGCACAGCCCACAAAGTATATAGCACAGCCCACGTAGTATATTGCACAGCCCACGCAGTATCTAACACAGCCCACGTAGTATATAGCAATGTGGGCATCATATCCCTGTTAGAATTAAAATAAAAGATAGTTATATACTCACCTTCCGTTGGCCCCCAGATCCAGGCAAAGCGTTTACAGATGCTCCTCGCGCACTCCGGTCCCAAGAGTGCATTGCGGTCTCGTGAGATGACGACGTAGCGGTGTCGTGAGACCGCTACGTCATCATCTCGCGAGATTGCAATGCATGGAGCGGTCACCGGAGCATCGCGAGGAGCGGGAAAGGCATGTTCTGGATCCGAGGGGCCGACGGACGGCGAGTATATAACTATTTTTTATTTATTTTTTTATTTTTAACATTAGATCTTTTTACTATTGATGCTGCATAGGCAGCATCAATAGTAAAAAGTTGGTCACACAGGGTTAATAGCAGAGTTAGCGGACTGCATTACAACGCGGCATAACGCGGTCCGTTAATGCTGCCATTAACCCTTTGTGAGCGCTGACTGGAGGGGAGTATGGAGCGGGCACTGACTGCGGGGAGTAAGGAGCGGCCATTTTGCCTCCGGACTGTGCCCATCGCTGATTGGTCGTGGCTGTTTTGCGACTTGGGATTTCCGTGACAGACAGAAGGACAGACAGAAAGACGGAAGTGACCCTTAGACAATTATATAGTAGATGTACAGGGAACAGTGACCGGATATTATCAGTATGTATCAGTCAGCGCTGGTTATTATATATAATGTACAGGGATCAGTGACCGGATATTATCAGGACGGATCAGTCAGCGCTGGTTATTATATATAATGTACAGGGATCAGTGACTGGATATTATAAGGACGGATCAGTCAGCGCTGGTTATTATATACTAGATGGTTGCCCGATTCTAACGCATCGGGTATTCTGGAATATGTATGTCCACGTAGTATATTGCCCAGCCACGTAGTATATTGCCCAGCGACGTAGTATATTGCCAAGTGACGTAGGATATTGCCCAGTGACTTAGTATACAGCACAGAGCCACGTAGTATATTGCACAGTCCATGTAGTATATTGCCCAGCTATGTAGTATATTGCCCAGCCATGTATGACACAGATTAAAAAAATAAACATATACTCACCTTCCACAGGCCCGTTGTAGCACTGTCGCCTGTGTTGGGTGCAGGTGGCATCTTCCGGTCCCAGAGTGTGATGACCGTGACGTCATAGCAGGTCTTTGTCGTGCAGAACCTGTCATGACGTCGCGGTCACATGACCATGTAGCGGTCACATGACAGTGACGTCACGGCAGGTCCTTTCCGCGCAGGACTTGTGATGACGTCGCGGTCACATGACCGTGACGTCATGGCAGGTCCTTCTGCCAGACCACCCGTGCGACCGGAACGTGCCGGTTGCATCGCGTGGAGCGGGAAAGGCGGCGTAGGTGAGTATATAATCATTTTTTATTATTTTTAACATTAGATGTTTTTACTATTAGCGCTGCATAGGCTGCGTCAATAGTAAAAAAACGTGGTCACACAGGGTTAATAGCAGCGGTAACGGAGTGCGTTACCCGCAGCATAACGCGGTCCGTTACCGCCGGCATTAACCCTCTGTGAGCGGAGGGGTGTATGCGGGCGCCGGGTAGTGAGTGCGGGGAGTAAGGAGCGGCCATTTTCTTCCGGACTGTGCGCGTCGCTGATTGGTCGCGCCAGCCATGACAGGCAGCTGGAGAGACCAATCAGCGAACGAATAACCGTTACAGACAGAAGGACAGACGGAAGTGACCCTTAGACAATTATATAGTAGATAATGATCAGTGACTGGATATTATCAGGACGGATCAGTCAGCGCTGGTGATTATATATAATGTACAGATCAGTGACCGGATGTTATCAGGAAGGATCAGTCAGTACTGGTTAATATATATAATGTACAGGGATCAGTGACCGGATATTATCAGGACGGATCAGTCAGCACTGGTTATTATATATAATGTACAAATCAGTGACCAGATATTATCAGGACGGATCAGTCAGCGCTGGTTATTACCGTATATATAATGTACAGGGATCAGTAACCGGATATTATCAGGACGGATCAGTCAGCACTGCGTATTATATATAATGTACAGGTCAGTGACGGATATTATCAGGACAGATCAGTCAGCGCTGGTTATTAATAATAATAATTTTATTTATATAGCACCAACATATTCCGCAGCGCTTTACAACTTATAGAGGGGACTTGTACAGACAATAGACATTACAGCATAACAGAAATCACAGTTCAAAATAGATACCAAGAGGAGTGAGGGCCCTGCTCGCAAGCTTACAAACTATGAGGAAAAGGGGAGACACGAGAGGTGGATGGTAACAATTGCTTTAGTTATTCAGACCAGCCATAGTGTAAAGGTACCGTCACATTTAGCGACGCTGCAGCGATCTAGACAACGATGCCGATCGCTGCAGCGTCGCTGTTTCGTCGTTGTGTGGTCGCTGGGGAGCTGTCACACAGACCGCTCTCCAGCGACCAACGATGCCGGTCCCCAGGTAACCAGGGTAAACATCAGGTTACTAAGCGCAGGGCCGCGCTTAGTAACCCGATGTTTACCCTGGTTACCAGTGCTAATGTAAAAAAAAACAAATACTACATACTTACATTCCGGTGTCTGTCCCCCGGCGCTGTGCTTTCCTGCACTGACTGTGAGCGCCGGCCAGAAAGCACAGCGGTGACGTCACCGCTGTAATCTGCTTTACGGCTGGCCGGCGCTGACCGTGCAGGAAAGCACAGCGCCTGGGGACAGACACCGGAATGTAAGTATGTAGTGTTTGGGTTTTTTTACATTTACACTGGTAACCAGGGTAAACATCGGGTTACTAAGCGTGGCCCTGCGCTTAGTAACCCGATGTTTACCCTGGTTACCAGTGAAGACCGCTGAATCGGCGTCACACACAACGATTCAGCGATGTCTGTGGGAGTCCAGCGACGAAATAAAGTTCTGGACTTTCTGCTCCGACCAACGATGGCACAGCAGGATCCTGATCGCTGCTGCGTGTCAAACTCAACGATATCGCTAGCCAGGATGCTGCAACGTCACAGATCGCTAGCGATATCGTTCAGTGTGAAGGTACCTTAAGGCTCGGGTGTTCATGTAAAGCTGCATGAACCAGTTAACTGCCTAAGTATGTAGCAGTACAGACACAGAGGCTATTAACTGCATGAAGTATATGAGAACATGATGCGAGGAACCTCATTATGTTTTTTTTTAAGGGGCCACACAGAGATAGTTAGGTTAATGCGTTGAGGCGGTAGGCCAATCTGAACAAATGAGTTTTTAGGGCACGCTTAAAACTGTGGGGATTGGGGATTAATCGTATTAACCTAGGTAGTGCATTCCAAAGAATCGGCGCAGCACGTGTAAAGTCTTGGAGACGGGAGTGGGAGGTTCTGATTTTTGAGGATGCTAACCTGAGGTCATTAGTGGAGCGGAGGGCACGGGTAGGGTGGTAGACTGAGACCAGAGAGGAGATGTAGGGTGGTGCTGAGCCATGGAGTGCTTTGTGGATGAGGGTAGTAGTTTTGTACTGGATTCTGGAGTGGATGGGTAGCCAGTGAAATGACTGGCACAAGGTAGAAGCATCGGTGTAACGGTTGGTGAGGAATATGATCCTGGCAGCAGCATTCAGGACAGATTGGAGCAGGGAGAGTTTGGTAAGAGGGAGGCCGATTAGTAGAGAGTTACAATAGTCCAGACGAGAATGAATAAGTGAAACAGTAAGGCTGCGTGTCCACGTTCAGGATGGCCGGCGGTATCGCCGGAGCGGCAAAGCCGCTCGGCGCTAAGCCCCGCCCCCTTCTGGGACGCGATGATGCCGGATGTGTTAACTGTACACATCCGGGATCATCGCCCCCCCTCCCATAGGGCCCTGTGTTATGCCTTGCGGGGACGCTGCATCCCCGCAAGGTGAACGGACATGCTGCGATCTGAAAAGACGCGCAGCATGTCCGGAGTCGCAGGCCCGCCGCATGCGGGTTTCCACGCATAGTGGACACGGGATTTCAAAAAATCCCCTCCACTATGCTGGAACATCTGGACGCTGCGTGTTTGACGCTGCAGCTCTGCGCAGCGTCAAACAAGCAGCGTTTACTGACCGTGGAAACATACCCTAAGAGTGTTTGCAGAGTCGAAAGTAAGAAAAGGGCGAATTCTAGAAATGTTTTTGAGATGCAGATAAGAAGAGCGAGCCAGTGATCGGATGTGGGGGGTGAATGAAAGCTCCGAATCAAGTATGACCCCAAGGCAGCGGGCATGTTGCTTTGGAGTAATGGTGGAACCGCACACGGAGATGGCAATGTCAGGCAAAGGTAGGTTAGTAGAGGGAGAGAACACGAGGAGTTCAGTTTTTGACAGGTTCCGTTTCAGATAGAGGGAGGACATGATGTTAGAAACATGTTATTATACATAATGTACAGGGATCAGTGATCGGATATTATCAGGACGGATCAGTCAGCGCTGGTTATTATATATAATGTACAGACCAGTGACCGGATATTATCAGGACGGATCAGTCAGCGCTGGTTATTATATATAATGTACAGGTCAGTGACCGGATATTATCAGGACGGATCAGTCAGCGCTGGTTATTATATATAATGTACAGATCAGTGACCGGATATTATCAGGACGGATCAGTCAGCGCTGGTTATTAAATATAATGTACAGACCAGTGACCGGATATTATCAGGACGGATCAGTCAGCGCTGGTTATTATATATAATGTACAGATCAGTGACCGGATATTATTAGGACGGATCAGTCAGCGCTGGTTATTATATATAATGTACAGACCAGTGACCGGATATTATCAGGACGGATCAGTCAGCGCTGGTTATTATATATAATGTACAGACCAGTGACCGGATATTATCAGGATGGATCAGTCAGCACTGGTTATTATATATAATGTACAGATTAGTGACCGGATATTATCAGGACGGATCAGTCAGCACTGGTTATTATATATAATGTACAGATCAGTGACCGGATATTATCAGGACGGATCAGTCAGCACTGGTTATTATATATAATGTACAGACCAGTGACCGGATATTATCAGGACGGATCAGTCAGCACTGGTTATTATACAATGCTCGTAGATATTAGGGAGATTGGTTTATGGAGGGTCCGCAGCGGCTGTTCTGAATTCTGGACATGTCTATAGAATTGAACGGAAAATAGGATCGTTACCATGGAAACCGGAGAAGAAAAGCCGTGCTCTGCCAGGAATATTAACCCTTCCACTCTGATGGAAAAGCCAGTAGATATGGAAGTAATATAGGATGTTTGTGGATCAGGACCGCAGACGGTGCAGCCGGCTTCTGCATGTTTGCAAATCTCAGCTCCTGTTACGTTTCATTGCTATATTCAGCAGGTTTCTCGTCATGGCATTAATGAGAAGGGTTTACACTGACAGACTACATAAAGGCTCTGAACCAGTCTAGGTGAGAGGGAGCCCAGAAAAACAGCCGTGTTCACCTCTCCCTCCTGCCAATTTGCTGTAAAACAATCACAAATTTTAACTTGTGCCTTTAGCATGTAAATATTACCAGCTGGATTCATGATCCCCCAATGTGTATGTTATGGGGGCACTCAGACACCTGCACTGCACATATCACAGGGGGCTGATCGGCCGCAGAGGATTTCACCCATGAGCTGTAAAGGCATGTACAGGTTTACACCAAATGACAATTCAACCATGTGAAACAACATTGTCAAAAAGGGAAGGGACTCATCTAGCGTCCCTCCAGAGTGGGATAGAGCAGGGATTTGGTCTAAAATGGGGGAAAACTGGGATCAGCCTGATTTGGGATAGACCTGAGATCAGTGTAGGATGGGATAGACCTGAGATCGGTGTACGGTGGGATAGACCTGAGATCGGTGTACGGTGGGATAGACCTGAGATCAGTGTACGGTGGGATAGACCTGAGATCGGTGTACGGTGGGATAGACCTGAGATCAGTGTAGGATGGGATAGACCTGAGATCAGTGTAGGATGGGGTAGATCTGGGATTAGTCTAGGATGAGCTAGAGTTGGATCTAGTCTAATATGGCGTAGATTTAGGATCAGTCTAGGATGGGATAGATCTGAGATCAGTGTGGGATGGCATAGAGCTGGCCTTTGTGGATGAGGTATATCTGGTTGTCATTTTAGGATGGGGTATAGCTGATATTAGGGGCAGTCGAGGGATTTTTATTTGTGACACTGAGGATATTGGTGAAATCATGAAATGGATATTATATTGAAAACAGAAAAAAATGTGTTAAATAGGCATAGGATCATGATCGCATAGGCAGCCAAAAATCAGCTTATAAAATAAAAATACGGAGAACGCTTCCGAATACGTATTTTGGTGCTACGTAGATGGTGTTGCTATTGTCTTATAATATGGCCCCTGCTGCTTTCTCTAATGCTCGAAAAAGGGAGAGTCTCAACTTCAGTATCCTAAGTACCCAGAGAGGAAGATCGGACCAGCGGTTACCTAGGAAACCACACTAGAGACTGGCTGTTACCATGGAAACCAGCTGAAAGTAGAAGACGTCTAGATAAAGTAAAATGAATCATGGCCGCTGCAGTTGGCGACTTCCCCAAGGTGCAGTGCCATCCATAGAGCAGGGACCCAACCATCAGTGCAGATCCGGAGCTCAAGAAACCATTTACACAGCATCAGACCTAAGCAATATCCAGAAATGGCAGCAAGCTTGTCACCATGAATCAGCAGGAGAGATCACAGCATCCGGCTCTGGATGGATGCCAAGACTGCAAAAATACAATGCTTCCTATAGCATGAAATCATGCAAGGAGATTTTCCCTGAGTAAATATTTGGCTAAGTGCACAAACGTAGTAGTGTGTATGTAGCCTAAAAGGGGATTACCAGGATTGTGTCTTCCCAAATTGTGTGTGTACAGGGGCAGCAGCTGACACTATTCACACTAAAGCCCATGATGGAGGAAGTTGCCATGTCGCCAATCTTCCCGTGAAGACATTGGGCACATAAATATCACAAATTCACATAGTCCCGAAGACGCAGAGGGAGGCACTGAGGCTTGGTCTGTCCTCCACACTCTCCTTCCCCTCTACTGTGGAAAGGATTCTGTCTCTATCTCCTTCCTGTCTAGCCACATACTGCTGGCAACCAGCCGGAGAGGGAGTGCTGGAGAATAAGGCCGGAGGAGCGTGCTGGAGAGCAGAGGCGGTTGGCCTCAGTCATTGCTGCTAGGATTATTGATTTATTTTTCTCACTCTCAGGCTATGTGCACACGTTGCGGATTGGTCGCTGCAGATTCGCAGCAGTTTTCCATGCGTTGTACAGTACCATGTAAACGTATGGAAAACAAAATCCGCAGTGCACATGCTGCGGGAAATACTGCGCAAAAACGCAGCAGTGTTTTTTCCACAGCATGTCAATTCTTTGTGCGGATTCTGCAGCAGTTTACACCTGCTGCTCAATAGGAATCCGCATGTGTAAAACCGCAGGTGGAATCCTCACAAAAAACAGTGCGGAACAATCCGCACACCGATCCGCAATGTGTGCACATAGACCTATATAGCACCGTTAATTCCACAGCACTTTACAGACATCATCATCACTCTCCCCATTGGGGCTCACAACCAGGAGGAAAACCATGCAAATGCAGGGAGAACATACAAACTGCTTGCTGATGTCGTCCTTGGTTGGATTTGGACCCAGCACTGCAAAACAACAGTGCTAACCACTAAACCATCGCCATGCATGCGTCATTTCGTCTGCAGTTTGGCGTGGTAAACACTACATGTTGTAATTTCAGAGGCGTGAATTCCCCACCTAGAAACTTATGCGGTTGTTTGCGGAAGAAATGCGTCAAAACAATGCATTTCAGTCTATGAGATCACAAGCACACGCGTTTGTGAAGGCATGCGGTTTCCACAGTAAACCTCTCTAGACACTGATAAGCCACCCCCCACACACAGACAGATAGAAGGACACTGATAAGCCACCCCCCATACACAGACAGATAGAAGGACACTGATAAGCCACCCCCCACACACAGACAGATAGAAGGAGGGAGTGGGCACTGGCAGTCCACAACTCTGCAGACTGGGAAGAACCTGGTAAGTATTCTCTGTCACATCTGAAGATTTCAGCTTGCCAAGGGTCTATATAAAGATATCCCATAACACGCCCACTGTTGTCCCATTGGCGGTGTCTGTTTATCTAAATTTTTCTCCTGTAAAATTTTCCACCATGCGCACAAAAAACGCAAACGCATGCAAAAGCGTGTAAACGTTGCATCATTTTGACCGCATGCGTAAGCTGATGCGTCTAAAAACCGCTGCGTTTGCATGCGGTTTATCGTGTTTCAGGTTGCGGAAGATACGCTGCGAATCTACCACAAATGTGAATCTAGCCTTAGGCTGGTTTCAGACTTGCGTTCCTGTGCGCTGCGGATGGCAGTGTGCTTCCTCCGTAAAGCTCCGCCTACTGCTGGCTGCGTCCAGCGCATGTGGACACATCCGCATCTAAGGCATGTCCCTGCGTAGCCAATGGTAAAGATAGGTACGCAGGACGCAGCCAGCAGTAGATGGAGCCTGGGCGGAACTTCACGGCGGAAGCAAGGAGGAAGTACACTGCCATCCGCAGCGCACAGCAACACAAGTCTAAAACCAGCCTAACATGAAGAATATGACATGGATCAGGCTTGGACTGGCCACAGGTGAACAGGAGAATCCTCCGGTAGACCCCTATGAAGAAGTGCCAATGAATGGTGCAGAAAAAAAGTATCTTATCATTCATGAACCTAGCTAACCAAATTAATACTACATAGAAGCAAAAGTAAATGTGTTTACTAGGGTCCAGTTATTTGTGCATGTAGCTGAACAGTGGGCCCCAAGAATCACTGTTACTGATGGGCCTTTGCCTATCCAGACTGACAAGGATCCATAAACCTGGGTGTAAAAGATTTCACATCTGAAGGATCTGTACAATGGACCGAGATAACAAGGCTTCCTTAAGGCTGCTTTCACACATCGTTTTTTTGCCGTCAGGCTCAATCTGGCGAATTTTGAAAAAAATGGATCCAGCAAAAGTTGCCGCCGGATCCATTTTTTTCTCATAGACTTGTGTTAGCGACGGATGGCCTCACGTTTTAGCCGGATCTGTTGAAAATTGTTTTTCCGGCAGCCAGAGAAAACAGACATAATAACGTTTTTTGTGTCCATCGAAAAGGACAGCGACGGATCCATCGTTTGCTAGAGTGGAACCCTATGGCGCCGGCTCCGCCAAAGGACAGAATCCGCCGACGGATTCAGTTTTTTAACTAAGCATGCGTTTTCCATTCGGTCTCTCTCTCCCCCCCACCCGGATCAGCTAGTTGGATCCGGCGAAGAAATGGATCCATTGCATCAGTTTTTCACAATTTGCAACGGGTCCGTTTTTTTCAAAACTCGCCGAATTGAGCCTGACGGCTAAAAACTGATGTGTGAAAGTAGCCTTAGTCCGAAAATGGAGACAACACCTCAAGAAAAGACATGTCTGGGGCAGCTGAGGAGAGTGGGCCCGGCGGAGTTCCACTCTCACCCTGAGGGTCTGGCTGAGACTACAGCCAACATACCACTGGAAGGCGTGGGAGCGCAGTATGAGTGGTGGGCTCCTCACACTGTGGAGCCGTTGTAGAAGGTTTGTACGGAAAGTCACAAGACGAACAATGTGTACAGAGCGTCAGATTCTAGATGGTTCCAGGTCTTCCCTTCCTCCAGGCCCCTTGGCACTTGTCTTTAGGGCTGCTGTTTGGATTGTTTGTACCCTCCTTGTGTTTACAGGCTCTTGGCTGGCAATGAGCCCAGTGTTCATGGCTGCTGGTTGGTGCAGGCATGTCAGGAATACTAGGAGGGAGTATCCAGAACTGGAAGGCTTCTCCAGCTGTGACAGCCATGGCTTAACTCCTTGATGTCCTGGGCAGGATGCTGGTTACCGCACAGAAGATCAGAAAGACTCAAATCTGCAGCCACAGATTTGTGAAATGAATGATGCGAAGCCGTCATAATATTCACGCCCAATGCTCGGCACATCCACCCCTCACTGCAAGTCTGGGCAAAGGATCCACTCCTGGTGGGGCTCCATGTAAGAACAGAAGACACATTTTCCCTCTGCTCTTTGGGGCCTTTTATCACATCCAATTTCTTATATCGCTCCTAAAATGCATGGTGGGTTCCAAACTTGGGAATGTATAACCACAAGGAAGGGTAAGGGTACCAGGGAGAAAAGTGTAGTGATCACCAAAGCTAAAGACTAAAATGTAAGTCCGCAAGGACAGGGTCCTCTCCCCTCTGTACCAGTCTGTCATTGTAAATTTGTTTACTGTATATGATATCTATAACTCTGTATATAACCCCTTCTCATGTACAGCACCATCGAATTAATAGTGCTATATAAATAATAATGATAATCACAGTCATACAGGGGTGACACACAACGACAATTCATCCTTGCTTCAACACTTGTCCTTCAGTGCTTCACTGGGTGTCACTGATCATGCATGACCCACATAGATGGCCCACGCAGATGGCCCACATAGATGGCCCACGCAGATGGCCCACATAGATGGCCCACGCAGATGGCCCACATAGATAGCCCACGCAGATGGCCCATAAGAAGTAAAATGTGTGTGAGTCGGTAGATAATCCCTCTGCAGGCTGCTCCGCAGGTCCCCACAGTGGTGGATGCTGGAAGATACAATTTTAGCTTATATCCACAACTGTTTGAGGTGATACAGGACATTTGGAGCTTTGTGTCAAGAATATGGGGCTCTATTTCATGCAATTTGCATCTACTTAACCAAAAAGTTGCATGCTACAAAATATAATAGGCAGAAATGATGATACCTTTTAGCTGCACAGACAGACGCCTTCACTTGTGAAGCACGTTTCTCCTTGTGCAGCACGTTTCTCCTTGTGCACCCCCCCCCCATTTCCAGGTAAATTGTAGCTTGTGAGCAGGACCCTCACTGCTCTCAATACCTGAATGTATTACAGAGAAAGGATCGGTACTTGAATAATTAAAACTTATGCTTATTTTATCCATTAAAAACAGGGATATTCATAGGGAAAATATAGAGTGATTCTAATGTGTTTCTGACATGGCTGCCCTTCGCCATAGAATATTACTATATCTTGTCTGTACGTGTGCCCTTGAAATTATAAAGGGCTGTGGAATATGTTGGCGCTATATATTCTTAATATTACATTGCCTGCAGCCATTCCCGAGTTTTTTCCATGTCAGAAATGTTGCAGAAGACTAGACATGGCGGCATCCATCACTGGCTCATCACACCACTGGCGCATCAGGTCAATGTCTACAGCCTCCAGAAATGATGGAGGACTTAGGTAACAGGAGCAGTGATGGAGAATGAACGGTTCTACTCGCTGACGCTGGACATCTCGTCTATAAGCTACCGTCATTCAGAGGCCGATAGTAGACAGTACCGGCCCACTGAGCTTCAGGAGGACAACATGGCTGGCCAAGACCACGCTGACTCTAGCCTGTGACTACCAGGCTATAGGGGACACCACCTTACCAAATAACATCTTAAAGACGTCTCCAAACTCCAGATTTTCCTAATGGTGGTCCAATCCCCCCTAAAGGATGTGCACATGTCACGGGTTTTTTTCACTGCGCAGTTGACGCAAAATCTGAATGATTTCCTAACACCAGTAAAGAGAATGAGATTCCAAAGGTCTTCACCCGTTGCTTATTTTTTCCTTGCAGACCTAAATTTGCATCATGTCCAATGTTTTTATTGCACATTTCAAAATCCATACTAATGAGCGAGGAAAAATCATCAAAAAGGCAAAACAGTCAACAAAACACAACAAAAACGCAGCAAAAATATTTTACACAGTGTTATTCCAGCTAATCCACCAGGATTTGCAGCAGAATTTTCTGTGTGCACACAGCCGTAGTGCTCACGTGGCGAGGGCTCACATACTCAGGGGGCTGGCACAGAATGCCATCTGCAGAGGAGGAGGTGGTCACTATATCTTGTGACCCGTATATAGAGACTCGGCAGCGATTCACGTCGTCTATTTCTGATACAATACGGCAACCGACTGTACATGTAATACAAAGCTTTCTGGGGAATCATGTGAGGAGTCCTTGTAGTATAGGGACCATGTGAGCGGAGTCCATGTAGTGTAGGGATGATGTGAGCGGAGTCCATGTAATGTAGGGAACATGTGAGCGGAGTCCTTGTAATGTAGGGACCATGTGAGCAGAGCCCATGTAATGTAGGGACCATGTGAGCGGAGTCCATGTAGTGTAGGGATCATGTGAGCAGAGCCCATGTAATGTAGGGACCATGTGAGCGGAGTCCATGTAGTGTAGGGATCATGTGAGCGGAGCCCATGTAATGTAGGGACCATGTGAGCGGAGTCCATGTAGTGTAGGGATGATGTGAGCGGCGTCCATGTAATGTAGGGAACATGTGAGCAGAGTCCTTGTAATGTAGGGACCATGTGAGCAGAGCCCATGTAATGTAGGGACCATGTGAGCGGAGTCCATGTAGTGTAGGGATCATGTGAGCGGAGCCCATGTAATGTAGGGACCATGTGAGCGGAGTCCTTGTAATGTAGGGACCATGTGAGCAGAGCCCATGTAATGTAGGGACCATGTGAGCGGAGTCCATGTAGTGTAGGGACCATGTGAGCAGAGCCCATGTAATGTAGGGATCATGTGAGCGGAGTCCATGTAGTGTAGGGATCATGTGAGCGGAGTCCATGTAGTGTAGGGACCATGTGAGCGGAGTCCATGTAGTGTAGGGATCATGTGAGCGGAGTCCATGTAGTGTAGGGACCATGTGAGCGGAGTCCATGCAGTGTAGGGACCATGTGAGCGGAGCCCATGTAGTGTAGAGACGATGTGAGCAGAATCCATGTAATGTAGAGACGATGTGAGCGGAATCCATGTAGTGTAGGGACCATGTGGGTGGAGTCCATGTAGTGTAGTAATCATGTGAGCGGAGTCCATGTAATGTAGGGACCATGTGAACGGAATCCATGTAATGTAGAGATCATGTGAGCGGAATCCATGTAATGTAGGGATCATGTGAGCGGAGTACGTGTAGTGTAGGGATCATGTGGGTGGAGTCCATGTAGTGTAGTAATCATGTGAGCGGAGTCCATGTAATGTAGGGACCATGTGAACGGAATCCATGTAATGTAGGGATCATGTGAGCGGAATCCATGTAATGTAGGGATCATGTGAGCGGGGTACGTGTAGGGATCATGTGGGTGGAGTCAATGTAGTGTAGGGATCATGTGGGCGGAGTCCATGTAGTGTAGGGATCATGTGAGCAGAGTCCATGTAGTGTAGTAATAATGCTGGTGGAGTCCCTGTAGTGTAGCGATCTGCGTGCTCAGCCGCTTTGGTGTGTGGAGCAGATTCTTTGTGAACTATCAGAGCCATATTTCAGAACCAGCACCGGAGGCCACATAATGCTCGAGTTGGAGCGAGGGAAGCAGAGCAGGGGGCAGGGACAAGGAAGGATGGGGGTCACAGTGTTCATGGAGCTGTCAGGAAATAAATAAACAGAATGTAAAGCCCTGTCCAGGAATAGACCTGCTGACGTCAATGAATTCCACACTTGTGGCCTCAGTTAGAGGGGAAGGAAATAAGAAGGGAGGGGGAGGAAAGCATGGACGGGGAGGAGAGCAGACATGGAGGGAATCAGAGAAGCCTGGATGGGGAGAAAGCAGAGAAGCCTGGATGGGGAGGAAAGCAGACATGGAGGGAAGCAGAGAAGCCTGGATGGGGAGGAAAGCAGACATGGAGGGAAGCAGAGAAGCCTGGATGGGGAGGAAAGCAGACATGGAGGGAAGCAGAGAAATCAGGATGGGGAGGAAGCAGACATGGAGGAAAGCAGAGAAACCTGGATGGGGAGGAGAGCAGACGAGGAGGGAAGCAGAGAAGCCTGGATGGGGAGGGGAGAAGACATGGAGGAAAGCAGAGAAGCCTGGATGGGGAGGAAAGCAGAGAAGCCTGGATGGGGAGGAAAGCAGACCTGGAGGGAAGCAGAGAAACCTGGATGGGAAGGAGAGCAGACCTGGAGGACTGGATGGGAAGGAGAGCAGACATGGAGGGAAGCAGAGAAGCCTGGACGGGGAGGAGAGAAGACGTGGAGGAAAGCAGAGAAGCCTGGATGGGGAGAAATCAGACCTGGAGGGAAGCAGAGAAGCCTGGACGGGGAGGAGAGCAGACCTGGAGGGAAGCAGAGAAACCTGGATGGGAAGGAGAGCAGACCTGGAGGACTGGAGAGAAGCCTAGATGGGAAGGAGAGCAGACCTGGAGGACTGGATGGGAAGGAGAGAAGGCTGGATGGGGGAGGACAGCAGACATGGAGGGAAGCAGAGAAGGCTGGATGGGGAGGACAGCAGAGAAGGCTGGATGGGGAGGAAGCAGACATGGAGGGAAGCAGAGAAGCCTGGATGGGGAGGAGAGCAGATATGGTGGACTGGAGGGAAGCAGAGAAGCCTGGATGGGGAGGAGAGCAGACATGGTGGACTGGAGGGAAGCAGAGAAGCCTGGATGGGGAGGATAGCAGAGATGGTGGACTGGAGGGAAGCAGAGAAGCCTGGATGGGGAGGAGAGCAGACATGGTGGACTGGAGGGAAGCAGAGAAGCCTGGATGGGGAGGAGAGCAGACATGGTGGACTGGAGGGAAGCAGAGAAGCCTGGATGGGGAGGAGAGCAGAGATGGTGGACTGGAGGGAAGCAGAGAAGCCTGGATGGGGAGGAGAGCAGACATGGTGGACTGGAGGGAAGCAGAGAAGCCTGGATGGGGAGGAGAGCAGACATGGTGGACTGGAGGGAAGCAGAGAAGCCTGGATGGGGAGGAGAGCAGACATGGTGGACTGGAGGGAAGCAGAGAAGCCTGGATGGGGAGGAGAGCAGAGATGGTGGACTGGAGGGAAGCAGAGAAGCCTGGATGGGGAGGAGAGCAGACATGGTGGACTGGAGGGAAGCAGAGAAGCCTGGATGGGGAGGAGAGCAGACATGGTGGACTGGAGGGAAGCAGAGAAGCCTGGATGGGGAGGAGAGCAGAGATGGTGGACTGGAGGGAAGCAGAGAAGCCTGGATGGGGAGGAGAGCAGACATGGTGGACTGGAGGGAAGCAGAGAAGCCTGGATGGGGAGGAGAGCAGACATGGAGGCCTCATACAATGTATCACATGGAGCACTGAATAGAATGCATCACATGCTGCTCATTCATATTATAAAGCCTTTGCTGCTAATAATGTACAGTGTGAGGCACAGTGGGGTCCCCCTCCCCCCTAGCTAAACCCCTCAGTGGGACAGACCTCAGTCTCTTACTATCTGGGTTTCCTCCAGCCTCCCCCTCCAATGGTATCACTTACATTGACATCCGCCCCACCCAAAATACTTCCCACCCCCACAGGAATGTAACTCGCAGTTAACCCCTTGCAATAGTCACAAATACACAGCAGAGAATTCCTGTACAGTGTGGATGACGCCAGGCTGGGAAGCTGCACCCAGTTATGGGGTTTCTACTTATTAGTGGATAATAACATTCTCAGCAATGTTCTTGTACACCTGAAAGCGTTCCCTATTCGTGTGTCCCCCCAATTCCTCTGAGCGGAGCATGCTAGGTAACGTCACAGATCGAGACACATCGGCGATCACCAACTCCATATCTGAAGGGAATTATTCCCCATTTCCAGAACTGTGATCTGCACAGAACGACAACCCTGGAGGCAGCGGACAATAGCTTACACCTCAGCAGCATCTGTGTGCGTTGTCGACAACTTGCTGTCTGACCAGGTGATTGGAGTAACAATCCCACAAAATCGCACGCAAGCCAGACAGAGTGGTGTGCAAGCCGCTGTGATTTGCAGAATGGTCGCACAGTCCGGTTACATGTGATAGCGCAATGTCGCCCTAACATCAGGTAATGGCGCAGGCTGCGGTTCTCAGGGGACAGCAGGGCAGCCATTTACACTAGGGCTGATTTCAGTAGCTGTCATCTGCTAGCTGTAGAGCTCAGCCTGACGCAAGGTTTCATGTTGCATCATGGCCATAACATATGAGCTCTCACCCACAGAACCGGAGGCGAGATACCTGGGCCTCGGCCATCACAGGCCATTGCTATGTAGTAGATGGTGACATGTATGCAGACCTTGGCACAGCCCGTGTTCCTCCATCGGCCTCGGTGACATGTATGCGGACCTGGCTCAGCCCGTGTTCCTCCATCGGCCTCGGTGACATGTATGGGGACCTGGCTCAGCCCGTGTTCCTCCATCGGCCTTGGTGACATGTATGGGGACCTGGCTCAGCCAGTGTTCCTCCATCAGCCTCGGTGACATGTATGGAGACCTGGCTCAGCCCGTGTTCCTCCATCGGCCTCGGTGACATGTATGGGGACCTGGCTCAGCCCGTGTTCCTCCATCGGCCTCGGTTACATGTATGGAGACCTGGCTCAGCCAGTGTTCCTCCATCGGCCTCGGTGACATGTATGGGGACCTGGCTCAGCCCGTGTTCCTCCATCGGCCTCGGTGACATGTATGGGGACCTGGCTCAGCCCGTGTTCCTCCATCGGCCTCGGTGACATGTATGGGGACCTGGCTCAGCCCGTGTTCCTCCATCGGCCTCGGTGACATGTATGGGGACCTGGCTCAGCCCGTGTTCCTCCATCGGCCTCGGTGACATGTATGAGGACCTGGCTCAGCCCGTGTTCCTCCAACGGCATCGGTGACATGTATGGGGCCTGGCTCAGCCCATGCCCCTCTGTCGACCTCTTTGATATTTGTGGGGACCACACTTAGCCCGTGCTCCTCCATTGATCTGGGTGATATGGATAGGGACCATGCTCAGCCAGTGTTCCTCCGTTGGCCTCGGTGACATGTAAGAGGACCACTAGGCTCAGGCCAAGTACCTCCATCGGCCTCGGTGACATGTATGGGGACCACCTGGCTCAGCCTGTGCTCCTGTTAGCCTCGGTGACATGAATGGGGACCTGGCTCAGCGCGTGCTCCTCCGCTGGCCTCAGTGACATGTATGGGAACCTGGCTCAGCCCTTGCTCCTCCGTTGGCCTCAGTGACATGTATGGGAACCTGGCTCAGCCCGTGCTCCTCCGTCGGCCTCAGTGATACGTATGGGGACCATGCTCAGCCCGAGGTCCTCCGTCGGCCTTGGTGACATGTATGTGGACCTTGCTTAAGCCGTGCTTCTCCAGCCGCATCGGTGACATGTATGGGGATCTGGCTCAGTCTGTGCTCCTCTGTCGGCCTCGTTAGTGCGGTCCAGACTCAGCCCGTGCTCCTCTGTCTGCCTCGATGACATGTATGGGGACCAGGCTCAGCATGTGCTCCTCCGCCGGCCTCGGTGATATGTATGGGGACCGGGCTCAGCCCGTGCTCCTCCGTCGCCTTGGTGACATGTTTGGAGACCGTCGCCTTGGTGACATGTTTGGGGACCTGGCTCAGCCTGTGCTCCTCCAGCTGCCTCAGTGATGTGTATTGCTCCTCCAGCCGCCTCAGTGACGTGTATGGGGACCTGGATCAGTCTGTGCTCCTCCGTAGGCCTCGGTGACAGATCATTTCTTCGTCATCCATCCTTTTTTGGCTCCTAGTTGTCACAATGAGGATTTGGTGAGTTTTTCATGCTGAGTATTTTCACTGGGCAAAAAAAACCCAAAATAAATTACAGTTCCAGCAAAGTGGATAGTATTAACCTGAACCTCCTGCCCAACGTGCTTCGTGATCTGATCTGCAGCGCGTGTGAAATCTGTAACACATTCATTTATCTTGCGGTAAATATGTGTTCCATTTGTGGATTTTCCTTGTTGACTTGAATGAGATGAGAAAATGCCGCAGGGAAAAAAAAACGTAATCTGCACAGGACGTTATCAAAGTGAAGTAACAGGAAGTTTCCAAAACAAGGACGTTTTATTTAAAAATGACACCAAAAAGACAAATGGTAGCTAAAAAAAATGCAACAACAGCGCATGCAAAAAACACACTCAAAGATGCAAGTAACCTAATGTAGCTGATTGGTTCAAAAAATCGGCAGCATGAAAACTCACCAAGTACTGGTGTGAACATGGCCTTACACTACCATATCAAGACATTTCTCCTTTTATTGTATCGCTAAGTGCCTCAGTGCTGTCTGCCCGCAGGTCGGGCTCATGTGCTGCCATGAAACAACCTTGTTATATTACAGTGCCAGGAATGTAAAGAAAGAAGCAAAGAGTTAATTCCGAGACATTCCTGGGAGCCTGTAACCTAGCAACAGAGACCAAGACTCACTGGGGACCCAGCCTAATTAATCCTAAGGATGCTATCTCCATGGCAACACAAATTTGATCAGAACATCCTTAGCTTGCTGTGCGATAGGCGGCTCCACCTGATCTCTGTGAGCCATAGTCTAACTGCTCCGACATCTGTACGGATGGAAGCGTACTACGGCGTCCTCGGCCCTTCACCTGCTCCAGGTTTGGGACGTTTTGTCTTACAGGATGCACACCTTTTGTTTTTTCACTAAATATGCACATATTTCCATTACTGTTTAGGTAAGTGTTCACATGGCCATCATAAAGTAGCAGTAAAGGGCATCAAAAAGAAGTCACTCAGCAGCCGCCATTTCCCCCAGAGTTGTGTACCACACAGCAAACACTACAAGAAGAGGAGCCCCTGGTGTCCAGCGATAGCAAAGCTCCACCGTCCCAGGCTAAATACATCAACATTCCCGGCCTAGACTCAATGTTATAGAACAGTTCCCACAAAACTCAATGGAGTGTGCACCAAGAAAAATGTAAAAAGCAACGGAAGAGTGATGTGGAGGAAGCGTGGCTGTCACCCCTGGAGACAGAGCAACCAGGAACGCTGGTGGCGATGGAGCAATGACCTCTGGAGGCAGCGTGGCCATCACCCCTGGAGATAGAGCGACCATGAACACTGGTGGCGGTGCATCAAAGAACCCTGGAGGCAGCGTGACCGTATCCCCTGGAGACAGAGCGAGCCTGAGCACTGGTGGAGGCGCAGTAACGACCCCTGGAGGCAGCAAGGCCACTGGAGGCAGCATGGTCGTCACCTCTGGAGATAGAACGAACACGTGGTGGCGCAGCAACAACCCCTGGAGACCGTGTGGCATCACCCCTGGAGACAGAGCGACCACGAATACTGCTGGCAGTGCATCAATGAACCCTAGGGGCAGCATGGCCATCACCCAAGGAGACAGAGCGACCACGAACACTGCTGGCAGGGCATAAATGAACCCTAGGGGCAGCATGGCCATCACCCAAGGAGACAGAGTGACCACGAACACTGGTGGCGGTGCGGCAACGACCCCTGGAGGCAACGTGATAGTCATCCCAGGAGACAGAGAGACCACGAACACTGGAGGCGGTGCAGCAATGATACCCTGGAGACAGAGCGACCACAAACACTGGTGGCTGTGTGCCAATGACCCCTGTAAGAAGCATGGCCACTGGAGGCAGCGGGGCCGTCACCCCTAGAGACAGAGAGACCACAAACACTGGTGGCTGTGTGCCAATGACCCTTGTAGGAAGCATCGCCACTGGAGGTAGGGTGACTGTCACCCCTGGAGACAGAGACCACGAACACTGGTGGTGGTGCAGCAACGACCCCTGGAGGCTCTGTGGCCTTCACCCCTAGAAACAGAGCGACCACAAGCACTGGTGGCAGTGCGTTAACTACCCCTGGAGGCAGCGTGACCGTCATTCCTGGAGATGGAGCGACCACGAACACTGGTGCGGTGCGTCAATGACCCCTGGAGACAGCGTGGTTGTCACCTCTGGAGACAGATCAATCACGAACACTGGTGGCTGTGTGCCAATGACCCCTGTAGGAAGCATGGCCACTGGAGGCTGTGGGCCGTCACCCTTAGAGACAGAGCGATCACTAACACTGGTGGCTGTGCAGCAGAAACCTCTAGAAATATAAGTCACTGGTGGCAGCGTGGCCGTCCGCGCTTGATACATAGTAAACACGATCACTGGCAGCAGCCACCTCTGGAGGCAGCACAGCCAGTGGAGGCAGCATGGCAGTCACCCCAGGAGACAGCCACCAAGACCACTGGTGAAAGTGCAGCCACAACCCCTGGAGAAAGCAGCTTTACCTCCTAGGATTGTGTACGCACCAAGACCACTGGGGGGGGGGGGGGAGAGGCCAGGACACCTCCTTCTCATGTGAATATAAACTGCTGCACCCCAGCTGAAAGAAGCTCAGACAGTCGGTCAGAGACCTCCCCGTGTCGGTCTCATAATTTCTTGGTTTATTTTGGGAATACATTGATGACTATTGACAAACATGCAAAACTCCTAAATGTTCATTTTACAAGGTAACAACACATCCTCTAGTTTTGTCCTCCTTATGTCTCACTTTTCTCTGGGAGACATGAGTGGTTGAACTTGTACAACTTGTAATTCTGCAGATGTCAGGCTGGTGGTGTTATATACCCAGGCTGATTCTAGGTAAAAGGCAATAAGCCAAAATGTTCAATGAAAATCCAGAAGGTACACATTGCCCCCTAGTGGCAGGGAGCAGTCACTCCAGATATACAGTTACTGCTGAATATTCTCACTTGTTCCATCTGGCCTGGTATGCAGATACAGAAGCTAGCTAGGGAGGCTGAAAGGGTTATTCCCAAAATATTACGTTATATGGGGATAACTGACTTCTGGGGGCAAAGCTCAGGGACACTAGGGGTGTAGAGGAGGTTGCTTAATCGACCTCAACGCCATTCATTATACATGGGACAAGCTCGGCTCTCTCCAATACACAATCATGTCACCTCGACATGCTTAACATGTCACTCTCTCCGCAAGGAGAAACGATACTTCTTGGAACCCGGTCAGACGCCTCTCAATCAGCCAAACCAGATCTCCACTTTGCACTGATGAGGGGCAGTACCCCGAAACACAGTGTCTGCAAATTGAGGTCTTGGTTTGGCTTTTATCCTAAGTCATGTGACATTGACTGTTAGGATTGCTACTTCCAATAGGTGGCAGTAGAGTTCTAGTCCTCTTTCTCTCTTAAGAGACAATTTCCGATAAAAAAATTAATGCAGCAGCAGAAGTCGAGCATGCCACCTCCTTTCTGTATAACACAAGCCTCTACAGAGCCTTTACAAGGATTGCTATGGACCATGAGGTGATTCTTACTAAAGAAAAAGGTAGACAAGATGTGCGAACCTTTACAAGGTATCAATTCACTAATATGTCAGCAAAACTTTCACTTACAAGCTGCATAAATATGTTATTTCCTAGATTTCACTTGTTGAGGATGCCAGCTGCATCATGTTCCTGTATATAGTGTCTCTCCCCGATTTCTTCCTACAGAGGTGACCTTTGCTGACTGTTCTCTGGACTGCACTTTGCTACAACTTCTGCTCTACTGTACTGCTGAGACTACTTTGCCATAGAATCTCCTGAGCGACTCAGCACTGCTCTTCAAGGTCCTCATTGCTGAGTTACCCGACTATGCAGCTCTGCTGCAAAACCTCCTGTGCAACAGTTGTCTGCTTCGCCAGTTTCTCATCAATGATTCTAGCAAGCTCCTCTGTGAAATACAGCTTTGCCATGCCATTTATTATCATGGCCAATCAACAGTCTCCATAGATCCAAACAGACCACCCTGCTGCACCAACACCTCCATACATGCTGCATGTCAATGGTTATTAATGGCCAAGGGCTTTGGGGATCCATCTCACCAGGAGAGACAAATAAGAATTTTAAGGTCATGGATCCCAAAGCTGTTGCGGTTTAAACACTTTTGTTGTTACGACTTTGATGAGCTGTTTGGATCTGCATCTCATCTTGCTAGATGTCAACAGAAGGTAGTCCAAGCAGTGCGTGACTTCTGGACATAAATGGATGCTCAGGGAATTCTCAAGCTCCTTCATCACCAATTCTGCAACATGTGCCACACCCTATAACCTTATCAGGATCTTTAGGAACATGTGCCACAACTTATTACCTTATTGGGATCTTTAGCAACATGCGCCACGCCCTATTACCTTGTTGGGATCTTTAGTAGTGATGAGTGAGTAAACTCGTTGCTCGGGTTTTCCCGAGCACGCTCGGGTGGTCTCCGAGTATTTGGGAGTGCTCGGAGATTTAGTTTTTGTCACCACAGCTGCATGATTTATGGCTGCTAGCCAGCCTGAACACATGTGTGGGTTGCCTGGTTGCTAGGGAATCTCCACATGTATTCAAGATGTCTAGCAGCCACAAATCATGCAGCTGCGGCAAGGAAAAACTAAATCTCCGAGCACTCACAAATACTCGGAGATCACCCAAGCATGTTCAGGAAAACCTGAGCAACGAGTATACTCACTCATCACTAATCTTTAGGAACATAGGCCACACCCTATTACATTATCAGGATCTATAAGAACATGCGCCTCACCCTATTACTTGTCGTGATCTTTAGCAACATGTGCCACACCCTATCACCTTATCAGGATCTGTAAAAACATGCACCACATGCCATTAGCTTGTGGGGATCTTTAGAAACATGTGCTACACTCTATATTACCTTGTCAGGATCTTTAGGGACATCTGCCACCCCCTATAACCTTTAACAACAAACTGCCACTTTCAAATCAGAAAACTGGTGTGTACTAGTAGTCATCTCTATATATAACAAGCAAATAATGTTGCATTCTGTAGTGCTAAAGTATGTAAATATGTAATACTAGATGGTGGCCCGATTCTAACGCATCGGGTATTCTAGAATATGCATGTCCACGTAGTCTATTACCCAGTGACGTAGTATATTGCCCAGTGACGTAGTATATTGCACAGCCACGTAGTATATTGCCCAGTTACGTAGTATACAGCACAGAGCCACGTAGTATATTACACAGCAACGTAGTACAGTGCCTAAAAGTAGTATTCAACCCCCTGCAGATTTAGCAGGTTTAATAAGATGCAAATAAGTTAGAGCCTTCAAACTTCAAACAAGAGCAGGATTTATTAACAGATGCATAAATCTTACAAACCAAAAAGTTTTGTTGCTCAGTTAAATTTTTATAAATTTTAAACATAAAAGTGTGGGTCAATTATTATTCAACCCCTAGGTTTAATATTTTGTGGAATAACCTTTGTTTGCAATTACAGCTAATAATCGTCTTTTATAAGACCTGATCAGGCCGGCACAGGTCTCTGGAGTTATCTTGGCCCACTCCTCCATGCAGATCTTCTCCAAGTTATCTAGGTTCTTTGGGTGTCTCATGTGGACTTTAATCTTGAGCTCCTTCCACAAGTTTTCAATTGGGTTAAGGTCAGGAGACTGACTAGGCCACTGCAACACCTTGATTTTTTGCCTCTTGAACCAGGCCTTGGTTTTCTTGGCTGTGTGCTTTGGGTCGTTGTCTTGTTGGAAGATGAAATGACGACCCATCTTAAGATCCTTGATGGAGGAGCGGAGGTTCTTGGCCAAAATCTCCAGGTAGGCCGTGCTATCCATCTTCCCATGGATGCGGACCAGATGGCCAGGCCCCTTGGCTGAGAAACAGCCCCACAGCATGATGCTGCCACCACCATGCTTAACTGTAGGGATGGTATTCTTGGGGTCGTATGCAGTGCCATCCAGTCTCCAAACGTCACGTGTGTGGTTGGCACCAAAGATCTCGATCTTGGTCTCATCAGACCAGAGAACCTTGAACCAGTCAGTCTCAGAGTCCTCCAAGTGATCATGAGCAAACTGTAGACGAGCCCTGACATGACGCTTTGAAAGTAAAGGTACCTTACGGGCTCATCTGGAACGGAGACCATTGCGGTGGAGTACGTTACTTATGGTATTGACTGAAACCAATCTCCCCACTGCCATGAGATCTTCCCGGAGCTCCTTCCTTGTTGTCCTTGGGTTAGCCTTGACTCTTCGGACAAGCCTGGCCTCGGCACGGGAGGAAACTTTCAAAGGCTGTCCAGGCCGTGGAAGGCTAACAGTAGTTCCATAAGCCTTCCACTTCCGGATGATGCTCCCAACAGTGGAGACAGGTAGGCCCAACTCCTTGGAAAGGGTTTTGTACCCCTTGCCAGCCTTGTGACCCTCCACGATCTTGTCTCTGATGGCCTTGGAATGCTCCTTTGTCTTTCCCATGTTGACCATGTTTGAGTGCTGTTCACAAGTTTGGGGAGGGTCTTAAATAGTCAGAAAAGGCTGGAAAAAGAGATAATTAATCCAAACATGTGAAGCTCATTGTTCTTTGTGCCTGAACTACTTCTTAATACTTTAGGGGAACCAAACAGAATTCTGGTGGGTTGAGGGGTTGAATAATAAATGACCCTCTGAAAAAACTTTTCCCAATTTAAAAAAAAAATAAACAAAGAAATAACATTCTTTTTTGCTGCAGTGCATTTCACACTTCCAGGCTGATCTACAGGCCAAATGTCACAATGCCAAGTTAATTCCAAATGTGTAAACCTGCTAAATCTGCAGGGGGTTAAATACTACTTGTAGGCACTGTATATTGCACAGCCACGTAGTATATTGCCCAGTGACGTAGTATATTGCCCAGTGACGTAGTATATTGCCCAGTGACGTAGTATATTGCACAGCCACGTAGTATATTGCCCAGTGACGTAGTATATTGCACAGCCACATAGTATATTGCCCAGTGACGTAGTATATTGCCCAGTTACGTAGTATACAGCACAGAGCCACGTAGTATATTACACAGCGACGTAGTATATTGCACAGCCACGTAGTATATTGCCCAGTGACGTAGTATATTGCACAGCCACGTAGTATATTGCCCAGTGACGTAGTATATTGCCCAGTGACGTAGTATACAGCACAGAGCCACGTAGTATATTGCCCAGCGACGTAGTATATTGCCCAGTTACATTGTATATTGCCCAGTGACGTAGTATATTGCCTAGTTACGTTGTATATTGCCCAGTCACGTAGTATATTGCCCAGTGACGTAGTATATTGCCCAGTTACATTGTATATTGCCCAGTGACGTAGTATACAGCACAGAGCCATGTAGTATAATGTCCAGCCACGTAGTATATTGCACAGCCCATGTAGTATATTGCCCAGCCACGTATGTCACAGGCTAAAAAAATAAAAAATAAAACATATACTCACCTTCCGCAGGCGCGTTGTAGCTCTGTCGCCTGTGTGGGGTGCAGGCGGCATCTTCCGGTCCCAGGGTGTGATGATGTCGCGGTCACATGACCGTGTCGCGGTCACGTGACCGTGACGTCACGGCCACGTGACCGTGACGTCACGGCAGGTCCTTCCCGCGCAGGCGCGCAGGACTTGTCATGGCAGGTCCTTCTGCCAGACCATCCTTGCCACCGGAACGTGCCGCTTGTGCATGGACAGGCCGGAGCATCGCGAGGAGTGGGAAAGGCGGCGTAGGTGAGTATATAATGATTTTATATTTTTTTTAATTATTTTTAACATTAGATGTTTTTACTATTGACGCTGCATAGGCTGCGTCAATAGTAAAAAACTTGGTCACACAGGGTTAATAGTGGTGGTAACAGAGTGCGTTACCCGCGGCATAATGCGGTCCGTTACCGCCGACATTAACCCTGTGTGAGCGGTGACTGGAGGGGTGTATGAGGGCGCCGGGCAGTGAGTGCGGGGAGTAAGGAGCGGCCATTTTCTTCCGGACTGTGCGCGTCGCTGATTGGTCGTGGGCGTTTTGCCACGACCAATCAGCGACTTGGATTCCATGACAGACAGAGGCCGCGACCAATGAATATCCGTGACAGACAGACAGAAGGACAGACAGACAGACAGAAGTGACCCTTAGACAATTATATAGTAGATGGATAGCATAATACTGCTCTAGATAATAAGAAAAAATGGAGACACTTAGAACATAATTTGGCCAATTCATGTATGCCCAGCAGCCAACAACAATGCAGTATCTGGTTTGCTGGGAATCTACGTGTCTAGTGTAGTGCTATTCATACAGTGCCTTGCGAAAGTATTCGGATCCCTGGAACTTTTCAACCTTTTCCCACATATCATGCTTCAAACATAAAGATACCAAATGTAAATTTTTGGTGAAGAATCACAACAAGTGGAACACAATTATGAAGTTGAACGAAATTTATCGGTTGTTTTAAATAAATTTTGGTTAAAATTCAAAAAACGAAAAGTGGGATGTGCAATATTATTCGGCCCCTTTACTTTCAGTGCAGCAAACTCCCTCCAGAAGTTCATTGTGGATCTCTGAATGATCCATCGTTGTCCTAAATGCCTAAGGATGACAAATATAATCCACCTGTGTGTAATCAAGTCTCCGTATAAATACACCTGCTCTGTGATAGTCTCAGGGTTCTGTTTGAAGCACAGAGAGCATCATGAAAACCAAGGAACACGACAGGAAGGTCCGTGATACTGTTGTGGAGAAGTTTAAAGCCGGATTTGGATACAAAATGATTTCCAAAACTTTAAACATCCCAAGAAACACTGTGCAAGCGATCATATTTAAATGGAAGGAGTATCATACCACTGCAAATCTACCAAGACCCGGCCGTCCCTCTAAACTTTCATCTCAAACAAGGCAAAGACTGATAAGAGATGCAGCCAAGAGGCCCATGATCACTCTGGATGAACTGCAGAGATCTACAGCTGAGGTGGGACAGTCTGTCCATAGGACAACAATCAGTCATACACTGCACAAATCTGGCCTTTATGGAAGAGTGGCAAGAAGAAACCTATTTCTCGAAGATAGCCATAAAAAGTGTTGTTTAATGTTTGCAACAAGCCACCTGGGAGACACACCAAAATGTGGAAGAAGGTGCTCTGGTCAGATGAAACCAAAATCAAACTTTTTAGCAACAATGCCAAACGATATGTTCGGCGTAAAGGCAACACAGCTCATCACCCTGAACACACCATCCCCACTGTCAAGCATGGTGGTGGCAGCATCATGGTTTGGGCCTGCTTTTCTTCAGCAGGGACAGGGAAGATGGTTAAAATTGATGGGAAGATGGATGGAGCCAAATACAGGACCATTCTTGAAGAAAACCTGTTGGAGTCTGCAAAAGACCTGAGACTGGGACGGAGATTTGTCTTCCAACCTTCCAACAAGACAATGATCCCAAACATAAAGCAAAATCTACAATGGAATGGTTCACAAATAAACGTATCAGGGTGTTAGAATAGCCAAGTCAAAGTCCAAACCTCAATCCGATCAAGAATCTGTGGAAAGAGCTGAAAACTGCTGTTCACAAACGATCTCCATCAAACCTCACTGAGCTTGAGCTGTTTGCCAAGAAAGAATGGGCAAGAATTTCAGTCTCTCGACGTACAAAACTGATAGAGACATACCCCAAGCGACTTGCAGCTGTAATTGCAGCAAAAGGTGGCGCAACAAAGTATTAAGTTAAAGGAGCCGAATAATATTGCACGCCCCACTTTTCAGTTTTTGAATTTCCACAAAAATTTAAAATAACTAATAAATGTCATTCAACTTCACAATTGTGTTCCATTTGTTGTTGATTAGTATTTAGCTCCAACCATCTTCCCATCACCTCTGACCAAGTTCCCTGACTCTGCTTAATAAAAGCCTCCCCACACCATGATGCTGCCACCATGTGTGACAGTGGGGATGATGTTTTCATGGTCATGGGCAGTGTTAAGTTTTTTGCCACACATAGCATTGCGTATTTAGCCCAAAAAATTCTCCTTTGGCCTCATCTCACCAGAGCCCCTTCTTTCACTGTTTCCCCTACATGGCTTTCTACTAACAGGACTTTTTATAGCTTTCAAAAAAGGTTTTCTTCTTGCCACTCTTCCATAAACACCAGATCTGTTGGCGTATACGACTAACAGTTGTCCTGCGGACAGATTCTTCTCCCTGAGCTGTGGATCTGCAGCTCCTCCAGTGACCATGGGCCTTTTCGCTGCTTCTCTTATTAGTACTTTCCTTGTTTGGGATGTCAGTTTAGGTGGACGGCCATGTTTTGGTAGGTTTTCAGTTGTGCCATACTCCTTCCATTTTTTGATGATCAAGTGGTCAGTGCTCTGTGAGATCTTCAAAGCTTGGGCCACTTATATATTTTTTCAAATAATCTCACCCTTCTTTTCTCTTCTCTGCAAATTTATCCCTACCCTGTCTGGTGTGCGCCTTGGTTTTCATGATGTGGTTAGATCCCTAATGTTCTCACATAAATCTCGGAGATCTTCACAGAACAGCTGCAGTTATGCCGAGAAGACATTACACCTAGATGGACGCAATGTACGAATGATGTGACTTCTCGATATGATTTGTCACTCCGGATAATATTTAGGGACATCCAGACTACAGGGGGCAGAATACAAATGCTGCTAACAATTTTCACATTTGGATTTTAAAAATATTTAAGAAACTTTGTATCATTTTCGTTACACCTCACAAATACTGGCCACTTTGTGTTGGTAGGTGTCACATAAAATCCCAATAAAATACAATATAGTTACTTTCAATAAAAGTTAAAAAGACTATTATTCTAACATAAGTACAGCACAAAAAAAAGGAGAAAAAAAAGATAAAAAAACAAGGATCTGTAAAAGGTATACAAATCACAGTATGAATGGACTAATAAGTCCTAGAATTCCCTTAAAGGATTCCCTACATACCTGTGGAGGTTGGCACCCTAAGTTTCCATGGTATGGTGCCCCCAGTCGTCAGTGGGTTTCCCTTAAGACCCTAAAATACCCCTAAAAAAGTGCAACACAGGTATCATGCCATATATCACCCAGGGCATATGTGAATAATAACCTTGAAAACCCCACAAAGAGAGACAACTATTACCTTCTCACTGATACCATTTATCTACCAAGATAGTCATGTGTGGAAAAATATACAGTGCTTTGCGAAAGTATTCGGCCCCCTGGAACTTTTCAACCTTTTCCCACATATCATGCTTCTAACATAAAGATACCAAATGTATATTTTTGGTGAAGAATCAACAACAAGTGGAACACAATTGTGAAGTTGAACGAAATTTATTAGTTATTTTAAATTTTTGTGGAAATTAAAAAACTGAAAAGTGAGGTGTACAATATTATTTGTCCCCTTTAACTTAATACTATGTTTCCCCAATTTTGGCTGCGATTACAGATGCAAGTCGCTTGGGATATGTCTCTATCCGTTTTGTACATTGAGAGACTGAAATTCTTGCCCATTCTTCCTTGGCATACAGCTCGAGCTCAGTGAGGTTTGATGGAGATCGTTTGTGAACAACAGTTTTCAGCTCTTTCCACAGATTCTTGATTGGATTGAGGTCTGGACTTTGACTTGGCCATTCTAACACCTGGATACGTTTATTTGTGAACCATTCCATTACAGATTTTGCTTTATGTTTGGGATCATTGTCTTGTTGGAAGACAAATCTCCGTCCCAGTCTCAGGTCTTTTGCAGACTCCAACAGGTTTTCTTCAAGAATGGTCATGTATTTGGCTCCATCCATCTTCCCATCAATTTTAACCATCTTCCCTGTCCCTGCTGAAGAAAAGCAGGCCCAAACCATGATGCTGCCACCACCATGTTTGACAGTGGGGATGGTGTGTTCAGGGTGATGAGCTGTGTTGCCTTTACGCCAAACATATCGTTTGGCATTGTTGCCAAAAAGTTTGATTTTGATTTCATCTGACCAGAGCACCTTCTTCCACATGTTTGGTGTGTCTCCCAGGTGGCTTGTTGCAAACTTTAAACAACACTTTTTATGGCTATCTTTGAGAAATGGCTTTCTTCTTGCCACTCTTCCATAAAGGCCAGATTTGTGCAGTGTATGACTGATTGTTGTCCTATGGACAGACTGTCCCACCTCAGCTGTAGATCTCTGCAGTTCATCCAGAGTGATCATGGGCCTCTTGGCTGCATCTCTGATCAGTCTTCTCCTTGTTTGAGATGAAAGTTTAGAGGGACGGCCGGGTCTTGGTAGATTTGCAGTGGTATGATACTCCTCCCATTTCAATATGATCGCTTGCACAGTGCTCCTTGGGATGTTTAAAGTTTTGGAAATCATTTTGTATCCAAATCCGGCTTTAAACTTCTCCACAACAGTATCACGGACCTGCCTGTTGTGTTCCTTAGTCTTTATGATGCTCTCTGTGCTTCAAACCGAACCCTGAAACTATCACAGAGCAGCTGCATTTATACGGAGACTTGATTACGCACAGGTGTATTATATTTATCATCATTAGGCATTTAGGACAACATTGGATCATTCAGAGATCCATAATGAACTTCTGGAGTGAGTTTGCTGCACTGAAAGTAAAGGGGCAGAATAATATTGCACGCCCCACTTTTAAGTTTTTGTATTTCCACAAAAATTTAAAATAACCAATAAATTTCACTCAACTTCACAATTGTTTTCCACTTGTTGTTGATTCTTTATCAAAAATTTACATTTGGTATCTTTATGTTTGAAGCATGATATGTGGGAAAAGGTTGAAAAGTTCCAGGGGGCCGAATACTTTTGCAAGTCACCCCCAATAATCAATAATGATAAAAGATGAATGTTGTGACATTAACATTACCTCTTCTTTCCCTGTACTGTGTTCAGGACAGGATTTTAATAACCAATAATCTCTAACTAGTTGCCAGGCGAAGTCCAAGTGAAAGAAAATTCCTTAAGAAGGACATTACAGATTATTAAGAAGCCATAGGTTTCAGCAATGTGGAAAACAAAAGGATCTCCGCTTCCGAAAAGTGTCACATAGTGCAATGCCTCGGACAAGGCATGAAAACATTAGATATTTCACAGAAACTTAAGCGCGATCATCATACTGTGAAGCGATTTCTGGCCGATGCAGAGCACAGATGAGATCGAGCAGATACAGGCATAATGAGGAAGGTTTCTGCCAGAGAAACATTCATCGGATTAAGAGTACAGCTGGTAAAATTCCATTACAAAGCAGCAGACAGGTATGTGAAATTGCTGTGCCTCTGGAGTCCACGAACCTCCATAGACTGCAGTTGTGCATAATCCTACTATTCGGCAGCCCCTAAACTGAGGTCACAAGCAGAGACGGCTGCAGTGGCTCCAACGCACAGGAAGAATCAATGTAAACCTTTTATTGTCAGGACTCTGAACATTTTTTATTACCTTTTGTGCATTACTGCCCTTTTCCAAGATGGCATCTTTGGTCTCATGTGCACTGTGTCTTCCTGCTATAAAACTCCACCCCAGCCTTCAGTCTGTGCTAGAGTATTCTGCCTTGCATCCAGCTCCTGACCCTGGTGGCTTCCTGGCTATATACCTGCTCCTGTGAACCTGTGTGGTTATCCTGCTACTCTGCTCTGAGTTCCTGCTGCATACACCAGTTTCCAGTAATCCTCCTTCATCTGCTGCTTGTGTTTACTTCCATCTGCATTTGTTGGACATGTAAGCTGTTGCTGCTCTGCAAAAACCTCAGACTATTACCCAGGCCTTCCTGGTTGAGCTAAGATATTATTTGAATTGCCTTATAAGCATATCTATCTGTGTTTGGACTAAACAAGGACTTATTCGTGTCAAGCATCCTCAAGAATTGTGCTTCATACACTTTCTGCGTGATTGCATTTTCCTCTGAAGTTCCCTATAGACTGCTCAGCTGCATTTAATATTTACACCAAGTGTTGTGGACTTGAGTTTCTCTCTGCACCTGTTTGAATCACCGTGTGATAATATAGACTTTACCACTTATAAGACTGTGTCCTGTAGTTGTCTTGTTCCACGCAAAGAGTCTCCTGAGTTATCCCCTATAATTATTACAGGATACTCTAGCCAGAAAAGAGGAGACTGCTGGAACAATGACTGCAGAAAGCAGATTAGAGCAGGTGTTTTCCATAATTAGGTCACTGCAGAAAGATGTGGAAGGTGTGCAAAAGAAGTTTGAAAGCATTGAACACAATCAACAAGTGTTTGGACAGACTTTGCAGGACTTAAGCACCCGCATGGCAGCCCAGGAAAACAAACTTGCTGGCATAGAGTCCCAGTATGGACGGGCGTTACAAGACATAAGCACGCAAATAGCTGCACAAGCGACTTTTCACCCTCTGGGCAACCGCCACCAGCTAGCCCACCTAAGTTGCCCCCATTCAGATTTAATGGTGATCGCGACAAATTTCGTGGCTTTGTGAATCAATGTATGCTATATTTTGATGTACATGCCGACCGTTTTGCTAATGATAGATCCAAGGTATTGTGTGTAATAATGCTGCTGACCTCACGAGCGCTCGCCTGGGCGAATCCGATGATTGAGTCTCGTGACCCACAGTTAAATAATTTGGATGATTTCTTGGCCGCTATGGCATTAATGTTTGATGATCCTAATCACCATGCAACCGCTGAATCTGCTTTATTGTCTTTACGCCAGGCTAAACGTTCTGTTATTGAGTATGATACTGAATTCAGGAGATTAGCGGTAGATAATAATTGGGACAGTTATGCACAATTGCATATTTTTAAAAGGGGTCTGTCTAATATTGTAAAAGATGAATTAGCTCGCTCTGAGTCACCACAAGAGCTAGAAACGTGTATACTGCATTGTGTGCGCATAGACATTCGCCTTGCTGAGCGTAGGCAGGAGACATTTGCTGCATATAACCGTATCTCTAACTTTTCCATTCCTTCCAAAGAGCCTGCAGGTAAAACATCTCGGGAGGTGGAGGAGGTGCCCATGCAAATTGATTCCGTTCAGAGGCGCGAGATTAATGAGCGCCGGGAGCATTGCCTTCGTGAAAGTCTATGTTTCTACTGCGGCCAGTCTGACCGCTTTCTGATCAATTGTCCTAAGTGTCCCAGACGGCCTAACAAGGTGCTAGCAGCGGTAGGGGAGTATGACAACTGTGATGATGAATCTGACATCTCTGAATGTAGCCTGCCTTTAAACACTGTATTCGATTCACTTTCTATGACTTCACCCCCCAAGGAGCTTAAGGAAAAGAACTCTCACTGTTCTCTCCCTATTAAGATCCTGTGTTCAGGACAGTGGATTTCCAGTGCAGCTATGATTGACTCTGGTGCAGGTGGCAATTTCATGGATATCGCATTTGCCAAGGAACATGGTATTGAAATTCAGCAAAGAGCCTCTCCAATTACCATGGAAACAGTGGATGGGTCACCTTTAATCTCTGGGCCTGTGGATCAGGAGACTGTACCCCTTGAAATTTTGTTGGAGCCTAATCATCAGGAGCAACTTTCTTTCTTGCTAATTTCTTCTCCTCATTTTCCTGTGATTTTAGGCATTCCTTGGTTGCGTTCTCAGAACCCAATTATCAACTGAGAGACCAAGGAGATAATCTTTCCAACAAAAAGCAACTCAGCGTTAACAGAAGCTGTCCCTGAGTCCACGGCTACTGAACCACATGTACAGGTATTTACTTTACCTTTAGCATATAGAGAGTTCTCTGAAATCTGTGACAAGAAGAATGCAGATCAGCTTCCTCCACACAGGCATGATGACTGTCCCATTGAGCTGCTTCCTGGGGCAGCTATTCCTTTTGGTAACGTATACCCTTTGGCGGCACCTGAGCTTCAAGCCTTAAGAGAGCATATTGATGAAAATCTGGCCAAAGGCTTCATACTTCCTTCTTCCTCACCAGCAGGGGCACCTATATTTTTTGTAAAAAAGAAGGATGGGACCCTGAGACCCTGTGTTGACTATCGGGAACTCAATAAAGTAACCATACGAAACCGTTACCCTTTGCCTCTGATTCCAGAATTACTGGAAAGAGTCCGCCATGCTAAGGTGTTCTCTAAACTGGATTTTCGTGGGGCTTATAATTTGGTGCGTGTTCTTCCAGGAGATGAGTGGAAGACAGCATTCAGATGCCGGTATGGACACTTTGAATATCTTGTGATGCCCTTCGGGCTTTCTAACGCCCCTGCAACGTTTCAACACCTTGCTAATGACATTTTCAGAGATTTGTTGGACCAGTTTGTGGTGCTCTATTTGGACGATATACTAATCTTTTATGACTCTCTAAATGTCAAAACTGTCAAAACTGTTTTAAGACGTCTGAAAGAGAACCATCTGTATATTAATCCGGAGAAATGCGAGTTCCATCGTTCTGAGATACAGTTCTTAGGTTATATCATCTCTCCCCAGGGGCTGAACATGGAATCTGGTAAGATTCAGGCTATCCTTGACTGCCAGGTACCCAAGAACGTTTGTTGTGGATTCTGTTTGCGGGCTCCCTCTGGTGGTTACTGCTGGTACTGGGTGACTTTGGTGGGTTGCGGCCTTTGGTTTCCATCTGTCCATCAGAGGCTGGGTGTTTCCTATTTTACCTGGCCTCTCTGTCATTTCCCTTGCCGGCTATCAATGTGTTCAGATGTGCTCTGTTTGGTTCCTGCCTACCTGCTCCCAGATCTTTCAGGATAAGCTAAGTGCTGATTTTCAGTTGTTTGGTTTTTTGTCCAGCTTGCTTAGAATGTCTCTTTGTTAGCTGGTTGCTCTAGTGGACTGAGGTTCTCCCCATGTGCCATGAGTTGGCACATGGGTTCTTGTAATCTCAGGATGGTTTTTTTGATTAGGGTTTTTTGCTGACCGCTCAGTCCCCTTTTGTGTCATTCTGCTTTCTAGTTTTCAGCGGGCCTCTATTTGCTAAAGCTATATACATCATCTCTATGTGTGTGCCTTCCTCTCATTTCACCGTCAATACATGTGGGGGGCAACTATATCTTTGGGGTTAATTCCTCTGGAGGCAAGTGAGGTCTTTGTTTTCTCTGCAGTACTAGTTAGCTCTTAGGCTGGTGCGTGGCGTCTAGAACCAACGTAGGCACGCTCCCTGGCTATCTCTAGTTGCGTTTGTCAGGCGTAGGGCAGCGGTCAGCCCAGGTTCCATCACCCTAGAGCTCGTCCGATATTTATTATACTTTGCTCATCCTGTGCTATCCCTAGCCATTGGGGATTCATGACAGTATAGCCGGCCCACAAAGTGTTAATTGTTTGGGCTGAAGCAGGAGAAAAAGAAGTGTTCAAGGAAAATTTTTTTTTTTTTTTCCTTCAGAGTTTTGCTGCCTAGCCCTTAATTGCTGTCTAGCTGCTTCTTACCTCCTCTTAACCCTTGAATGGCTCTGATCTTAGCTGTTTATCATGGATGTCCAGAGTTTGGCTTCCAGCCTGAGTAATCTCACGGCAAAGGTTCAAAACATACAGGATTTCGTTGTTCACACTCCCATGTCTGAACCTAGAATTCCTATTCCAGAGTTTTTTTCTGGAGATAGATCTACCTTCCTGAATTTCAGGAACAATTGTAAATTGTTTCTCTCTTTGAAATCTCGCTCCTCTGGAGACCCTGCTCAACAGGTCAAGATTGTTATATCGTTCCTACGGGGCGACCCTCAGAATTGGGCATTTGCATTGGCACCAGGGGATCCTGCATTGCTCAGTGTGGATGCGTTTTTTCTGGCATTGGGATTGCTCTATGAGGAACCTAACCTAGAGATTCAGGCTGAAAAGGCTTTATTAGCCCTCTCTCAGGGGCATGATGAAGCGGAAATATATTGTCAGAAATTTCAGAAATGGTCGGTGCTTACTCAGTGGAATGAGTGCGCCCTGGCTGCAAACTTCAGAAATGGTCTTTCTGAGGCCATTAAGGATATTATGGTGGGGTTCCCTGCGCCTACAGGTCTGAATGAGTCTATGGCTATGGCCATTCAGATTGATCGGCGTTTACGGGAGCGCAAACCCGTGCACCAGTTGGCGGTGTCTTCTGAACAGGCACCTGAGACTATGCAATGTGATAGAATTCAGTCCAGAAGTGAACGGCAAAATTATAGGCGGAAAAATGGTTTGTGTTTTTATTGTGGTGATTCAGCTCATGTTATATCAGCATGCTCTAAACGCACAAAAAGGGTTGATAAATCTTTTGCCATTGATACTCTGCAGTCTAAGTTCATTTTGTCTGTGACTCTGATTTTTTCACTGTATTCCATTTCCGTCGATGCCTATGTGGATTCAGGCGCTGCCCTGAGTCTTATGGATTGGTCATTTGCTAAACGCTGCGGTTTTAGTCTAGAGCCTCTGGAAGTTCCTATTCCTCTGAAAGGAATTGATTCTACACCATTGGCTATGAATAAACCGCAGTATTGGACACAAGTGACCATGCGCATGACTACCGTTCATCAGGAGGTGATTCGCTTCCTTGTACTGTATAATTTACATGATGTACTAGTGCTTGGTCTGCCATGGTTACAAACTCATAATCCTGTCCTGGACTGGAAAACAATGTCTGTGCTAAGCTGGGGATGTCACGGGGTTCATGATGATGCACCTCCGATTTCTATAGCTTCATCTACTCCTTCGGAGATCCCTGCGTTTTTGTCGGATTATAGGGATGTTTTTGAGGAGCCTAAGCTCAATTCGCTCCCTCCCCATAGAGAGTGTGACTGTGCTATAGAATTGATTCCTGGCAGTAAGTTCCCTAAGGGTCGTTTATTTAACCTGTCACTGCCAGAGCATACTGCTATGCGGAATTATATTAAGGAGTCCTTGGAAAATGGACATATTCGTCCATCTTCGTCCCCTCTGGGAGCAGGTTTTTTTTTTGTGGCAAAAAAAGATGGTTCCCTGAGGCCTTGTATAGATTATCGCCTTCTGAATAAGATTACAGTCAAATACCAGTATCCATTGCCATTGTTTACTGATTTGTTTGCTCGCATTAAGGGGGCTAGGTGGTTCACTAAAATAGATCTTCGTGGTGCGTATAATCTGGTGCGGATAAAACAGGGTGATGAGTGGAAAACCGCATTTAATACGCCTGAGGGCCATTTTGAGTATTTGGTAATGCCTTTTGGACTCTCCAATGCTCCGTCAGTCTTTCAGTCCTTTATGCACAATATTTTCTGTGAATATCTGGATAGGTTTATGATTGTGTATTTGGATGATATTTTGGTGTTTTCTGATGACTGGGAATCTCATGTTCTACAGGTCAGGAAGGTGTTTCAAGTTTTGCAGGCCAATTCTCTGTTTGTGAAGGGCTCAAAGTGTCTCTTCGGAGTCCAGAAGATTTCTTTTTTGGGGTACATTTTTTCTCCTTCTACTATTGAGATGGATCCCGTTAAGGTTCAGGCTATTTGTGACTGGACACAACCTACATCTGTTAAGAGCCTTCAGAAGTTCTTGGGGTTTGCTAATTTTTATCGTCGGTTCATTGCTAATTTTTCCAGTTAAACCTTTGACTGATTTGACTAAAAAGGGTGCTGATGTTGCTGATTGGTCTCCTGCGGCTGTGGAGGCCTTTCGGGAACTTAAGCGCCGGTTTTCTTCTGCTCCTGTGTTGTGTCAACCAGATGTTTCACTTCCTTTCCAGGTGGAGGTTGATGCTTCCGAGATTGGAGCGGGGGCGGTTTTGTCACAGAGAAGTTCTAATGGCTCGGTGATGAAGCCATGTGCTTTCTTCTCTAGAAAATTCTCGCCCGCCGAGCGCAATTATGATGTGGGTAATCGGGAGCTTTTGGCCATGAAGTGGGCATTTGAGGAGTGGCGTCATTGGCTTGAGGGTGCTAAACATCGCGTGGTGGTCTTGACTGATCACAAGAATCTCACTTACCTTGAGTCTGCCAGGCATTTGAATCCTAGACAGGCTCGTTGGTCGTTATTTTTTTTCTCGTTTCAATTTCGTGGTTTCATACCTGCCAGGTTCAAAGAATGTGAAGGCAGATGCTCTTTCCAGGAGTTTTGTGCCTGACTCTCCTGGAGACTCTGGGCCTGCTGGTATCCTTAGGGATGGGGTAATATTGTCCGCCGTATCCCCAGACTTGCGACGCGCATTGCAGGAGTTTCAGGTGGATAAACCGGATCGATGTCCACCAGAAAGACTGTTTGTTCCGGATGATTGGACCAGTAGAGTCATCTCCGAGGTCCATTCTTCTGTGTTGGCTGGTCATCCTGGAATATTTGGTACAAGAGACTTGGTGGCCAGGTCTTTTTGGTGGCCTTCCTTGTCTAGGGATGTGCGTACCTTTGTGCAGTCTTGTGAAGTGTGTGCTCGAGCTAAGCCTTGCTGTTCACGGGCTAGTGGGTTGTTGTTATCCTTGCCCATCCCAAAGAGGCCTTGGACGCACATTTCCATGGATTTTATTTCTGATCTCCCGGTTTCACAGAAAATGTCCGTTATCTGGGTTGTGTGTGACCGCTTTTCTAAAATGGTTCATTTGGTGCCCTTGCCTAAGTTTTTCCAGTGTGCAGTTGGGCCCATTTTTGTCTTGTAAACTGTGGTGTCTGTTCACATGGGGTGCATTTGGATAGCGCTGGGCAGGCCCGCCTGATCTAATAGAAGGGTGTCACTACTAGGCCTGCCTGGATGCTGTGCATCTCCATTGTGTGAACAGCGCCGCATACAAGTCTTTTATGTGCGGCAATGTGCCAAGCAGCCACCCCCTCCATTAATTTGGTAGGTTGTGAGTGGCTGCTTCATCGGTTATGCTGCACCTGTGTTTCTTCTACCACATGGGTCCACTGCATCCTGAGAGTGCATTTGTTTGGTGGCCTAGGCAGGTAAGCATCTCTGCCTTGTTTTGCTGTATTTTCTATTTTTGGAGGATCTTTGAATCCTCTTTTTGTGCTTTTGCTGTTTAGAGTTAGGACTCATGAGCGTGGGGACCCTTGACGCGGGTCATGAGCTTCCGTATTTTGGCCAAAATATTAACCAATACCTCACATAGAATTTTTTTTTTTTTTATGTGTTTTTTGCACCTTTTTTCCAGGGTGCAGTTGGGCCCATTTTTGTCTTGTAAACTGTGGTGTCTGTTCACATGGGGTGCATTTGGATAGCGCTGGGCAGGCCCGCCTGATCTAATAGAAGGGTGTCACTACTAGGCCTGCCTGGATGCTGTGCATCTCCATTGTGTGAACAGCGCCGCATACAAGTCTTTTATGTGCGGCAATGTGCCAAGCAGCCACCCCCTCCATTAATTTGGTAGGTTGTGAGTGGCTGCTTCATCGGTTATGCTGCACCTGTGTTTCTTCTACCACATGGGTCCACTGCATCCTGAGAGTGCATTTGTTTGGTGGCCTAGGCAGGTAAGCATCTCTGCCTTGTTTTGCTGTATTTTCTATTTTTGGAGGATCTTTGAATCCTCTTTTTGTGCTTTTGCTGTTTAGAGTTAGGACTCATGAGCGTGGGGACCCTTGACGCGGGTCATGAGCTTCCGTATTTTGGCCAAAATATTAACCAATACCTCACATAGAATTTTTTTTTTTTTATGTGTTTTTTGCACTTTTTTTCCAGGGTGCAGTTGGGCCCATTTTTGTCTTGTAAACTGTGGTGTCTGTTCACATGGGGTGCATTTGGATAGCGCTGGGCAGGCCCGCCTGATCTAATAGAAGGGTGTCACTACTAGGCCTGCCTGGATGCTGTGCATCTCCATTGTGTGAACAGCGCCGCATACAAGTCTTTTATGTGCGGCAATGTGCCAAGCAGCCACCCCCTCCATTAATTTGGTAGGTTGTGAGTGGCTGCTTCATCGGTTATGCTGCACCTGTGTTTCTTCTACCACATGGGTCCACTGCATCCTGAGAGTGCATTTGTTTGGTGGCCTAGGCAGGTAAGCATCTCTGCCTTGTTTTGCTGTATTTTCTATTTTTGGAGGATCTTTGAATCCTCTTTTTGTGCTTTTGCTGTTTAGAGTTAGGACTCATGAGCGTGGGGACCCTTGACGCGGGTCATGAGCTTCCGTATTTTGGCCAAAATATTAACCAATACCTCACATAGAATTTTTTTTTTTTTATGTGTTTTTTGCACTTTTTTTCCAGGGTGCAGTTGGGCCCATTTTTGTCTTGTAAACTGTGGTGTCTGTTCACATGGGGTGCATTTGGATAGCGCTGGGCAGGCCCGCCTGATCTAATAGAAGGGTGTCACTACTAGGCCTGCCTGGATGCTGTGCATCTCCATTGTGTGAACAGCGCCGCATACAAGTCTTTTATGTGCGGCAATGTGCCAAGCAGCCACCCCCTCCATTAATTTGGTAGGTTGTGAGTGGCTGCTTCATCGGTTATGCTGCACCTGTGTTTCTTCTACCACATGGGTCCACTGCATCCTGAGAGTGCATTTGTTTGGTGGCCTAGGCAGGTAAGCATCTCTGCCTTGTTTTGCTGTATTTTCTATTTTTGGAGGATCTTTGAATCCTCTTTTTGTGCTTTTGCTGTTTAGAGTTAGGACTCATGAGCGTGGGGACCCTTGACGCGGGTCATGAGCTTCCGTATTTTGGCCAAAATATTAACCAATACCTCACATAGAATTTTTTTTTTTTTTATGTGTTTTTTGCACCCTTTTTTCCAGGGTGCAGTTGGGCCCATTTTTGTCTTGTAAACTGTGGTGTCTGTTCACATGGGGTGCATTTGGATAGCGCTGGGCAGGCCCGCCTGATCTAATAGAAGGGTGTCACTACTAGGCCTGCCTGGATGCTGTGCATCTCCATTGTGTGAACAGCGCCGCATACAAGTCTTTTATGTGCGGCAATGTGCCAAGCAGCCACCCCCTCCATTAATTTGGTAGGTTGTGAGTGGCTGCTTCATCGGTTATGCTGCACCTGTGTTTCTTCTACCACATGGGTCCACTGCATCCTGAGAGTGCATTTGTTTGGTGGCCTAGGCAGGTAAGCATCTCTGCCTTGTTTTGCTGTATTTTCTATTTTTGGAGGATCTTTGAATCCTCTTTTTGTGCTTTTGCTGTTTAGAGTTAGGACTCATGAGCGTGGGGACCCTTGACGCGGGTCATGAGCTTCCGTATTTTGGCCAAAATATTAACCAATACCTCACATAGAATTTTTTTTTTTTATGTGTTTTTTGCACTTTTTTTCCAGGGTGCAGTTGGGCCCATTTTTGTCTTGTAAACTGTGGTGTCTGTTCACATGGGGTGCATTTGGATAGCGCTGGGCAGGCCCGCCTGATCTAATAGAAGGGTGTCACTACTAGGCCTGCCTGGATGCTGTGCATCTCCATTGTGTGAACAGCGCCGCATACAAGTCTTTTATGTGCGGCAATGTGCCAAGCAGCCACCCCCTCCATTAATTTGGTAGGTTGTGAGTGGCTGCTTCATCGGTTATGCTGCACCTGTGTTTCTTCTACCACATGGGTCCACTGCATCCTGAGAGTGCATTTGTTTGGTGGCCTAGGCAGGTAAGCATCTCTGCCTTGTTTTGCTGTATTTTCTATTTTTGGAGGATCTTTGAATCCTCTTTTTGTGCTTTTGCTGTTTAGAGTTAGGACTCATGAGCGTGGGGACCCTTGACGCGGGTCATGAGCTTCCGTATTTTGGCCAAAATATTAACCAATACCTCACATAGAATTTTTTTTTTTTTATGTGTTTTTTGCACTTTTTTTCCAGGGTGCAGTTGGGCCCATTTTTGTCTTGTAAACTGTGGTGTCTGTTCACATGGGGTGCATTTGGATAGCGCTGGGCAGGCCCGCCTGATCTAATAGAAGGGTGTCACTACTAGGCCTGCCTGGATGCTGTGCATCTCCATTGTGTGAACAGCGCCGCATACAAGTCTTTTATGTGCGGCAATGTGCCAAGCAGCCACCCCCTCCATTAATTTGGTAGGTTGTGAGTGGCTGCTTCATCGGTTATGCTGCACCTGTGTTTCTTCTACCACATGGGTCCACTGCATCCTGAGAGTGCATTTGTTTGGTGGCCTAGGCAGGTAAGCATCTCTGCCTTGTTTTGCTGTATTTTCTATTTTTGGAGGATCTTTGAATCCTCTTTTTGTGCTTTTGCTGTTTAGAGTTAGGACTCATGAGCGTGGGGACCCTTGACGCGGGTCATGAGCTTCCGTATTTTGGCCAAAATATTAACCAATACCTCACATAGAATTTTTTTTTTTTAATGTGTTTTTTGCACTTTTTTTCCAGGGTGCAGTTGGGCCCATTTTTGTCTTGTAAACTGTGGTGTCTGTTCACATGGGGTGCATTTGGATAGCGCTGGGCAGGCCCGCCTGATCTAATAGAAGGGTGTCACTACTAGGCCTGCCTGGATGCTGTGCATCTCCATTGTGTGAACAGCGCCGCATACAAGTCTTTTATGTGCGGCAATGTGCCAAGCAGCCACCCCCTCCATTAATTTGGTAGGTTGTGAGTGGCTGCTTCATCGGTTATGCTGCACCTGTGTTTCTTCTACCACATGGGTCCACTGCATCCTGAGAGTGCATTTGTTTGGTGGCCTAGGCAGGTAAGCATCTCTGCCTTGTTTTGCTGTATTTTCTATTTTTGGAGGATCTTTGAATCCTCTTTTTGTGCTTTTGCTGTTTAGAGTTAGGACTCATGAGCGTGGGGACCCTTGACGCGGGTCATGAGCTTCCGTATTTTGGCCAAAATATTAACCAATACCTCACATAGAATTTTTTTTTTTTTTATGTGTTTTTTGCACCCTTTTTTCCAGGGTGCAGTTGGGCCCATTTTTGTCTTGTAAACTGTGGTGTCTGTTCACATGGGGTGCATTTGGATAGCGCTGGGCAGGCCCGCCTGATCTAATAGAAGGGTGTCACTACTAGGCCTGCCTGGATGCTGTGCATCTCCATTGTGTGAACAGCGCCGCATACAAGTCTTTTATGTGCGGCAATGTGCCAAGCAGCCACCCCCTCCATTAATTTGGTAGGTTGTGAGTGGCTGCTTCATCGGTTATGCTGCACCTGTGTTTCTTCTACCACATGGGTCCACTGCATCCTGAGAGTGCATTTGTTTGGTGGCCTAGGCAGGTAAGCATCTCTGCCTTGTTTTGCTGTATTTTCTATTTTTGGAGGATCTTTGAATCCTCTTTTTGTGCTTTTGCTGTTTAGAGTTAGGACTCATGAGCGTGGGGACCCTTGACGCGGGTCATGAGCTTCCGTATTTTGGCCAAAATATTAACCAATACCTCACATAGAATTTTTTTTTTTTATGTGTTTTTTGCACTTTTTTTCCAGGGTGCAGTTGGGCCCATTTTTGTCTTGTAAACTGTGGTGTCTGTTCACATGGGGTGCATTTGGATAGCGCTGGGCAGGCCCGCCTGATCTAATAGAAGGGTGTCACTACTAGGCCTGCCTGGATGCTGTGCATCTCCATTGTGTGAACAGCGCCGCATACAAGTCTTTTATGTGCGGCAATGTGCCAAGCAGCCACCCCCTCCATTAATTTGGTAGGTTGTGAGTGGCTGCTTCATCGGTTATGCTGCACCTGTGTTTCTTCTACCACATGGGTCCACTGCATCCTGAGAGTGCATTTGTTTGGTGGCCTAGGCAGGTAAGCATCTCTGCCTTGTTTTGCTGTATTTTCTATTTTTGGAGGATCTTTGAATCCTCTTTTTGTGCTTTTGCTGTTTAGAGTTAGGACTCATGAGCGTGGGGACCCTTGACGCGGGTCATGAGCTTCCGTATTTTGGCCAAAATATTAACCAATACCTCACATAGAATTTTTTTTTTTTTATGTGTTTTTTGCACTTTTTTTCCAGGGTGCAGTTGGGCCCATTTTTGTCTTGTAAACTGTGGTGTCTGTTCACATGGGGTGCATTTGGATAGCGCTGGGCAGGCCCGCCTGATCTAATAGAAGGGTGTCACTACTAGGCCTGCCTGGATGCTGTGCATCTCCATTGTGTGAACAGCGCCGCATACAAGTCTTTTATGTGCGGCAATGTGCCAAGCAGCCACCCCCTCCATTAATTTGGTAGGTTGTGAGTGGCTGCTTCATCGGTTATGCTGCACCTGTGTTTCTTCTACCACATGGGTCCACTGCATCCTGAGAGTGCATTTGTTTGGTGGCCTAGGCAGGTAAGCATCTCTGCCTTGTTTTGCTGTATTTCCTTGCCTAAGTTGCCCTCCTCCTCTGAGTTGGTTCCTTTGTTTTTTCAGAACGTGGTTCGTTTGCATGGGATTCCGGAGAATATAGTTTCTGACAGGGGATCCCAGTTTGTGTCTAGATTTTGGCGGACATTTTGTGCCAAGATGGGCATTGATTTGTCTTTCTCGTCTGCATTCCATCCTCAGACGAATGGCCAGACGGAGCGAACTAATCAGACCTTGGAAACTTATTTGAGGTGTTTTGTTTCTGCTGATCAGGATGACTGGGTTGCTTTTTTGCCACTGGCCGAATTTGCTCTTAATAATCGGGCTAGTTCGGCCACGTTGGTCTCTCCTTTTTTTTGTAATTCGGGGTTTCATCCTCGTTTTTCCTCTGGTCAGGTGGAGTCTTCG